>NC_089882.1:16477621-16780651 GCF_040182565.1 Anser cygnoides | reverse complement strand
ATCACTTTTTCAAAATTAGAAGATATAATCTCTTCGCAATACCATAACACTAGTCAGTTCTAATTGAATTTAATTGTTCTCCTTTGTTGCTACAGTTGTTCACATTTTTATATGAGTATTAAAATAGATGTAAAAGTTGCAAATCTGAAGTTGTGGGATGATGTTCACTGTTGAATACACATCCCGTTTTTTCTACGTATTTTGATCTCAATATTGAAATTTCATGAAAGCATGATGGAATGCTATACTGAGGCTTGTGATTCAGGCCCTGAGACTGATTTATATTGCATCAAAAGGAAATACGAGCCAGACAAAACTTTGATGTGGGTATTTTTTCACTCAAACCTAATGGGCTTTGTCCCCTAGTGGAAACATTGGTGCTGCAGGAACATACAGAGAGGATGCAGGACTTTCTGGACTTTCAGGACTTGAGCAAACCCAATGCAACATTGAAATTAGCTCTGCTTTGTGCAGAGGAGGTGACCAACTATCTCCTGGGGGTCCCTTCCAACCTCAACTATTCTTCCATTCTATGATTTTGTTGTGTATTAGAGGTTTAAAACTGCAGCTTACACTTGCGTCAGATCATGATGCATAAGTCTTCAGGGCTGTTGTTTTATGTTACTAGTTGAACTCCAGCACTGCATAGACCATAGTTCTTCTAACGTCAGCATAGCAAGTCATTCTGAATTCATACTTGCTTCAAAAGATTAACCATCTACACAAAGACTTCATATTCCCCTTTTTTTTTTTGTACCAGCGGAACTGAATACCTCTTGCTTTGTGAACAGGGTTTTGAAGAGTTGAACCCAGAATTAGCTGAAGGTTATGCTTGCGGCTGGATGGCAGAAGTAGAGAAACAGGAAAGGAAGGTCAGATTATTCCAACAGTATCAGTAATATCACACATCTACAAAAAAAGGAAAGCTTCTGCAATGATAATGTGCTATCCAAAAACTCTCCTGAAATTCAACTGTGATTCAGCAAGAGTAATTCAGGTCACAGTTTAAGCTTTTTGCATAATTAGTTTACATTTAATCAGACTGCTGGTATGTAAACATAATTACCATTCTCAGACCTTTAATTGAAATTGCCATAGCACTGCTACTAGCTACTTCTCCAAATCTGCTGAAATGGATTTCTGTTTCATGGACGCTAAGTGGGCACGACAGTTTTTTCAAGACTCTGCCACGCACCAGACTAATCCATGCTGTGCACGACTCTTCCCAGTTACACTGGTGAAACCAGACAAAAACCCCACACCGCATTTCTAATCGTACATGTAATGAATTAAGTTAAACTGATGTTAATCACGCCAAATACATTTAAGCTAATGCATTACCACCAAACTCATGACAAAGTTTCTAATCATGCCAGCAAAGCTTATCTCTAATGGGATAAATCTACACAAATTTTGATTTATGTGCAAGGGTGTCAAAAACACTTGTGATCTTTCACAGGCCTTTGTCTTCTTGAAGAAGCTTACAATTCACCTGCCCAGTCAGAAAACGAAACATTTTCATGAACATGCACAGTCTTTTTTACAATTAAAATGCCTTCACCTAAGCCTCAGAAAATATCAGCTGAAGTATTTAGAAATAGAATTTAAAACCAGTTTCTTCCTCTTAAATGTGCATTAACTTCGCATCCATTAAAAAGAGCAGGAGGAGAGCAGCTTTACACGTCCACTTCTCACAGGGCTGCTGTTAGGACGCCTTGGGTCATCCCAACTCCATCACCATTGTCTCTGGTTCTGAACCGCTCCCAAACAAAGGCTGTTGAATATTCTTCTATGACTAGGCATTTCTTTATTTTTTAATGCTCTCATTTATATTTTCTTTTTGATAAGCTCAAGGGGCACCAGCAGCAAAAACTGAGCTGGTACTGAACATGCTGGTCTCTCCCTCCAGCATGGATGACACAATTGCCAAGGGCAAGTGGAAAAGTGACAGGTAACTTCACTAATGCCAGCTCAGGATGCAATACGTTGGCAACAGCCTTTTTTTTTTCTTCCCCCTTTTTTCCCTCCTTTTTTCCCTCCTTTTTCTTTTTTTCCCCTTTAGCTCCTCTTGTGTGCTTGGCAAGTCCAAGCTTGATTCTATTTTATGGGGATGTGCAGTGAATGCAATTACACCAACAGCTGCTCAGTATTTGATGAGCAGCAGCCAAAGTCAGCCAGAAGGGTCAAGACAGCATGGAGCTGGGGGGAGATAATGTACACTTGCAAATTTTACCTTTTTTTTTTTTTTTCCTAATTCTCCAACAAGTTTAAATTACTTTCAATGAAACATTAACTGAAGATTTGACAAATGACCCCCTGAGACTTAAAGTTTCACAGGGAACTTGCAGTGAAATTAATTTAATAGGCAAATTTTCAGCACGCAGTTTTTCCTGTTAAACCAAAATCTTTTTACCACTTAATTTCTCACTTAATATTATCTAATTATGTCATACTTGAATCATTTCCCCTGTGCAAGTAATGCCAATTATTTACTCCCTCTTACTTATTAATGTCAGAATGTGTCTGCCCCAATTCCTTCTTGAAAACTAAATATCCTTTGAAAGGTATCTCCAAGATCTTGCCTAGTACCAATAAAATTGTAGACTTTTTTTCTCATTAAACACATTCAAAATGTTTTGCTTTGTGCTGCACTAGTTTAACTTCTAGTGTGTTTTCCTCCCAAAATAAAAATTTTGAATGATGGAAGCAAGTATAGCCTCATAGATATTTCCAAAAAAAAAAAAAAATTACTTCACTGTTGTGCCGGGCCTGCCTCGAGTATACTTGTGAACATTTATAAGTCTATCCAGAAATCACAGATGGAGAAACAATACTTTGTAAAATGATGCTCCAACTGTGCAGCTCAAGGAGTTTTCAGTACTCTCTTAATAACATTGCTTCTGGAAACAGGCAGTTGTATAAAAAGGAAAACAAGCCTAAAAGTAACTGTTTGATAATTTCATAAATCAACTACGCAGAATCCACAGTCAAAAATGCCTAATTTAGGTAAGGAACTCAAATAAAGAGCATGGTCCCATATTAAGTGATGAAATCATCTGCACCCTTAAAGGTTTCCCAGGGATCAGAAGGCAGCAAAAGCCTTTCACATGCAGCAGAAAGGGTCTCACATCGCTAACATCTATTTCCAGTCTGGCCCAAGGCAACAATGATTAAAAATCTGTGACAAGTTCTCCTGGATCAGTGGCAGTTAAGAACACCAAATGCCAGGACAGCGCCAAGAAAGCCAGCTTTGGGTTTCAACAAGAACACAAGTAGCTCCCAGCCACTACGGAGAGGTTTGTCAGGTTTGTCACCTCTTCATCTAAATCCTAAATACAAAGCTGTACAGCTTTCTGAAGATTCAGCCTATCGCCCTCATTCAGATGCACAGGAGATGAGAAGAACAAAAGCTAGTGTGCAGACCCGCAACCTAGCTGCTGCAGCAGCTCTCACAGCAGTAAGAAGCTAGGCTGTTGCAGAGAGGATTTATTGGATTACTAAATGAATGAATCCATTTCCTCTAGTCCTCTGACCTGGGAACTAACCACAAAGTCTTGCTTGCTAACGAAGCCAAAGATTTTCCCATGACATAGCCTGAACTTTGCATGTACGTACAAGGAAGGGATCACCCTAACTTCTGTAGGGGTTGCCATAAACAAGGAGCTTCCTAATAGTTTCACAACTACAAATACAGACGCTGTAATCTCTTCCTTTTTCTTGGCAGAACAGCAACCCAGCACTCCAATAACAGCACCTAAAGAGTCAAGCCCTCCGATGCGCGTTTGGCACCATTCAGAAGAATAAGGCTAGAGAATGTGCTCCTGTGCAATTTCATTAATCAGCCATCTCTGTTCAAACATCTGTGCCCTGGCCGACCCACTTAAAAACCTGAATTAAATAACTGAGCTTCTTCCTTTTGAAAGGATAATCTTGTATTCTGTACTTGCACTCTTCCTGTAACACTACCACAACAAGTACCAGTTAGTTATTATAATAAGCCTTCCAACTCCTCATGCTAGCAATAATCATCCTTGAATGTTATGTTCCTTACAGTGCACGTTTTACCATTGTTTAATGTAAACTCACTGTCTGGGAAAATTCATCAGACTACAAAATGAGCCGAGTTGTAGGTTATTCCAAGAGGAAAGCAAAGGTAATCTCATTGCAGTGCTGATGGCTGTGAGCAAGCTGCAGGCCTCGCTTGTCTATTTTGGCTTTAAAAATATTAATGTCTGAGTCTTCTACCGCAGTGGATGAAGGTGGGTTTTGCATTAGCACAGCATCCAAAACCTTGCTGAGGTCCAAATGGGGGGGGGGGGTGGTGCTACAGAGCGCTACCTCCAATTTCTTTCACCAAGGTTCGCAGAGCATTTTCCTATTTTCTATTACAAGAACAGTGATTGCTTCTGCAGGCAATTACCTGCGTTAAGAGGGAGCAATAGCTGCAGAAATGCATCACTTGATGTTATAACGCATCATAATTAGGTTTTCAGCCCTAATCACCAAGAAGGATATAAACTTTCCTTGCAACTCATAAGCGCCGCTATCAACGAGCAGCATTTTGTTGCATAAGCAATTCAAGTGATTGACACTTTTTTGTGGAGCGGAATTGCATACATAAGTCCATATAAGGGGACGTGAATTTACTGAATTTGGTGCTGGAGAGCACTGCATTGTTAGGCCAACAAGTAGCACAATTGGGCTAATGATGGCCAGTCAACAGATGTCTTATCCCACTATGTTCAGGACAAAAATTTCTCTAAGATTAATCCACCAATACCTCGTGTTTGCTTCATACATGCCTTCATTCTTTTAGGGGAAGCCAAGAGGTCAAAGAAACCAAAATCTGTATTTTAATTGTGTGAATGTACAAACATTTGAAAAAATCATCTCTCTTGCTAATAAGAATGATAAGAAAACCTGCAATTTTAGAAGATAGTCTGCAATTTTTAAATGTTGCAGATTTTATTACAATTCAAAAGAATAAAAACATTTCCCACGATGTTTAACAATTCTTCTGGGGGTATTTGTTTTGATTGCCACTCGTTTCAACAATGTAACAACATAAACATACACAATAAACTTGTCTTGGAATAAATTTCCCACAATGGCCATTATGAAAATGATCAAACACAATGTTTCAAGCTTCATCACCAGATTTTTTCACTTTTCCTTCAACTGACAATCTACTGAAACAGAGAGATTCATGAAGAAAAGTTGTGTTTCAGCAACATAATTTTTTTCCAGTGGAAAAGCACAGAAGTTATACTAGCTCTCCCTAGAGGCCAGATGGGATGCACTCCAGAAAAAAGTTTTCACTAATGCTAGGGAAACACTTAACTATTCCTGCTCCAGATCTCTTGTTAAATACATCATTAGCACATACTCTAAATAAGAAACTAATCAAGAAATAAAGCTTACAGCATTATTTTTTTCTTTTTGTCTCCCAAAAGCATGTTTAGTCCTAAAGACATGCCAGATTACTGTTGTGGTGGAGGAAAAGTCTTTATGGGCAGAACATCAGCTGACACAGCCGCTGCCAGTGCTCCCTGAGCACAGCCTGGAGGAACGGCCTGGCTGCCTCCCCGCTGCTCCTGCAAGCAGACAAAGTGGCACCAATCAGCAGCAGCTGGGGAAATTCAGAGGGACACCTCTTTTCCTAGGGCTGATGTAAAGGTCAGCTTCAAAGGATCAAGCATTTGTACGTAAAAGAGAGCCACAGCCAGGAACACAGCAAGAAGAGCCAGCAGCAGCAGTGTGTAAGCCCATTTACAGCTTTTGTACTCAGGAGCTATCCTAAAGACCTAGGGACTGAACTCAATATTGTCACCTCTGGTCTCCAGCATTCCCTGCGCAGGGAGCGATCCCCGGCTGTCTCCCAGCTGACAAAACACTGAGCGACGCGGACGTCTTCCCTCCTCCTCCATCAGAGCAGCGTGGGCAACGGTGGGCCTACAGCCGCGGAGCGGTGGTGGTCTGCCAGCTCAGCAGCACTGCGGACATGGGCAGCCAAGGCCCAAGAACAATTTGCTGAAGGTGTAAATTTAACACTGCAGAAGTGAAATCACTGCAGATGCCGAAGCTTCCTTCCTTGTGTGCTCACCCTTTCTGTCTGTCAGCCCCCGATTTAGCTCCTCCGTTGCAGTGACCTATTTAGCTTCACCAGCAGAATTGCGACGATGCTCGGTCTGAAAGGTCAGAGTTCTCCTTTAGGCAGCACACCTCCCCATGCACACACAGGCCCAACCAGACAGGAGAAGCTGGGGCTTTCATTGCAGTGTTGTGAGACACCACGGCTTAAAAGTATCGCTAGAGAAACACTGACATTATCAGAGGGCTAAGGAAGCAAATTGCCAAATAATTGCATCTTTGTCAGGGCCATTTTACTCCTTGCAGGAGTGTTGTAGGTGATAATTGACACTGTCATGATGCAAACAGCAATTGCCTCTGGGCACTAATGTGGAACATGTGCTGCTTTAAGTCATCCCCGACCTGGGGAACTGAGCACAGCAATCTCGCAGCAGCGTGTCGTGCGTTAGTCAGCAGCTCCAGCCCCACGGCTGCTGCGAGCTGGCTGTGGCACAAGGACCTGCTTCCCCATGAGTGCATGGTTTGTTGGTGGGTTTTTTTTGGCAGTCAACTGGTTTTAAAGTCACTAGTCTTATCTAGAGTCATACGGCAGACGAGCATCCAAGCACCCCGATTTTCTCCCATCTCCATACCCTGCGAGACGTGCGGTGAACCACGCTGCCCCAGAGAGGGACGCGCTCGCTGTGTGCACGCCCTGCCGCTGGCATCACTTCTGAGCACCCGAAACTCCTGCAGGTCCACAGGGGAGAGAACGTGCGTGCTCCCATGCAGCCTGCCCAGTGCAGGACTGGGATCATGGGGGATATGAAATCCCCTCGGCTGATGGTAACGGCCCTAGTGAATTCACAGAACTATTAAAGTAGAGCACCTGTATCTTGATTCTGCAAAAAATGTCTGCGTGCTTAAATTCACATGATCAGAAGGGTTCTCATAAGTTGTATCTCTATGAAAGTGTTCCTACAGAGCAACTTTACAGGATTAGAGTTTCAGTTAATTACAGTAGCTCCTCAATGAGCCATTTTTCCAACAGTCATTTGTCTACAATTTGTTAAAATTAGTTTTTTTTTTTTCCTTTCCTTCTCGCACTAGAAGTCAGTGATGATTTGGACAAAGTCAAGCGTCCACAGACACAGAAATACTGCTACCAAAAATGAAATACCATGAAATCCAATGTTAGAAAATGAGAAAAAGAGCTGTTATAGATGTGGTGACTGAAGGAACGAAAGTAAAATAGCTTATACTCCTGTGTATTTAGGGTGAAGTCCAAAAGCTGTCATTTACATTAGACTACTTTATGCTTTCAAAAGGCAAGCATAAACAGAGGAAAAAGGTCCCCACGGAACAGACACTTGTTATTTTAAAAGTCATTCTTAAAGCAAAAGTGCAAAAGAGGAAATCACTACCAGCTATAAATGCTGTCATTGAGAAGAGAAATTTTAAGGACATGAATTACATAGCTACTCTTACTAAAGCTCTGCCTATATTTTTCATGAACATTCGAGCATTCAAGTGTCTGTCAGAAGGATACTTCTAAAAAGCAAGTATTAAGCCTGCATGTTCAGGTATTTCTGAATTTATTAAGTGCCTGTTTAGGAGTTATGTTCATGCAAAGGTGAAAATTAGCCCAGTTGTCTGCCTGAAATACTAATATATTTTTCTGACAAGGAAGTACTTTTTTTATTGCTCTCCTTATTGTACATCAACACAATATACTTGATAAAGGTTACCCCATAGTCTTTAAGGATTAAGAAAAAAGATCACAGAGTGACTTGCGAGTGAACCAAGCTCTGCATTCTTTGCGTGTTCCCAGAATGAGAGCCCAGACCTACAGAGAGATTTTTGTGCAGACCAAGGACACCAGCCACAGCAGCACCCTTCCTCCCACGAGGCTATGCCAGAGAGCCCTTATGGTGCCATGAAATGGCTCCTGCCTCAAAGCAAAGCTCACTTCCCGAGTCAATTGCCTTCATTTATTAATTCAAATCTCTTCTGAGGCTTCCTGCAATTTCTAGCTGTTGTGATTACTCTTGTACTGAAAATAGTCAGTGAGTGAAATGTAAATAGAAAAATGTCTATTACACAACTGTATTGAACTCTCAGATAGTTTCTTAGTATTACCATGCTGTTTAAAATGTGAATAAACAGCCCTGAGGGGAAAGGGTCGTTAGTTACTAATGCACGATGCTATCTAGTTGCTTTCCAAAATTGCTGGCAGACTCTGCAGAAGGTACTCTACAACAAGCAATCATTCAAATCATTCATGCCTTCTGTCTAGCGGTGAAAAGACCATCAATAGCATCTGAAAGCTTTCAACAGAGCTGAAGAATTATTCCCATGGTCACTTCTGCACACCACAGCCCAACTAAAACAATTAGGAATATCAGAGACAATTAAACAAGAATGAGACTGACTGCAAGCAATGACAAGAAAAGCTTCAACTTCCATCTCATCTGCTAAATCGAGACACTTAGCTGGCACCTCTAAAGTATTAGCAGGTGAGAGCCAACAAGAAGTCTGTACAGTGGACTACTGTAGATGCACACACTAGAAAATAGGATTTATAGTGGGAACTCTCAGGTAACCTCATTACGTGACATGACCTGAGTATAACATGGTTGAGAAGTCCGAACACTGAAGGTCACAGCTACAAGTGCAAAAAAAAAAGTAACCTGAACAAAAATCTGAACTATGAGAAATATACCTAATACAAATTAGGCTATGAAAGCTACAAAAAGAACTAGTAAAATAAATAATTTAAATGAATAAATAACAGCTTTTTAAAACTAGAAGGTGTTACTAGTAGCTGTCTTACTTAGAAAGCAAGCTAGTCAAAAAAAAAAAGCTGTTTTTTAATCTAACGCAAAGACAAATAACATTGCTCTGGGAGAAGCAAGTTTTACCAAGCTACATTTCACCAACTGTTTTGCTTGTCATCCACCATGTGAATATTAGATGATCTAACAAATTCAGTTTTAGTTGCCAGATATCTGTTTGTGTGTAAAAAGTAAAACAGCCAGGCATTACAGCATCAACAGCGTATGCGGCTGTTGGAAAATTTCCTTTAGGAAAAGTTTATTATGCAGAGAGTTTAGTCTAGAAAACAAGACATACAGGAGAGGACAACCTAGTTAAGAAACGTTGGTTAGCCTCTCATCATTAATAACAACCTTAAATAACAAAAGGTGAGACAGAAAGAAAGGCTTAACCTCACTTAGTCTGGTAGAGAAAACCAGATTCCATTAAATATTTTAACACTGTTCATGAAAAGGCAGTAAGAGTGGAGTTCATCCTTTTTAAGTACCGAAGCAGGGAATAGGCGGTGAAGTACAGTCATAAGAAAAAAAGGCTGGGTCTACAGAGCAGGGTGCACACTCATCTGCAGAGTTAAGTCAGTTAGCTTTCGAACAGTTAGGTGTGAACTATTAGCTAAAAACAAAGGTCACAGCAGCATACATAATATCATACAAATTTGAACTGCAGAGACTAGACAATGCCCTAGCAGATTCCACACAAGAAATTCAAATTTTATACAGTTTTCAGAAGCTGGTTGGCAGATTTCAATGGCTAGTAGACATGGGATTCATGAAGTCATTCTTCTTCACCAGAAGAGGCCCATTATCTTCTTATTAGTACTACCCTAACATTCCTATCCTGTTTCATTTCCTGGCAAATTTAACAGAAAAGAAAGCACACGAGTAAGACGTGAGCAAAGTCTTACAGGAAGGTTTAGTATGGCAAAGGCATGACAAGCTGCAGAATGTGGTTTAAGATTTGTAGCAAAATAAAACCTATTAATATAGCAGCAAGCACGTTGTTTGTCTTTGTTCTTTATTGCCTAGGACTAAAATCACACTCTACTTGGCAAATGCTTCACATGACTTGGTTAGTGCATTTCTTGCTGTCAGTTTTGTTGCTCCTTGTAGGAATTCTGAAAGATGCTCTGTATAATTGAGTGTATGTTATCCCCCACAATGCATTTGCAGCATTTACACAAATTCACAGCGTGGGATATTATTGTCTCCAGTATGCTAGCACAAACACAGATTCAAATGCCTGTATGCAACGTGATGTAGCAGGAGCACTTGCAGACTGCTATTTTAGGAATAAGAAGTTTAGAGGGAGAGGGAATCTCTCTAATAAAATTGATATAGCTGGAAAAACTTTTGGGGGCACAAACACCCTACTTCAGACAGCTGGAAAACTGAACAGGCTTTCTGAGACACCAGCCCTTTCTTCAGCAGGAAGAAAGTATTAGGTTTTAGAAATGTAAAATATTTCATTTTATCTTGTTCAGGCTAGCAACTTCATAGTTATTTACAGAGCAGGGCAAAAGAGAACTTACTGATGACTCCCAGTAATCCAGTGTTACAGGGTGGGAAAAGAGGACTGTCTACCCTTCCAAGAATGCTTTTGTGTTGTGAAGCTGGCCACAAGTCTCACAAACTCCACAGAACTGAGAAATATGAATAGGAAACACCACCAAAATGCTTCTCTGAGGACTGAGCTGAACCTGTGAAAAAACATTAAATGCTAAAAACCTGGAGGTGCACGTGTCCTACCCTTTGGGAGAGCAGTGACTTACAAGTTTGGTGTTAACTCTCGGTGTCCCAGAACTGAACAGCTGTGAAAACAAAGCTTAAAATTAAGACTGCAGTTGCAACACTCACCCATATTTGCAGCCAGTGCTGAGGTGCCTGTCATGTGAGAGCTGACAGTGGTGCATCATCACACATGCCATAGAAGAGGCATCATTGTTCCTTTCCCAGAACACTAGGAGTTATAATTCCATCAAACCAAACTCGCTTCACTTTCAGTTTGATTTTGCCTCTGCCTTCATCATCCTAAATCAAACAGGAAGGTAAGACTGACAGTCCTTGTGAACATACACAGCAAGGTGCAGCACAGAAATCTCCTTTTGAAGTTTTCAGTGGGCTCATTACAGCAGGAAGCACAGTCCTGATCACATGCCACATTTGAGCATTCCCATCCACAACCGTGGATGCTCTGAAAAGTTTACTGACATGTTTTCATTGTGTAAATGAATTTGTTCTTGAACAAGAAACCTACCCTCTATTGTGCTCTACTCACAAACAGCAGTGAAACATTAATTCCCCTAAAATCATCAGATTTCAGTTTTATGTTAATAAATTGGTTTTAAATGTTCATGTCGAAGTTGCTCTTCTTTTCTCTACGCTAGACTTTCCACAGAGTTCCCACTGATTTATGCACAAAAATGACTAGCTTTCTATTCCGATGAGATATTTTCCATTTCCAGAAGTGAAGGCAAAGCATTCAAGTTGCACTCAAATGGCACTGATTTTATTAAAGCTATTGCTACAGAGTGCAAGACTGGTGAAAGGAGAATAAGACTCAAACTGTTTCAAAATCAAGTAAAAGTTCCTGTACTCACCAGTGCTTGAGGAACTGCATTTGCTATAGAAAGACCAAAAACTATGACTAAGAAACAAAAACAGAACCAGAAGGGAGCGATCTTGTTAAAATTCAAACAATGACAACACACTGAGGGTAGGCCAGAATCTGACACTCCAGCTGTGAATTCCCATCCTCGCTCAGTACTTGGAGCCACATGATGAATCCAGCCAGCTTCCACCACTCACAAGACAATATCTACCCTTGCATCTGACTCAGCAGTTGTGGTCCACTTCAGCACCCAAAGCACCACAGCACTTAAAAGACATAGTTGCAAATTCTGCTGTAACTTACACCAGACCCTGGAGGGACCGGTTGCCCGCTGACCACCAGCTACATTTATGCTGAGTGCCTGGAAAATGGGCTCCTGCTTTAACGTGAACTAGAATTTCAGCACCTTTCACTGTCCTTCTAAACTTGTCACAGTGATTCCTCGAGATTCCTGGCTACAAAAGCAACGCAAAAGGTATTTTGTGACTTCATCATCAGCTTTTTATTGTGGAGATGAGCATATTGGCCAGACAAGAATGCCACAGCTTCACCAACACGCTTCCAGCTCAACAGCCTCCACCTCCCATTTTAGCTGCAGCATGAGATCTCTGGGAGGGCACAACCAGATCAAGACAGGCTGTGGGAAAGCAGCTTGTGCCAGGAGATAATGGACAAAATGATGACTACTACATCAGCACGTAGCCACAAGTTGCTATTTTCTCCAGACACAGTTCTTACTGAGAACAAAGTCACCAACACATTAAAAGCACGAGAGGATGTGATCATTACATTAAAACTGCAGAACTACTTGCTACTTGCTGCTTCTTTTGCTGTATTAGGCTCTTCTCTAAGATAAATATACTAAATTAAAAAATAACTGCAATTACCTTTTGAGTCATCTTTTTCTTTGGGGAACTTTTTTCAAACTTCTATGTAAAAAACCACCTAACATCAGCATGGCTTGTCCTATCCCCATCAGCATTCCTTACATAGGAATACCTGCCCCTGACACCTTCAGCAAAGAAAGCCAGTCAAGAGCAGTCCTTCCTACCTCTAACTTTCCATGCAAGGAGTACAACTTTCTCTACTCCCAGTCTCACATTTTTTGCTCAGCCTTCCAAATTTCTTGGCAAAACTCAGTCATTGCCTAGCTCTCCTGAGCTCACTTGGCTTGCACTAAGTCAGAACGTGGCTAAGACACCGACTTCTCTCTGCAGTCTTTCCTACCTATGCACTGCACCCATCCCAGGAGCAGGTGAAAACACTGCAACGACCAATTACTATAATGAAAACATATTCCAAACATGGTAGAAATGCATGCAGAATAACCAGAATTAAATGAATTAATGTGCTAGGAAGACTAATAAAGTAATTATAACATGAAAAGTATGAAAGGTATAGAGAAAGAAAAAGCTCTGAAGCGGATCTCTGAAGTCTCTATCAGGTGCTAAGAATGAGGAATACCACCAACTGGCCACCGTTGGTAACAGGTACCACGGAACATCTGGAACTCATGGGAACACCTGCATACAAACTCTCATGCTTCAGGAATGATTTAGCAATACACACTGATACTGGGAAATGATTCCCTTTTTTCCCCCATTTTTTTGCTGTTAAGAAAAGTTTACAGCAGAAAAACCCTCTTAGATTAATTGCAGGATTGATCTAATGATTCTCCTATGCAGGTCTCATTGATCAGCTCCGCTAACAACAAGCCCTGTTGACATTTTATAGAACCACCAGAAATACAACAGAAGAGGAATTATGAACCCTCAAGTAAGGGGATTTCATTGTTGTAAACTGTGTGGCCATAAAGAATGAAATGCAGTGGTAAGAAGCAAGCGCTTTTAAATGCAGGACTTGCAGGCCAGATCAGGTCTGGATGGCTCTGGAAACATTATCTGTCAGCACTCATCAACTACACCTTACCTTAAAACACCATTCATGCAGCTGGCAGTTACAGCTGCTCTGGACTAGAAAGGAGGAAGAGGAAAGGAAAGAGCAAGGTATTGCTGCACACTACTGAGAGCATTCTGAAAGATCACACAGTGCACACGCTCTCCTATTTATGTGAGGTTTTTCAAAAAAAAAAATTCGGCAGCTTGAGCTAATTCAACTCCCACAATCCTTGTTTTAAGAGGATTCTTCAGGAGCTATACAGTCTGATTCTACTAAGAAAGTTTAATAAGGCACTTTAAAGATGTGAAATGTAAGCAGAAAAAATTTGCTTGCATTCATTCTGATAGAGCTCCTCCAGAAAAAGCACTGATAATGTGTAATACTGTACAGCTCTCCATTTTAGGTAACACTAAAACTTACAATTTGAGTGTAGGGCTGCTATCGGCATGAGCTCATAGCCATTGCATTGCAAACAGCATAACTGCTTATGCTGACACGTGCTTGCTGTCTTCAGAAGCGTATTGAGTATTATGTATCACGTTGGATTTTGCTACTGTGCTAGTTACTAGCAACCAAAATCTCATGCAGTACAATAGTTGCCAAGGTAACTACTCATCCAGAGGGAAGATGAAATCTTACTACAGTCTGTGCGCTCTCTCATCTAAGAGAACATCTGCCCTAGGTAATTTAGGCACCCTGTAAATCTGAGGGGATCTCCATGCTTTAATATCCTCAACTGAAACCTACCAGTCTGGTGGTTGCTCAGGGAAAGGGCCACTCTGCACAGATTTAGGAATTCTGGATCATCTGCATCACGGAACTTCGGCTCTAACAGAGCTCCCCCTGACCGTGCGAACATTACTTTGCTTCAGCCTGCAGAATGGAAACCAGGATTACCTTGGGGAGGGCAATAAAATTGTCTGATGAAATTTTGAGCATCTGAAGTGCAATGTAAGTTTTTCTTGACAGAATTTTTGAGTTATAATGCACCTGGAACTGTACAAAACAACGTTAACCACTGAATTTCCTGAAAAGAGTGCAGAAGAGGGTCTAAGATTATCTACGTGTCTGTGGAGCAAGGTCCTTTACACACTGCCGGTAACAACCTTCCAAAGGCAACAGGTGCAGCAGCAAATACAAGGGATGTAACACAGTTTTGCAGCCCCTGAGAATCATTCAGGATGTCCTCCTGTCTTATGTTGCTGTCAACTACACTGCAAGCACAGTGCTTATTTTGTCGAAGGCACCTCCATTAGCTTATGTCAAAAGGCATCTCAGCCAAGCAAACAGGTTGAGCAGGAGTTTGTTAGTGCAGAGGTGTGAGTAAGGGCTGCCGAAGCTGAAGTGCATAATCCATAATTTGTATTTGAATAAAAATCTTCAATTTTTAATCTATGTACCAAGAAATCAAATACAGACCTTGAGTACAGAAACGTTTTCCCAATAGCCACAAGGTTTATTGACTGAAGTTAAGCCTTACTCCAGCTCTAAATTGCATAATGTAATGTGCTTGCAAGGGAGACATAACTATTGGTGTTCAAATGGTAACTGCTTTTACAAATTATTAGACTAGCTGCAGGAAACCTGTTTGAAAAAATCCAGCGTTGATCAACAGATTTCTGTCATAACCACTGACAATTCGGTGCAAGAGACTTGAGATAAACGAACATAGGCTGTTCCATACTAATAGTCAGATATGGGATATACAGAGCTGGACAAAGAATTACCCAAGGCTCGAGAACTTGTACAAAAGTATGTGCATACTTCTGTGCTTCCTTAACTATCAAATTATTGGGTATTCTTACTCCTACTCTCCTTTCGTTGCAGTCCCACATAGCAACAAACCAACCAACACTAGTTTTCCATTGCAACAATCCTTAATACGCAGATTGCCTTTTATTTTAAGGACATTATCCCCTCTTGGGGACTTGAACTACTGCATCCTAACAGAGGAAATGAAATAGAAAAATAAGCCAACAAAAAAAAAAATTAAAGCAATCACATAGCAAGGAAGAAAAAAGAAAAAAAAAAGAAAGAACCAAACCCATGTATCCCATCAGGAAGCTAGAAAAAAGCTTAAAATTCAATCCATATACTACACTTCTAAAGGTTCAGAAGTCACAGTTGAGGCTACCGAGTGCTTCCATGAGATCCATTAAGGTTTTTTTATTTTTTTTTTGGCTAAATTTTTTTAGCCAAACAATTCACTCCGTGTTCTTACAAGTGAAAATGTAGCCAGCATTATCACCTGGGTGGAAATTCAGCTTCACCTCAAACCTTCTTCACACTAGAAAACAGAACTTCCACGACTAAAATCCTTCTACTGATAATCTTTAGGATTTGCTGGTAATATGGCTCTACCCACAAGCAATACTTGAGGTTACTGTCAACATTTTGCATAGACTGGCCTAACTTATCCCCTGTTTTCCTCATTCATCTCTTCTATGTTTTTTTAAGGGGACAGATCCAGTAGTCCAGTCTCTGTCAATAGCCCTAGCAAAACTGGGGTGGAATAAGTCTAAAAAAGCTCTAAAGCTGTTGTAATAGAATGAGACAGATTTCATTCTTTATGGCAGGAGAAGTTACATGACACAGCAGATAAAATCCTAAAGAAAATCATATTGTTTAAAATTTATTGATTATTAAGCCATATAAAAGTAGAAGGCATCTCAACTGACAAGCTAATGCCAAATCAAGTGTCAGCCCTGAATACTTAAAATGCTTTTAGTTTTCTTCAGAGAATAACACAGTATGCCTACAAAGAGCAAGTAACAAAATGAGATAATCATTTATCCAAACTAAAAGCGCATGTGTGTAATAAACATTAAAAGGGCATGCACTGATCCATATATTAATCAGATTTATAACAGACCAATTTTTCTCTCCCTGGGGTGCGAAGAACAAGGTTATGAATCACAACATGAATACTTAAAGATCACACTTGAATAACCTAATTGTGTACAACAATGATAGGATGAAAGGAAACTTAATCAAATGCTGAACTGTTTTTAGATTTCATCCTCTTAAATACAGTTTTGTGTCATGACTCTAATAAATTATTTGGATAGAAACAAATGTTGGTTTACCTTATTAACATCCCAAGCTTCCTATGCCTATTTTCTCCTTGTTTTATCTCCTCTTTTGAATAGAAATAAACACTGTAACACAGAAAACCTTCACATTTTAATGTAAGTTTTGATTCTCTTCTGCACAAATCACATATACTTTTTTTTTTTTTTAAGAATAAATTTAATGCCTTTTCGAGAAACTAGAGTTTTGCTACATTCAAAAACTGTCAGCCAATCTTTAAATATTTATCTTTGAATTCCCCTGGTTGCATGTACTTGGGAATGTTTTCATAAATACATCAATAACTGTCTTGTACAGCTCATTAAGAAAGCTTTTTATCCTTTAGTGTAATAGTTCAGTTTACAGTTGCCTGTGAATCATTTTCACGGACTTCCATTAAGCATGCCCTTCAAACTGCAATTATTTGTCAAATTTTGTATATATGGAAGCAATCACCAGAGAAGGCGTGAAAGCTGAGAAGATGCATAAACATTTGGGACCAGAAATTGGCCCACCTCCAGCAGTGCACTTTCTCCTCTAACACAGGCTCTGCAGAGTACAAGACAGACCTAATGGATCAACCTATGCAAGACAGGCAGGTTGTCCAAAGGGTAGGGTGGGCAGACTGGTTTACATTAACCAAGACTGGACACCCTGAATTCCCTCGTCTGTCAGCTGCTGCCATTGCTGGTGGCACAGTGGCATTGTTCTGCCTTGGAGAAGAAGAAAAATCCCAACTGTGGAGAGACCAGTGGAGGTACACACTTACATCCTAGCTGGGCAAGTTAGTTTGCATTTCAGCAGGGATGGCAAAACGCACGTTCTTACCTACACTATGTTGAAGTACTAGCTATGAACACTGTTGAAAACATTCTCCAGATTTCACACACATGCATATGCAAATACATGGATTGGTTTGGATTTACTGTACTTACATAGGAGTGGCTAAGAGCTACAGGATTGATACACCAACAAAATCTCAGTTCACTAATGCCAAAATCTCACCCACATCAAAATGTCTACCAACATGGTTCTGCCAGTGCTGACTGAACACAACAGCATACCATTTAAATCAGCAGACCAAAACCAAGTAAGATACAAACAGAGAAGTGATTCTACTTACCAGACTAGGAATCCTGCTTTTAGGCACATTCTGCATATGCAGGGACACCACTGAAGTTACTGTCAGGCTATTAAGGCAGCCACATACTTCATTCAAATTTCAATTACATTGGCCCATATATGCCAAAAAGATGTCACAGTCTGCCCATCGCATATCCAATCTGTAAGGGCAACTCAGCACAGATACTGCAAGATGAGATTAAAGGTGGATAACCTAGTTGCATCCATGCCTTTGACATCTCACCAGGCTGGTAGAGAAAGTTTCTACTTTCAAATGCCAAGAGAAAGGCTATGTTACAGTGAGCCAAAAAAATATGCAGCAGGTTTAAAACATCAGTCCACTGCGCTAACAACAGCGAGCGTCTACACAAGCACTCTGTAAGGGAAACGTAGGACAAACAATAGCACCCAAGGCTACACTTGACTGATCCATCTAGTGAAGACAGATGTTAATGATGTTATAGAAATGGTAAGGTGAATAAAGAAAGAATTGCAGATTATTTTCTTCCAAGTGGGCGGTGCTCTTGCTGCAACAGCAGCCAAGAACAAATATTAGTGGCTTACCAGCACCCATAAACAACTTAAAGCTGTAAGAACAAATTAGATTACTTACCTGAGTTGCGTACTCTGACCCGCTGCTGGTGAAATCAATTAAATATTTCACTGTCAAAACTTTCCTTCTTAAAGGGCTGTGGGTTAAAAGAAGTTAACCTATATTGTCTATTATTGTTAAAGCAAATGCATTTCTGAATGTCAGCCTCACAAAACAAAACACTTTTGTAGATCTACAGAATACATTTCAACACACGGATATGTCTGCTGTAGTTTGTCACAGTTTAGCATCACACACTGCATTTCTCAAAGTATCAAAGCAATTTGTGATTAATGTTATAAATACCAAAGGATATCCATAAGGATTTTCCACATTCTGAAAAACAGTACTGCAATTTAATTCTACAGCATGCTTAAGTTATAAAACTAGATATGGGACACCAATCAGTTATCTATAAACTAAAATACTACTAACGCTTTTAGCAATACTAGGGAGTGACAGAAGGAATTTTGTCCAGTTACAATGCTGAAGAATAAAGGTGATGATGTGGTGACTGGTGCTACTTGCATTGTGCGCACATTGCTGCATACTTCCTTCATTCTGATACTACTGATAGATTTCATTGCCCCTCACATATTCATGAAGGCAGAGCTGATGGATAATAGAAGGTAAAACTGGAGATTAAAGGAAAAAACTTGTTCAAAAGTGGCAGAAAACCTACTTTGCTGGCTTCCAAGGAGGTTTTTGTGTTTCTTTGAGCTAGTCTAAAAACAGGTAACTCCATTTTTTTTTATATTGTTATTATTGTTAAATAGACCACATCTGAAACAGTGATAGCGTGTTTTTAAACACTCCTTGACATCCAGTGCTGCCACAGATTTTATTATTTGCTTTTCACAAATGAGCAGGTGGAGGAAGGAACTTCATACTGTAACACATCTCCCAATCTCCCTAGCTATGCCAGTAGCTGTTTTTTTTTTTCCTTGAATACTGTAAGAGTAAATCTAATTACCATGTGCTTTGAGGAACTGCAAAGAAGTGATACCCATTACTAACAACTGCTGTCAATAGAATTTTTTTCTGTAGCATGAACAGGAGCTTTTCGTCTTGTACAGCATTAAAAGCTCTTACCTGTGTTCCAAAATTCCAGCAGCATTTCAATGCACAGCAACGCAGCTTTCATGGCAACAACTCTGTACCCATGGCTCTGTAGCCTTGTGCTGTAGGAGGCAGGGATCTCTCAAACTCAGAAACAAAGCAATGACCTAGCAGAGCAACAGTGCGTATCCAGAGATGCTGATGGAAGCAGCAAGCAGGAGCACTGAGCACTGCAGCTTTCATAAGTCTGGCGATCCTGCAGGCTCTCAAGCAGTTGTTGGCAATGTCCTCAGTGCCACTGGGCACATCTGGAAAAAAAAATCAGAACTCGGTATCCCAGCAATGCACTGGGAGACTGAGATCTAGTATCAAAGCTAAAAATACAGGCATGTGTGTGTGTGTGTGTAAGAAACTGGTTTAGATCTCGACTTGAAATTTTTCTGAAGTGAACTTACTCTTGTAACTTGAAACTCTTCTCCACATCATTTGTGCTTTGTCCAGCTCTGGTTGAAATTTCATCTCTAGGACAGAGGTTAGCCTTTACATGCATCTAAAAGGGAAAAAAAATCAATAACTAGCATAATTTAATCTGCCATGAGCTTCTTTGTAAGAATTCAAATTCACATTCAAAGCTGTCTGCAAATTTGAAGTATGTATTATTTATTAGTCCTACAGAGTTGAATAATGATCTTCTTGCTACGGAGTAGCGTTTACAGAAGGTTCACAGTGTAAAAGAGGAAAAACTGCACCTGAAGAAAGCTACATTTTCCTACTGTTAATTTCCTTCTAAGAGACAGGGTCATGGCACCATTGTTCTGCACTACAAAGCCTCTCAGATCTATATGCAAACATTGTGTGAACAGTATCCTTGTGTGTATAAGCCTGATACTCACACAGAAATACGCTCAGAATCAACCTACAGCCTCGGTGCTTAGCTATAAATTTCCAGCAAGGTGTAGTGCTTAGAGTTGGAATACGTAGGTAGGATCTCCCAACAGCCACGTCCTGCAACAACTTGCCCAAGGAGGCCTAAGCCATTCTTCCCAGGCTGCCATTGCTAATGGCCATGGAGCCATGTACAAGGTGACAAGAGTAGAAAAGTCTTGCCTAAAGCTGTTTTTATAGAGTAAGGCTCAAGGTCCCATTAGCTTCCTGATCTGAACCAGAGCATGTCTGGACAGTTCCGAATCATTTCCACAAGGACTGCATCACAGTAGCATTAGTGCTTAGCAAATCCCTATCACCTCTCTCAGAATACATTTCTTTCCCAGCTGCTTCTGCTTTTTAACAGAGCTGGTATTTTATTTAGGGGGAGGGAATGAGGAGAGTGAGGATTTTATTTGTTGGTTTTATTTGCTTTGCCTACATATTGAATTGCTGGCAAGATTACTCCAGAATCTCCACAGAACATGTGTTGTGGCAATTATTACAGTGGTAAACTACATAACACTTCAGAAGCTTCCTTCCAAAGTAAACAGGCAGCCTCCATAACCTGATGTTACTTTCCATATCCAAAGCTGCATGACTCAAGAGCCACCCTGCATGCAACTTTTCCTTGCACTGAGTTCCTGGTCACAAAAATCTCTCAAATGACTAACAAATAACTCCAGTTACTCAGGTGTTGTCTTAACAGAGCCTCTTGGAGCTCCTCTGGCCCTGGGCCTATTTCTGATTTCCTGTGAAGCAGGAATTGAACTGTTCCACATCGCAACGATTCCTGCAGCTTTACCGATGCTTCCCCCAGGATGCCGAACACCCTGCAAGGTTCTGCACGCTGGCTGCTTGGTTTGACATGTCAAGCACCTTGAAGGATTGCAGCCACAGCCCCGAGGCTGTAAATTTCTTCAAGTGTGTTTGTTCCATATGTTCAAGTGTTACACAGAAATTCAATGACCTATACATATTATACAATGCGATAAAGCATTCAACCCAGCCGTTACTGCATATCAGCTAAAGGGATATAAATTCTTCTAGACTAGTTAGGAGAAAAAGGCATCTCTTTTTGGTTTGTGCTCTACACGGGATGTTCTGGAGATTTTACACTGTATGAAGTAAGTTGCTGCACAGTCAAGCAGAGTTGATGCACTTGTGTACAGCTTCTACGTTATTTTCCACACCTATCCCAAAATGAAACGCCGTATACAGAGACTTGCACTTTATTGCTTAATTCATCACTTCCGCAGCCGCGATTGCTGGTGAAGCTGGTGACACCACATGGAGCAGCCTATCGCACTCTCCCCTAAAACCAGCAGCAGGATCATTGCTTTGTTTCACTACAATTGTGCACATCAAATGATCCTTTTTATATCCTTTTTCTTCAACAACTGCACTGTATCTGAGAAACCTTTTATTCCTCATACTATGTCAAATGATTAATGCACTAGCCATGCTATCAAGAATTACATTGAAACGTACAGGTTGCAGTGGCACAAACATGTAGTTACAGCATAATTCTCTGCAACAAATTCAGTGAAATTTAATCATACTGCACAGTTGTACCGTAGAAAAACCAGCTGAGTGCTACTATGATCTAACTCGCAGCTTCAGGTAACGCTAACCAAAACCATCTATTATTAGGATCCACAAATGCAATGTGAAACCATTATTGAGAAGTTAATCTTCCTCTGAAGACTAAAAAAAAAATGACAAAAGGTTGTGGGGGCTGCAAAACGCCAAAAGGTAAATTGAACCTTTAAAGGAGAAATATACAGTAGAACACAGGAACAAGTTCAGGACCGTACATACAACCAGATAGACAACTCCATTGTATGTTAACCTGGACAGAAACCAAATCAAACAAAACAAAAAGCAGGTAATCATTATAGCTTCATATTTCTAAGATTAATTAGACTTTGGGTTATCTTGATAAGGTGCTCTTCTGCAAACTTCAGTCTTTTTTATTTTGCCTGGAAAGTGTATAATATCAGCCACACTATGCAAATGTAAGGTTTCTCTACAATGTGCCATGGGAGAAATTTTATACTGCATTTACCATCATCTTATTTCTATGATTCTTCCACTTTGCAGTTTCAGTGATGAACTAATGCTCACTTGAAATGTGACTGTTTTTTAAAACAGCCAAGTATCACCTCTTCTATAGAAGCAAAGCAACATGGTTTTAATTCAATGTAGACTTCATGACAATCTGTTGCTTTTGAATAAGCAGAAAAATAAATTAGTCATGTGCAGTGCTCTGGAAGCAGAAATGATCATTCTAAAGCCAAGACCATTAATAAGCATTCACAGCCTTACAAATGAATAATTGTAGGGAACCCAAAGGCTGGCCTGAATTTGCAGCATCACTTTAAATATATTATTTAGTCAACAAATTTACTAGAATGTAGGACACAACAAATTCAAAGAAAAATAGATATTAGATGACACTTTTTGAATTCGCATCAAACCTATCTAGCTTAGCTTTCCATATTTTCTCCATAGCACAGATCATATTAATCCGTTGTGTTGCTTTCAGAGCCAAGTTATTCTCTACGTTTGACATATTTCAGGTTTACAGTTATGTGACAAAAAATGTCTGCTTGCTTTGTTGACTTGAACAAAGTTATTCTAGGAATGAATTTGGTGTGTTGCATTTTAGCATTCAAAATATATTCAATGCAGAAATTGTGCATTAATAATGAGATTTAATATCAATGTTCTAATCCGGACTATTTTTAAGGAGTATGAATACTTCTCATCTCGTCTGTTTTGTTTCAGCTGAATCTCTTTTGATTCATTTACTGATCTCCAGAGGAGGTGGCAATGTTGCTACCTCCTGCTTTTTTCAAAGCCCACATGATCCAAAACCAGGAGAAACAATGCACATATTCACCTCCTTCATAATGCCGGTGAACATAGCCTATGTAAATGCTTTGTGAATACCTTACCCATCCTCCTGCCCATACAACATTGTTCCTAGAAATCTATTTGCTACTATCAATTTTTCTTGTGTCAAGCACTAGGTCTTCGAGACCAGCATTCTATCTCAATAATCACGGTGTTAAAGTCTTTTTCCCCTATTATTGCTTTAATCTTTCTTTTCCTTCCAATTTATCTGTTTCTTCTTCTCATGCTTCTTTGCTTATGTCTTCCTAACTACGGGAGTGAATGGCAGAAGGCTGTTCTGATCTGAGCTGTACTCATGCTTAAGCTATTTCTACCCAAGTCACGCCTGTTAGCTATTTTTCCCAGTAGTTTCCCAATAGTCTAAAACAGTTGCGATGTGGCCAGGTTTGTTCATTTCATTCATAAAGCATTTCAAACCCTGCTCTGTGACTATCTGTTTCTGAGTAAAGCAGCACTATCTCATATAAACAGCATGAGCCCTACTACTAGTGGATGGGTTTTTAACTCCAGATTTAAAGGTAACGACTAATGACTTGGAACAGCCCCCTGCATATTTTAGCAAGGCATTTCATTTTAACTTACAGTAATACTTCAGCACAAAAGTAAACTAATTGTATTAAAGGGCGCAAAATGATGTCTTAGTAATGAGATTTCACCTTCTATTCTAGCATTTTTTAAAAACCTTGTAGAGAAATGAATTTTCACCATTTTTGTGAAAATTATTGGTAACAGGATCTATTGTACCGATAAAGCTTTATATAGCACGGGAGATGGGTACATTTAGCCCATTTTTGAGGAAAAAAACCAGTACGCGTGCTCCTGCTTCATTCTGCTTTCACACTACTTACAGATTCAGGTAATAGTTTCCTGCAGAAATGACTTTCCTGATTTTTGACCAGCTGGATGGTCACAAAGTGCTGACTCCTCTATTGGCTCCAGGTGTTAAATTTCATTAAGACAGGTGGTATATGATTAGCTGAATAGCACAAATGGTAAAGCTGCTGCAGGAATGCTACAAGATCCAGCAAGAGAGGGGTGTGCTCTGAAGAACAATCCTGTTTGCCAGTTGTTGGCAAAGATCGTGCAATTCTGTATCCTGTGCCACCTCACTGCATCTGAACTGCACATGGTATGAAACGAGACCACTAAACACTTCTCATTTTCTATTCATACTGTGGTAAACCAAAGGCTAAATATAATATAGCAGTCACCATTAGGAAGCTTGACACCAACTGTCTTAGCAACTTCAGTTACCATGGCATCTCCTTATATAATGCCACTCTCTTAGATCTACTGCAGAATAGTGAATACAGGGTTTTATAGCTTTTATGCTCATTCCTGTAACATATAAAGAAAAAAAAAAAGAAAAAATCCAGAACATCCATTATTTAACAAAGCACGTTTCTGTGAGTTTCCTAGAATAAGCATCTGAAATGTTTGCATAGTGATAAACCCTTTAAATTTCAATAAGAAAAGGCAAATATCACCCTAAGACATCTGTGCCTAAATTTGTAGTTAGTGATTTTTTTGGCTGTCCAAATGAAGACATTAGAAGTGAAACATATTTCCAAATTACTGAGTACACAACCTCAGAACACTTACCCAAACTGCCGGGTTAAAAAGTCAAAAGCACAAACTTGCAGATTTGCCACTCACTTGAACTGACAGCTAAGAGGGAAACAAGCAAACCAATTCAAACACTCCAATACCTAAAATATATTAATTCCTAACATAATGACTTATGAATAATGAAGACTTGGAAAAATTACATCAAAACAAACAATTTAAAAGACAGAGTGAAAAGAAATGTTATGAGCATCTACAATTCTGTAAGTCAGAGACTTGCAAATCTAACCAAAAAGTGTGACTAATTCCAATTTCAGACATTCATATTTTCAGTCTTTTTTAATAGCTCATTTTCACTCCCACATATGGGCTTGTTTAATAGTCCTTATACTTTAGTAATTTATAGCAACAATCTTACAGAATTACTACCAGGACAGGAATTTAAAAGAACATCCATGTAACAGGAAAATGTCATGCAGCAGAATACCTCAGCCTGTGCCTGGCACAGTTTGACATCGGAATCATAGCTGCTGTTTGATTAACATATTTCTGAACCTCACCTTAATTTGTCTTAGCTCCCAGTTCACAAAGTTATAAATTTCTCCTCTGGAGCTTTTGGTCGCAAACCAAGAGAAATCACCATTCATAGAGCTGGAAGGGGAACTTCAAAAGCCAAGTGCAGATGGTACTACAGGCGCGGCTGTACGATTTCGGTATGTTTTCTGTGGCACTTACCAGAGATTACGTTCTATGCCATTTAGCTGTATATTTAAGAGTAGATTCTGAATTGGTGGTAACAAACAGTAAATGAATGAATTGTTACTATCTAACACTGCAGTTGTACTTGATTAAAGCTTATTTAATACTGCCTGTGCACTGGATTCTTTCAACTTTCTTGTCCTTACATAACGTGCTCAGCAAAAACTCAGCACACAACATCCCTGAAGAGTGCTGGCTTCAGCACAGACGGTATAGGCCCTGGGCTCCCACCAAGGCTTCGGTGCCAAAATCAGAACCCGTGGGTGAGAGCTACCCAGGGCAGTTGATGAAGGACCACAGACTGCAGCCGAGGCTCCGCAAGCCGTGCCTGCAGACTTGAGCCTCGGGCATGAGGCTTGACTGCCCTCAGGACAGTTTTTTCTCTTCAGATTGCCACCAGGCAGGAAGTGAGCAGCCTACAAAGAACTTACATGTATATTTACAGCCATTACGTGTACAAGAAGATCCACGAAGGCACTTCACAGCAGCCCACGTGATTTTTCTTGTCCTTGACACCATCCATGCTCAACGTCTACAGCCTGGTCCCCAGCCAATTTGAAAAGACCTTGCACGAAGCCTATGATACACCTTCTCTCTTAATGGCTTTGCTTTGTGCTTTATTGAAGTTATTTGCTGGTGAAATTTAGCATTTGTAGGCCTCTTGTTATTTTCCTGAAAAAAAGTTAGATCTGCATGCAGGTGATCTGCATCAGCTACAGGCCTGATTACAACATAAATACCACTGACAAGTTCCTAAGCATACAACAAGCAATGTTCTGTACACCCCTATGACTTAGACAATCAATAGGCCTGTCTAAGACTCATTTACAGAGCAATTGTCATGGGTGGCTGATTGGCCAGTGGTTAAAATTGAATTTAGGCTTCCTATAATTCAGAGCACAATCTATTTAACTTCATATTAAATGACAGATTATATTTTCCAACTATCTCATGCAACCTTCTTGCCACATGTCACAGCAGCAATCAGGTTCAAGGCTGGTTTGGGTTTTAAAAAAAAATGTTTTTGACAAAACCTTCCACCTGAAATCTGGACTTTTGCATTGCTTAGCAGCTATCACAGCCTGCAATCAAATTTGTAAGTCTGGGGTTTCAGGTTCCTTTGTTTTGCCCCCCCCCCCCCCCCCCCCCCTTTTTTTTTTTGCTTATCTGCAAGCCTTTAGGAACAAGAAAACTGCCTGCACGTGACCAAGTACACAACTGTATATTCACAAAACAGAAAATGGATGGCTATGCCACAGTTGGTCATTAGTTGTCAAGAAGGTTAAGATCAATCCAGCCTCCTGGCTGGGAGACTACCATGTCTCTCCACGTGGCCTGGTGGTGGCCATCCAGACATCTGCACGTGGCCTGGTTCCTCTGTCATTCTGCTCCAGCTGAGCGATGCTGGCCCTCCCCTGGCACACTACCGCCTCCAGCCACGTGGAAGTAGCTCTTGAAGTTCCCAGCCATGGGAACCGAGTGCTGCTGCAAGTCTCTCAGATGCCTGCAGCTGGATACCAGTAAGTTATTCACAGAGCTCAGGGAAACTGCGAGCAAGGCAGGACGCCTAGAGACAGTCCTGTGCTCCTTCCTGATAGCCTACAGGTCAGAGCCTTGCTGCTGAAATTAAGGGACCTTGCACAAGTCTTCCATCTGCATAGTGTACCATAGTGTACTGTTTTTTCACCTCCCTTTTCTTCCCCCATCTTTTCCTCAGGAAAGAAAGCTGAAGCCACAAAGCAAAGCAGAAGCAGGAAGAACCTCCTGACACTCACTCCACCTTCTGCTACAAGCCTTGGAGAGCCTTGGGTTGGAGCAACGGCGAATGGGAATGTCTCAGGGGAACCTACCTGCACATATGCCCAGACAAGTTTCAACAAACAAGTCAATACAGTGATGATGCAAATTCAGCTCAGTCCTGGGCTGCAACCGAACTGATCATTCCAACCGTGCTGTTGACTAAAGAGACACTTCATTCAGTTTGTTGGGGGCTTTCTGCATTCCAGCTCTCACGCTGACAGAAGAGCGGTCATGGCTTTTAGGACTCCCACGATCCACGTATTTTAGAAACTACGGGTAAACTAAGAGCCTCTTCTGACATTGCAAAAGAAGCTTGTATGGGAACAAGTTTTTGACTGAGAATCCCAGTAAGATTTTTTCTTCCCACAACCTTTTCTTTATGTTCTTTAACAGTAACAAAAGAATGTTTTACATTTTTAAGTCAAGAAGAATTGGCTTCAGGTAGGTATTTTACAACAGGATAAAAAAAATGGCCCAGTGTAACTGTACGGCTTCAGAATATCAACCTCTTTGCATCAGCTTTCCTTGCAGCAAAGAAAACATAGCTCAAATCCATGCCTTGCACCTCAAATCTAAAATGCCAAGGTTAATCGGTTTTGAAGAGCCCAATATCTTCAGTCACCCTCCTATCGTCAGCTTCTCACACTGGACAGACTCCAGTTGAAATAAACACCAAATGCATAAGCAACGTTCTACAGAAATCTGAACTGCCTACATTGCTGAGTCTGATTTTGCAGTTGTGTCTTCAACCTTTTACAGAATGAAAGTCACTATAAAAAGCCGTAGCAATGCTGTGCTGTAACAGCAGTACTAACCAACAAGAAGAACTCGGAGCAAGTCATCTACCTAACTGAATGGACTTTTTTTTAATATAGTTGAACCTCTACAACAAATATTAAAATAAAATATAGGTCACCTACAATGTCTATAACAAACAGGAAATACACTTTTGGGTATGCAAAAGCCCAATCCCTTTAAATTTATAAATGAGTAAGCTCTGGGGAAAAAAACATACCTCACTGGTCCAAAAACCACAGAAAAACTCAGAAGAGAAGTGTTAAAAGTGAATACTTAATGCCAAAGAAAAAGGACAAAATTTTTCCTTTGACTTGCACTGCAGACCATAGCAGAAGTACAGATGAAATGCTTTCATTTTTAAAAAGAACAAAAAGGCCCAGATTCCCCCGCTACAGACTCCATCCCGCATTTCCAACTAACCTACACATGGCATTCCTCTCAAATCAGAGACTATTAAATTATGCCCACAGCTATTCACAAAGCCGGAAAATCAGTCAGATTAATATGGCCTCGAACACTCCAAAAGACATTATTAATGATTTGATGCTGATTGCTGTTGGATGCCTTATAAGTTAACTCACACAAGCTCCAGCCTCTCTGATTTCAGTAGTCATTGAGAATTTTTCTCTTTTCCTCCTTGTGATATGGGAACACTCAATACCTGATCCAGCACTGGAAGTTCCTGTTAAAGCGCGTTACCACACGCATTTATGCCTGTGGCCAGACATGTACGGGGCTAAAGATGCTTAGGAAAAAGGACAGAACTAAGCAAAAACCTTAAAAAAAAAACCACCTTAAAATTGGCTCAGACAAATGTAACAAAATTATATTGATTGTGCTCAACCACAACTTTCCTAGTAGGGCTGTTAATAGAACTATTCCAATTTCTAAATTTCAATAATCTCACATATCTCTAAAAGACTGTACCCACAACAGAAACTCTTCCAATTTTTTATCCAAACTGAGCTATGAAGCTCAGCTGAAATCCATGTAAACAAAAGCAACCCTCATATTAACTGTATTAACTCATAAGTTTTCTTTTTTTTTTTTTTCTCTAATATATCTTCTGTTGAATATGCTTTACTGGAATGGATAGCAACTCTGATCTATTCAGGAATGCTTTGCTAGTCTAGAAAAAAAAATATGTCCTAATGAAGGATTTTTCACTGATGGCTATTAAGGCTTTGAAAAGCTCCAAATTGTCACCAACACTGGAAGGGAAAAAAATGGCAAAAATAAATAAAACTTACAAGCACTACAAGAGGCTCTAGAGAAAGGCGATTCCCTCAAATTCTGCCTTGTGCCTACAGAACTGACAGCTGCTTCTCCTGACAGTTTTGGACAGGTAATGTAACTGGATGTCAGAGCAGAGTATTTCCACCCATGCTGCCTCACCAGCTTTCAGGAGCTTTCTGTAGGTATAGAACAACAGGAGGAGTGACTTGGGCAAGAAGAACAGTTTTAGGAATGGGAGAAAAGTTACTGATAAACATTTTGGTCTGGCTGAGGAGGTAAAGTTTCTGTTTCAGGGCATTTCAGTCCATCACAACAGTTGCTTAAGGGTCACCAGAATTCAGTGGAAATCAGATCCAAGAGAAATCAAGACTGTGCATGTCCCTTTGCTCATGCTTGGCCCAAATAAGTTCAGCTACTAGAGGAAACAGCAGCAAATCATACCCTTGCCTGCTAAAGGCAATTGAGTTGCTGGAGCTAACAGCTGTCACCAAAGGCTTGGTTACAAATGCTCTGTTGATTGTAAAAATGCCCACAAAGAACCGTCAAGTGGTTGAAACAAAGTCATTCAAACTTTCCATCAAAGTTAAATGTGCTCGCAGTATATTGCAACCACTAAAATGAGTAGTTTTTGCCAGCAGTAATTACTGAGATGCCAAAAATCAAATGATGAATTAGTTCAATAGAAAGTCCAACACAGAGAAGTGAAGGGCAGATTCATCTTATGCAGTGCACATCCTTGCCCAGGACGCTGTGTGTTTGCACAGCCTCAGCACATTTCCCCTTGCATGAAGTTCGGCATTGTACCTGCTCGAGGTGAAGGGCACGTTTCCCCGCAGAAGCCACCACTTCACTCACTTCTTCCACAGCTCTGATCAAGATGCATTCCCTGAGCGAAACAGGAATAAAAGCATCATCTCAATCCTGCAGTTAGTAATTCAGTGAACCACAAGCCAGGTCACACACGGGGTGACTGCTGAATCAACTAGCCCATTAGGAGGAATTAAACGGTGCCAGCTTTGCATTCACTGCATGTCTTAGCAAATATCCAATGCTGATGTGCTATATAATGTTTTTTGCTGTTGTTTTTCCTACAGCGTGCATATTTTAAAGAAAAATATTTTTTCTTCTGCTGTAGATACGATTAGAATTTTAGAAGTAACCCCACTGCACATTTTGTCTAGGTGATGGTTGGAAGAGTGTGGGAAAGGAAAATTTGGAGTTTAAAAATAAATAAAAAAACACTACATTTACTCATTCCTCGTGACTGAAAATCTTTTAAGTTAATACAACAAAATACAGTTCATTCAAACAGAGGGATGAACAGAATATCTGTTTTCTTAAGGTTCAGTAAATCAGACCTCACTGCATCTTTCTACTGAACTTCCCAACAGTTGTTGTTACTGCATTTATATTTTATACATTATGTTAGTCCCTAAAGAGGAAGAAAATCCTTAGTGGTCTTTATTGGCTAACTCAGCTCCGATCTTCTTTAAACTACAATTGCTCAGTTTGCAAACCACCTTTCCGGAAAAGAAGAAAAGATTTTTCTCTCTGAGAATTTGTTTGCAGGTTTCACTCACCCACAGGACCGGCCGGGTGAAACCTGTCTGAAGCAGCAGGTCCAAGCAGCACTAAAGAGAGCAGACACAGGGGCGCTACTTTCTTCCAACTGGCAGGAGCTCACTGGCAGCACCAGCAGCAGCACCATATTCTGAGCTGCAAACTACTACTGGTAAGATAAGAGGTCAGCTGCAGCTGTAGAAATCAGTGCATTCTCCCAGCACCTTCTGTACTTCTCTCTTCATGTCCTTGGAGAACACTGTCCATTGTAGTAGTAACACGATGTTTACATGACACTTGTAGATCTCAATGCTCTTCACAAGAGGCAGCAAATATATTATCCTGTTTTCAAGATATGGAAATGAAGTGACTTAAGGAGAATCAGTGGTTATTTCAGGAAAACAATCCAGGTTTCTTGAGTTGTAGTCAAGATGCTTTTACTGTCATAATATCTGTTAAAGCGTTTCAGACAACTGTATATGGATTTGAGCACAAAAACTTACTTAACACACGGGCACATGCCTATACTGTTTACCTCAAGAAAAAGGGTGAATTTTCTCCTATGTGCTCATTAACAATATATAATAATTGTTGTAAAATGCAGTAGTACATAAATATAAATTGTATAGACAAATTTCCACCTCTTAAAAAAATCAGACGGTATTAAAGTAAGTCCTACCCTTGCCCTGTTATTCGATCAAAAAAGGATCAGGGAGAGGTTACTTCAAGACAAAAACATTTTCAAATAACTCTATAAAAGAGAAAAGGTAAAATACATAGCCCCAAACATACAGCTCTGTAAGAGTTTAAGATAGCTTAATTCAAAATATTTCTCCTGAAGATAAAGTGTGCTTTTACATTGTCTTCAATGTCTTTGATTGCAAAATATCAGTACAGATTTTAGAAAATAGTCTGTCTCATTAATAGTCAAATGTTAGATATTGGAATGAAAGCTTCGATGATGCTAGCACACCAGAGTAATAGAAATATTTTTAATAGAAATGTTTTTATAGCAGTACGAAATACCAAGATTGGTGATTTCTGTACGGTTTTGTAAACCATAACAAAATTTAACAAACTGCCAAAAGGAAAGCTGGGTACTCCTTTGACAGAAAAGGTCTTAGGTAAAGGCTGTTTTATTTTCATGAAAGCACATCTTCGCACAACAAATCTGAGTGAACAATCATAGATACCTGCAAAAACTGTTTTTAAAACAACTACTGTATTTCCAACCAACTGCAAAACTATGGTGTAAGTTTAGTCCGCTAATATTTAGCAGTCATAACAGGACAGAATAATAGCTGACCATTGCAACATTACATTTCCTTTCCATGGTGCTAGCAAGACATCAACCATTGCTTCTATGGACTTAGCCTTTACTTATATAAGCGATTAAAAGAACGCACAACAAAACTCATTGATTTCACAAGATGTGACTGCCAAGAAAAATGGCTTTCATCACACTTCATAATAAATTTATCTAAAAAGTCATTTGTTTAAAGTATTGCTTCAGAAAGCTCCCTTGAGACATGCCATTTTGATGGCACTCTTTTCATTATTCAAATATAATGAAGTGATTCTGCATGGTTATGCTGGACTATAAATCACCACTGTAAAAAAGGCATGTTCAGCATGTTAACAGACTGAAGATCAGATTTTGAAGAGTGTATTATAACTGCACATGCACTTTATCTCTTGCACATACATACCAGATAGCAGCTCATACTACTTTCCCAAATTCCATCATTATTAAATTTCGGAACTGACAGGGGAGAGAGACTTTAAACAGAGACTGTAATTTCGCAGTTCATGTCCAGCGCTACTGCAAACATATCATCTTTATAAAACCTCTCTGTGGTCTTGCACAGCCACCCTGAAATATCAAGTGAAGTCAGCAAAAGAAGAAAGGAGAGTCCTCCAGGTTTTAGAAAAGCTAATTTATAACAATACAGAAGTCAAGTGTAAGACAGGCACAGCCTTGACAGTTCAGAGTGCCTACAAAAGAGAAGCTAGCAAGAACACCAGCAGTAGCATTTATCACAACCAACTTCAGGTTAACAAAGAATTAAGCATACATTAATGGCTAGATCTAATCAGCACCTTGAGAAGAAACTGCTCAGCTGATAGGAAAACTCACTTTTAGAGGAGAGTGAAAGGAGTCTAGAAGGACTCGTCTTCTTTCCAAAGCTGATAGGATTTATTTTTTTAATCTATACCCAGGTTTTTAACTGAGTAAGCGTCAAATGCTTCTCTAAGGTTGCAAACTAAAACCCAGTGGGGACCTGTTTCACACAGTGGATTATCCAGAGAGAGACTCGTTCCAAACTTACAGGATAAGTTTTTGACCTGAGTCCCGGTCATGCCTCACAGAATTCTGAAGTTTGCAGTTCTCAGCAGAAGCACTTCCCTGCAAGTGGGCAGGTTCCCCTTTGTCAGAGCCACGCCGACAGTAAGAGCACTGAGTTATTTCAAATTGCTGAGAAATTAATTAAAAAGGAAATCTTCTATTATCAACCTAACTTAGGAGTGATGTAACTTCTGGGCATAGAAGGAACAACCCTTTGCATCTGCATGTGGCCCACTGCACCGTTTACTAGCTTTTTCCTACAAACTTGTTCTGAAGAATGGATGCGGGTTATCAAACAGCCCAGCTAAGCCCCCACCAGCACTCCAGTGGGTGCTGCAGTTTTACTGAGACCTCTGAACCCCTGCGCATAAGAGAATTCCTGAGGAGATCCTAGGAAGATTTAAAATTGTACAAACAGTATCAATGGAGTGCAACCAAGTGATGGTAACTGTGATAACCTGGATAAGGCATCCAAAACTTACTGTGTGCTTCTGCGTGAAAAGCAATCAGTAAGAGCAGATTACACACAAGTTTCAAAGACTGCATTCCAGTCAATAATGTCTTTCTCCTATTAATCATGCAGTTTTGCCTTACATTTTTATTGCCTTTTGTCATTATATCATATATCCATTCAGATCTTTGAAAACCAAGCCAGAAGACACAAAGAACATTACCATCACAGAAAGACCTAATCTGCAATTAATCTAATGTAAGATAAAGTATTTCAGGACTTCATAAATCATTTCCACATTAAGGATGCAAATCTGGAACGTATGCCAAGTGAGTAAGCATGGTGGAATGCTATTTAACCTGGCTGATAAGAAAACCAGAAAGATGAGGGATATATATAGTGGAAAACAGAAGAGGTTAATGCGTTTAGCTTTTTATTTTTTTAAATCAGACTTGCTAAAAACATAAGAAGGTGACAAACAGAGAAGATCTCAAGATCAGGACGTCTGCTTAAATCTTAAAAACAATTGCAGCGCTGCGTACAGTTAACAGTTCAAGTAATATGCTGAACAACAAAAAGCAGACAATGTGAAAGCTGAGTCTTGAACCAATTCAGTGCTCCCTATTGCACGAGAAACTGACAAACCAACATATTTTGCAAAACTCAACAGAATACGTGTCCCATCTAACACAGTTGGCTTCAATAGAGCTAAACGTTCGATTTGACCAAACAAATTCAGTTAGCTGGTATGGAAGCAGACAAATTCTGCTTACTGCTTTCATGGGCTGCACAGGTATCAGTGTGAAAAAAAAAAAATACTGACTTACTTCCTGTAATCCCACACAGGGAATAAGCACAGCAATATTTTTCCAGGTTTACTGGGTGTCCTGGTTCCAGTTAGGACAGAGTTAAGTAGCTCATAGTAGCTGGTAGGGTGCTATGTTTTGGATTAGGATGAGAAGAGCGCTGATAACATGCTGATGTTTTAATTGTTGCAGAGCAGTGTTTACACCAGGCCAAGGACTTTTCGGCTTCTTGCTCTGTCCTGCCAGCGAGCAGGCTGGGGGTGCAGCAGGAGCTGGGAGGGGACAGACCCAGGACAGCTGACCCAAACTGGCCAAAGGGGTATTCCATACCATCTGACGTCATGCTAAACAATATATAGGGGTGGCTGGCCGGGGTGGGGGGGCCGGCTGCTCGGGAATAGGCTGGGCATCGGTCAGCGGGTGGTGAGCAATTGCATTGTGCATCACTTGTTTTCTTACACATTATTATTGTTAATACTATTACCATTATCACTATTATTATTATTATTGTTATTATTATTTTCCTGTCTTAATAAACTGTCTTTATCTCAACTCACAGGCTTCACTTTCCCGTTTCTCTCCCCCATCCCAGAGAGGGAGGGGGGAGGGTGAGCGAACGGCTGTGTGGTGTTTAGCTGCCAGCCGGGTTAAACCACAACACTGGGCAATACCCCAAAATGTTGCTTCTTTGTAAATAAGTGAACAAAGGAAACAACCATGTTCCTACCCTGAAACGTAAAGAATTTTAAAGTAATACCAGTGTCACTGAGAAACCAGAGAAAGACATATCAAGAGACTCAGAAGACTTTTGATTATATGTGTTGCATCATCTTACTAACATCTCACAATTGTTCCTCAAAATTTTGAACCTTTGCAACTCTCATCCTGGTCAGAATCTCCAAACTTATCTTTGGGGAAAAAAAAAAAAAAGGCATGATCAGAATGGGGTAAAAAAGAGGGACGCAAAAAAAACAACCCAATCAAAATACTTTGTTTTGCATCTTTGTTTTAAACCCTCATTCAGATACAATCCTTCCAATTTCTTGCTTTTTCTTAGAAACACAGTTTAGGCTGAAATACTTTAGGGAAAGGAACTGCGACTTGAAAAATAAAAAGTGTTTTTCTACAGTTCTGTGTTCATAATAATAATTACTGTGTCTTTATGCTGTCTCTACCATCAGACCATTTCTGACAAAGAGGTAGAGATGTTCACATGCACAACTAATTTGATTGACAATGCACAGGAAAGGACAAAGGCTTGTTTTCCTTTTCACTCTCAACACGGGATTTCTGCTGAGAAACAAAGGGACAGTAACCTTGTCTGTACCTTCGGATAACTTCTGGATTACACTCCCAGTAAAGTGCTGTGCCTCATATTTGAGCTGTTCCAGATCACAGGTTCTCCGTTCCCCCACTGAAGCAGGACCATGGTGCCATCAGGCACATATTTGCTGTGCACTGTATCCAGCCTGAATTTGGATGTTATTACTCATTTATAGTACTGCGCATGGGATCACAATCGAACTTCACAGAGCTAAGAGACTGGTACTCCATTCTGTCAGAGAAACAAAGGGAGTTACCAGTTTGGCTAATGCCATCCATCTATTCATGTTCACTGCTTCACTCTGTTCAGTTTTATCCTTGTGCTTAGCATCCCCACCCACAGTGAACTGCATATGACAACTTAAACCTGACACACTATTTTAAAAAAAATCTGTCTCATCCTATAAGGCATCGTAAGAACAATTAAAAAAGAGAAGCAAGCATGAAGGGCAACGTGGCATGCACATATCTGTTGCTAAAGCTGACTGAAACATTAATTTAGGCAAGCTTCTCATTCTTGCCGTGATCAGTCAAAATCATTCACGCTCTAAAACACTAGTCATTAACCACATCAGCTATGTACTAAAACAAGGGAAGATTGTTATCCAACTGACATCACCAAGCAGGGCCTTCAGGAACTTTGTTTCGTAGCAATGAAATGCTACAAGTTTCAAAAGAATTTAGTACAGCCATTAGAAATTAGCCAAGTTACTACCGGGTTAAGTTTTACTCAAAAATATACACTGGAAAAGCAGAGCATAAGTATTTTTCCTGGACAGCTGAACTCTTATCCACCATGAACTGAGGGAGAAAAACCTTACTTAAAGTCCCCAATTACAAACTGTGCTTCCATGCTGATTGCATTATACACCACAGGGCAGCAAAGAACTTCTTCAAACTACTGTCAGAAAATAAGATTAGAATTTTTTAGGATTTTATAATGAATACAAATTACAATCTGGCCTAAGCTCCAGTCTACCATTAAAGTTGGAAGAAAAAATAAATTATATTAGGCTACATGTTGCCAGGCACTGGTTTTCAATAGGAAAAAAAAAATCTGACATTGAAAACAAAACAAGACAAAATTATGAGGCAGGCTCACAGGCAACTGTGAGCAAGAGGGAAAATACTGCTACATGTCAAGATTTTCAAACTGAAAATAGTTGGTCATTTCAACCCTTCATTTTTCTTTAGAAAGATTTTCATAAAATCTATGGAAATAGCCCAGACAGCACAAAATAAAAGTAAAGACTATTTTATGTGTGACTAAAGTTAAAGAGAAGATATCAAGTGCATCACAAAGAGCCAAAGTTGTAAAATAAAACTGGACCCAGAGTTCTTTGCTAGCTCCGTTCCTTGGCTTTTTTTTTCTTTCATATTCTTCATCAAAAGAAAACTGCTATTAAGTTCCAGCCGGTAGAGCTGTCAAAGGTTAAAAAAGTCTGATTGGGATCCTGATTCAACTTTTGGTTTCAAATATTAATTTTAAGACTACTTAAAATTTGGAACAAGACAACATTAACAAATCAACTTTCTACTGAAACTTGCATTCAGATTCACGTTTTTACTTGTTTTTAAAACAGTGATGACTTTCCCTGAAAACCTTTTATCTAATAATCTAAATAAATAAATAAATAAATCTCATCATCAGGGGTTTCTCCTACACCATGCTCTCTCCTTTCACCAAGTAACAGTCACCAATTTCCCCTCTTCCAGCCCTTTTGATAGGAGTAGAAATTGCTGCGACAACCAAGCAAGGTTTCATCCTACTCTATTATTCCCAGACTGCAGCACTGAATCGTGATTTATTCCCAGTTTCCAATGGGATTGAAGGCACAACTCCACTGTGGTAGACACACACCGAATTTTAAAAGGTTTAAATAATTTTTATCACCATGACTTTAAGATACACACTGAAATGAAGGCTAGCAACCCCCTATCAAGTTCGTCAAATTAGAAAAGCTAACAGAAGTAAGCTGCGCAATGCAGGTATTAAGAGAACGAGTCAAGAGGTAGGAGAGGAAAACCAACACTTGTAAGGGCTCCCAAAATATCTTCCCTGTATCTTATTCTATGTACATTTTTAATAGTGCTATCCTTTAGCAATTCTCTGCCAAAAGACACACTGACCAACCCCAAAACTACCTCTCAGGTTCAACATACTTTTCCCATTTGCAAGCTTGGAAGGACGGGATGGAGGGGGGGGAGGGTAATCATTTTCAGAACTTAGTAATATCAAATAGAAAGAAAATGATGGTTCTGATTGCAAGAAAATAAAATCTGACTTTTTAAACATCATAGCTTCATACAGATCCTTGAACTGTGGTCTCTTAATAAATGAAACAGCTTTCAATATTCTCCTTCATACCAAACTTAAAACTCTTCACGCTCTTCTCTTCTTGATGAAGCTCTTTGGTATTAGTGGAGTAAATAGAGTACAGAAGTTGCTGAAGTACTGAACGGTACCTTAATGCTTATGAAGAATAATGTACACTAATGCATAAAATAGATCTCACCTTTCACCTTTAAATTCTTCAGCTGACATGCTCTGAAAGGCAGTCACTTGTTAAAACCATATATAATTTAATACAAACTCGAGGTTAAAAAGCTAAGAAAAATTGCATGAGTTTAGCACAGATCATGTTTAAACTGAAACACACTGGCCTTCCCTGTTACCATACTCAACTGCAGCATCACTGAAAGAATGTGCTTTCAACTCCAAGGGAAAAAAAAAAGAGACACGCTAAGGAGACAGAACAGACTCAGGCTGGGGCATAGAGAAGATGGTACTTTTAACATTAGAAAATAAGATATTTTTATGCAAGGGAATAATTTTGAAAACTTTTGATGGGCTACTCCTAGATGCAGAAACATCTGCTATTTTATCATATGGCAAAGTAATCTGCCTGACAGGCAAGACAGAAGTGACCTAAAGTTTTTATCTTGCCAAATCTCCAACTAAGATGCATCAGGCTTTAACAGCATCTGGACACAAAACTTCCATTATGGGAACGCTCAGGAAAGGAGGAGCTGGCACTCCTCTGAGACCAGTGCAAACTGATGCCTCATTTTGACCTTGCTCTGACACTTATAGTTTGGCCAGCCTCGGTTTGTCCTGTGCTCATCTGCACATCAGACTGCATTTCACTACACAGAAGTAACCATCGGTGGGTGATTCAAGATCTAAGGCAAACCCCAGGTTTTGTAAAGCATTTTGTAATCTTGATTAAAGAGGTTAGAGGCACCAAAATAAGTATTTTGTAGTCCTCGCATTCATTAGAATTTTCTCTGAATATCAAATATTGAAATAATGTAAGGTATTACAAGAGCGGAAACGTACCTGCATTGCTTTACAGTTATGCCCATATCCATGAACAATCCTGTATGTTTATTGCTGGTTTTACTGCATCCTTCCCTTACTGACTTTGTACATTTTCTGAAACTCTAGAGACCCTATAGCTTTGCAGCTCACTCTTTACAGTCATTAAAGCAGTGAATGGGATTTTGAGTTTGCAGTTGCAACATCAAAAATGAAAAGCGACCTCTTATATTTTACAAACTATTTGCACAAAAGATATCAGCAGTTAAACACTGAAAAATGCAAAACTATTGCAAAACAAACAGCTCTTGCAGGATACCTTGTGTTTTTATGCACAAATATAACAAATATGAAATGTGAGTGATTTAAATACATAGGTGGATTTTACTAATAGACGTGGTACAGTTGAACAACCTAGCTATACCATCATAATTCCCCGGGTTTGCTTTCTCATTCAAGTATATCTCCTTTAGTCAAAACACATATCATGAAAACAGAAAAAGGCACTGTTCCTATTACACCAGGAGTACCATCTACGTAAGGGTTCATGCCCTGTATCTTTATGAGGTGTTGACCATAAATGTAGCCGTACTGAAAGAGGAGTATGTCACAGAATGGTTGAGGTTGGAAGGGACCTCCAAAGGTCATCTAGTCCAACCCCCCCTGCTCAAGCAGGGTCACCTAGAGAATGTTACACAGGATGGCATCCAGGCGGGTTTTGAGTATCTCCAAAGGAGACTCCACAGTCTCTCTGGGCAGCCTATTCCAACGCTCTGTCACCCAAACTGTAAAAAAGTTCTTCCTCACGTGGCAATGAAACCTCCTGTGGTTCAATTTATACCCCTTGTCCTATCACTGGACACCACTGAGAAGGGTTTGGCACCATCCTCTTTACATTTTCCCCTCAGGTATTTGTAGAGGTTGATAAGATCCCCTCTCAATCTCCTCTACGCTAAACAAGCCCAGCTTGCTTAGCCTTTTCTTATAGGACAGATGCTCCAATCCCTTAATCACCTCAGTTCTGCCAAAGTTTTGTTCTTTGTAAGCTAGTATTTTTCAATTACAGAAGTTTACTCAGAAAGCTCAAAACTGTGATGACTTCAGATGAATTTAACTTCTTCCTATTCAAGTAATAAACTACAGAATTCTGTTAGTTCCACCTGACTAGTGTTCAGTAAACTGAGAATTAATCTAATTAATACTTCCTCTGATTCTAAAATCATCCTCAGGAGTTTTTCAAATTTCTGTAAACATGTCTTAAGTAGGGATTGAACAACTTCTAGCCTATAGATCTATAGAATTAGCTCTGGGTTTTTTTAGATGACATTCCTGCTCAGAACATAACTGGCAGACATATTTCTGGTGTTTAAAAAGTTCAGCAAAGCATTGCATATTCTGCAAAATAGGACATTACACCAGGAAGTAATATGAGATGCAAAAAAGGACTTGATCCACACCAGTTTCACTTGCATTGCAACACAGGAGCATAAACACATTAGAGCAGTGAAAGAACCCACCTCCACATCATACACACAGCCCCAGAGAACCTCGTCCTTCACTCACTCACTCTTTCCTCCATGTTCCATAGTGTTGTCTATACGCTCAAAGACCATCTACAGTCTTACAAGATAAGAACATAAGCAGTAAACTGTTAAATGGATTTATGTGAGGAACATACAGTAATTTAAACATTTAATTGATTGGAGGTACAGAGAGAATGTCTACTATTTCTTCACCATCTCAGGAAAGCAAACAGCTTCCACACTTTCACATTCTGCCTTTTGCGAGAAGTACAGGAGATTTTAGCATGTCTTTCGCTTAGTTTTCAACATACCCATATTATACATCAAACACCAGTGAAAGGAACATGAAAACTTTTACCCTTAGGTATAGAATGAGTGTTGGACAGGAACCCCATTTTAAACAAAGTACTCCATTACCTCCTCTTAGAGACTTACCAAACATTTAATAACTTTTCCTATTTTCCTGTAAGCTACCTTTTTTTTTCTTTATGAACAGAAATCTACTTCCATATATGAGTTCATGACCCCTGAGTTCATGACCCCTGGATTCCAAGATATTTATATAACCCCTAATACAGGAGGAAAAAAACAAGATACATACATACAAGAAAGCGGTAGTCCTTTTTCTGCTCTTGTATGGTCTCACTAATTCCAACTGGAAAAAAGTATCAGTAACGATTTCTAAGCACCTCCTAGTGCTTCCTTTTTACCTTTTCTAAGTTAACAAAATAAGAGCTGCTGTAAATATCTTAAAAAAAATATTAAAGAAACAGTAGTAGAGTATATGTCCATTAAGCTCAACAGGAGAAGGGCCCTTTTGACAGTATTCTCTCAGCTATCCACCCAAAGATCTACTGGTGCTCAGATGAACAAATGGAGATAAATATTCTTACATATGCTTAGAGATCTTTCAAGTAAAAAAAAAAAAAAATCTTAAAACGTTTTTCCCCAAAGGAAAACTCATTCTTGTCAGATGGAAGGTAATACAGCTGCCAACTACAGAATAAAAAGCCAAGCCAGTTGCAACTCCTGCTGATACTGAAATACTTCCCGTGACAAATAATTGATTTTGAAGCAAAAAATACAACCAAGTCATACACATTAAAAATGAACGAGCTATTTCTTATCTGTATAAAATATCCCTCCGTTCTGTAGCAGCTGGAATGCAACCTAAGTTTATTAACAAAAGAATAGTCCCTTGAGACATGAACTCACTGAATTGATTGCTGAGTACTGTCAAAAATATTATGAGATACAATCCAGACACTAAATCTCCACTGCTGAGAGAGCTTATTTAATTATTTTCTTGAATGGGGCATTTCTTGACATGGTGGGCGAGGGAATTCACTGTCAAGAAGGCAACAAAATTAATTGTGCTGCAAGGAACATGCCCGTTCCATTATGCATTCATCATTGTGCGCTTGAGATGCTGTATTAACAACCAACTTGCTGCATTTCTCTTTTAGTTTTGTGGCTGTTCTTCAGGTTTCTCTCCTCTTTCCTGTCTTTGGAAGGTGAAAGCAAGAGGATCACCTTCAAATAAAATTGCTTCCCTCCTGGTCTTAGCTAATCAAAAAGCCCTAGAGCCTTTTAGGCCAGAGGTTATTTGTAATAGCAAACTTCCAGAGAATTTCACTATTGTATATAGCATTAGCACGAACAGCCATATAAAATTGCACAAATCTGATAACTGTAGCTAAAACACAAACCTTACATCATGACATCTTTGGTCTCGGTGCACTTATTCCAAGGTCAGCCCTCACCCTGAACAGTTCCATCCATCAAAGCTAACAGGTTGCAGATCGAATCAACTGCTAAGAGGCCAGAGTGCAAGATGCAGAGTAATAGCTCTCCCACGTCAAGGTTATAGCTTTTGACTTTCACTGCACAGCAGGCCAAATCTAATATTCACATATGAGCTATAAGAATCATTGAGACTTCATTACAAGAAACATAAAAGAGTACACGGAGTAACTAAGAGCTCCTCTTACTTCCTGATGCGTGGTTACATTGGCAGACATTGCTCAGTAAGTTTGCATCCACCCACATTTTTTCAGATAATAGAAAAGCAAATTTAAAAAGCTCTCTAATAAAATTCTGCATCTCCTACACTTGCAGGGATTTTTAGAACATGGGAATTAAATTGTCTTCTATATTGTATTTACCTGCACTTTTTTGATGGGTAGCTAGGGATCATAGAATAAAACTATACATGAAAACAGGAACAATGAAGCAAGTGAAGAAACTGCCCTTCCTTCTCAGACAGTATCACTGTGGGTGTAATACAGTCAGAAGACAAGCCCAAATTTTTCACAGACTTCTGAAGACAAAAGCAGATTCCTGGCAACAAAAGACAACATTTCTGATTAATTTCTGATGCCCAGCAGCTACTTCTGACAGTAAGAAGCCTTAGCCAAACACAACCCTTGTGCAACTCGTCTGACCTCAAAACACAGGAAAAAATTGGTACTTGATTTTCAGCTTTGTCCTAATTAGTGCTTGGTATTAGCAAGGGAAGTATATATACAGACAGAGCAAATCACAAGCCCAGCTTCTCCCCCGAATACAGCCTGTCAGTATTTGTGATCTGCACAATGCAAGTGTTAAGTTCAACTGTTTTGCCAAACACTTCAAGTCGATTTCAGAGTACAACGTGACCGGCACGCAGAGCTCTCATTATTTTGCTAATGCAGCATGCTTGGTGCCTAAGCACAAAACCACAAGAGAGAAAGCTGAAGCAAAGCATCCCTCAGAAAACTGATTTAACATTTAAGGCATGCACACCAGGCTTTGCAATTCATACTGCAAAGCTATTGCTAGCAACAGGTTAACAGGGCCTTCCCAGGAAAACTGTGCCAAAACAAATGAGAACCATAAACAAATAGAAGCCCGCACTATTTAACAGCTGAGAGGCAGAAAGCAGGACTATTTTACCAAAATTAGATTCCATTAACTTGTAACCTTCTACATTTGTTATTAAAGATGGCATTTATAACCGATGTAGCGATTTTTTTTTCCCATCCACTGGACTAGGCTCTTGGTAGGATGATGAACAAAGTCTATAAATTGTCTTTTGTCACACTGCTTTTAGAGAGAAAAATTATATGCTAATATATAAATGAAAAATTATGATTCATTGTAAGAGCAACAATGAAATGCTCTATTTTGTCTAGAAACCTTTTCAGAACATGTATTTTAATCAGTAGCAAGGCGAACCAAAAAATGCAAACTCATGGTAAAGAGCCTGATGTTTAGGCACAAGACATTTTCAAGTTTTCCCTGGGGAGAAAATTCAATCTGAAAGAATTCAAAACGACACAGGCATGAATTCATCACCTGCTGGCTAGCTTACTGTGTCACAGCATTTTCTGATTTTCTTCTTTACATTATTTCTAATAAACAGCTATAACTATAAGCAAAGGCATTTTCATAAAGCTCTGGCATTGCAGACGATCAGATTCTAAGACCGAAACCGTCTTCACATGGGAGAGGCAGTACAGTTCAGTAAACTGCACGGGGGACTGCAACGATCATTTGCGACTGCTCCACACAGTTTTGAAGACAGCGTTAGGTCCAAAGAAACATTTTAAGAAGTAGAGAATGCTGCAGAAAATCTGAGCTAATCAATAGTTCTGCTCCTAAATACTTGTTAGGACTACTGCCCTGATAAGAAACAATTTTCACAGCAACTTCTATTCTCTTTTCTGCTCTGCAGCCTTTTTCTGTTCCCTGACGGAATCCCTCTGCGTAACTCCCTACAGCATAACTTAGGTGCCCTGGTATTTTATGCCCAAGACTGACAAACATAACTCCTCAAAGGCTGCCAGCTACAAATGAACCTGGGCAAGGGACAAAATATTCCTGAGATCTTTCCTTTCTATTCCATTTATGTTGATCGTTGGGCCTTGCACTTTTCCTTCCGATACAAAGGTTTTAAAGCAATGGGCAAAGCAGTGGACTTTCCTGAGATAGCGTGAAATTTCACTGAATATTTACTTAAAGAACATGTAATAGCAATAATTTCTTGCTAACAGACCATATAAAATTGAAAGAAAATTGAAAGCTCCAAGCTTTAACTTTGCATAAACAGTTCTTGAGCCTAGAGCAGCATTCAGGATGCTGTAACATCTCTGGGAGCTTTTAAAGGCAAGAAAATGGCATCTTCCTTCTCGCTGCCTATTATCCACCTGCCTACCTCCACTGACGAAATCAGATGGCCAATTTATAAATGCCCCTTCACCTTTATAATTAACAAAGTGTGTATGTCTACTTGACACTCCTGAAGCTCTTACAAATGTCTCTTCTTGGCACCTATCCATCCTTAAAAATTGCTGCCTAATAGAGCCAATGTGGAAAACCTTGTGTTCCTCTTTCCCTGAGCAGGCTTGGAAGAACAACGGAGCTGTTTATAAACATTACGACTGAGCATCAATAAGTAATCAGCAAACACCTTCGGAACTGCAGCTGTTTCACAGCTAAGCATCTTTTAAAACTTTGCCTTAAAACTTAATTACTATTAGGCCCTGCTTCAAGTGCATTTTAGTGCATGTTTGCTAAAACAGAAAAAAACTTAAGCAGGGGCTGCTGACAGGAGTCTCTCCTGCTCGAGGTGCAGCTGCAGCCTCTCCTGCCCTAGGCTGCAGTCTCACTACGTGCTGTCAAACATCTGGAGGGATGCACTGTGATATGAAATGCAGTCCCGTACCTGACTACCTGCAGTTATTTCACATAGGTCAGGTCCAAACAAGGCAGGACACCAGTGTGAGCTCAGCACCTTTGAGGCTGTCAGTAAGAAGATACGTGTATAAACCTAGGGAGACAAACTTCGGGGGGATCACACAAGACTCAAACCATGAATAACAAAGTGATTCCTACAGCTCCTCCCACGGGCGGGGAACAAAGAGTTTGCACTTGGTTCCCTTGCCTGGAGAAGGCAGCTGCTGTGGTTCTGGAGGCTGGTCCATTTCTTTCAGCTGGGCTGTACACGGGACCTGGGGGGATCAGCCACAGCACGTCCCCTACAACAGCCTTACTGGGGGATGAGAAGTGTCACACTTACTTTGCACTGGGCACCTCAAAACATTTACCAAGTTCATTATTTCCTCAGTTTTGTTCTTTAAACCAGCCCTTATTAGCTGCAAAAAAAAGCATATGGAACCCTGCTACAGCAAAGCTATTCGATATTTCTGTCTGATTTTGGATCAGCATATCATCTGAAGCAATCACCCCTCATGTTCAACTTTAATGGGGCTAACTGAAACAGAAGGACTGAGAAAGCCACGAGTTCCATTTCCAAGCAGCATGTTCAACCGGCTTATGAAAGGTTAACAGCAAGAATAAGAACACAGCTTTATTCCTCCAGGAGTAATGTCATTTGATCAGTTTAAACACAGATGTTTTGAACTCCACATCTAATAAAAAGTATACCAAGGCTCCAGAGATCTGCACCAATAGGGAAATTCCTTCCCTTCAAAATAGATTCTCATTATAATGTCTTCTACTATGCAAATATCTGACAGAGAAATTATAACAGCCAAAGTAGCGGGTGGTCTGCTTGGGTGACAACGCTGATACATCTCTAATGATAATACATGATTTGTTACTGATAAAGAGCACTCAATATTCTCAAAATGCAGATATTTACATAGCTGGACAATCAATTGATCTGTCCATAGAGGCTGAAAGATTAATGCCTGCATACTCTAAACCAGGCTTCTGAATGCCTCAGGGGAAATAAAGGCTCATTGCAATGGCCAGTTCGCAGGCATCTCTCAAGATAAGCAAGCAAAATACCTTTTTTTTTTTTTTTTAATTCCCCTGCCCCCTCCCCCCCCGAAAAAAATGAAACTCAAAACTTGAAAGTTGTCTTCTCCCTTAAAAACACCGTAATAGTCCAAATGACTTTATAACACTGAGCAAACATTTGCACATGAATAAATAAGGCTCGTAAAGAATTTATAAAATGAATTTCCTTAACCTCATCCTTAGCCTAAGCATGAGCAGTGCTGCAGTGCCGTGTTAACAATCTGAAGTACCAGAGTAATGCAATGCTTAAAGAGCGGTTCTGGGTAAATACTCACAGCACACTGGTAGTTTGTGATGCATCCCACTCCCTGACTTCCATCTTCCTCCTTTCTGTTGATCTACTTCATTTTCACAGTATCACAGGTGGTTCCTGTATTTCAGGTGGTTCCTTTTGCACTGGAGTGGATGCTTTTCTATTGCCTTGCAAAGATAAGGGTATTTCTGGATGGGAAAGCACAGAACACGTCCTAGAGGTTCAACCTGTAAACAGCGAACCCTGGGTTCATTGTCAAGAGAGAACTGGTGACTGTCACAGGTATTTCCTAACATGTCACAAAAGCATTCCTAAATAGGGTTGATATTTGATGACATTTTACAGCAGCTACCTTGGAGAACATGACAGGCTGCCTAATAGGTCCCCACAAAGTGTCCCTCATTCCCCTGTACAGGAGGATTCTGTGTTTACAGGTAAGGAGTATTACTGAATAGAGGAAGAGGAGAAAAGGAAAAGTTGTCTGAAATTAGATATTGCATCCTGACTTACCACAGTTAAAGATGGAAACGGATACATTTGTCTTAAAAGATTTTTGTTAGATAGCTAAAGCTGATAATGAGCAGGTAATATTCTTTTCTTTAAGTTACCTCTGCATTTCATTTTGTGCTTTACCCCAGTTCCTCAAAGCTTTACACTAGAGAAATATAATGCAATAAATACCATCAGTGAGCCATATCGGCTTCCAAACACGTAGTCGTGTACTCCAGCCTGGGTGACATACCAGGGCACAGCACTCAGAGCAATTGCAGCAGGTGTAATTCTGAACATCAGCATAACCAGCTCTTTCTAATCTTCTCAGGAGCGCTCCTGGATGCTGATCTTTGACATAACTGCAAACTGCATTGTGAAAAATGAACAAAGCAATATTGACAGCACTGATTATTTAGAAACTATGACCAGTTTCATTGCTGCACTGCAGACATTCATTTGCCCTCTGATTTGAGGGTGGCATATACTATCTCAGGTATCTGTCATTTAGCCATAGGTTACATTCCTCTAAGAGACTGACTGAATCTCGCAAACCCCTGGGAGGACAGAGGATGTGCCATCTCCCAGGAGCACAAGCCTGCTGTGGAGAACCCTGAGCACAGCAAGAGAACCGTGCCCAGGCACAGGGCTGGCAGCCTGAATTCCTTTGATAGCACATACTGGCGACTCAGCCAAGCCCCGTGGATGGCAAAATGTGTTTTCTGGGGACTGAGATGACTGTGCCAAGTTTGCTGCAACTACAAGGTTGTGAAATGAAGGACCACGACAGGTGGGTTTGGCTGAGGCAGCAGTTCGCACAGTTGTAGTTCACGCTGCGCCTCACGCTGATTTGCAATAAACCTCAAAAAATCTCACCTGATTATTAAGGGTTTGGGGAACTCGCAAGATGAGAAGTAGCATGGGGTTCCCTACACTTCCTTGTGAGGTGTCCTGTGAGCTATTTCAGCTGGGCCAGCCTGGCCTCAGCTCTGGCAGGGTGGAGGAGATGCACCCTGTCAGCATCCCTTGCACTCACTGCAGCAACTACACCCAGCGCGTCCTGCCAGAAACAGCAGCACCACAAAGGTCACCAGAGCTACCGAGCCCGTGCCACCCTGAGCAAGCCAAGGCAAAGCGCTGTGGTAAATGTATCGGACAGGTTAGAAGCAGGGCTGTGTTGTTGCTGAGATGGATCTAAAATTACTTACCAAGAAAATAATGCTTAATTATGAGGCCTGTGTGCTCAGCATCTTTAGGTCACCCCACTTCATTGGATGTATTAATACCTCCAAGGCACTTTGGCAAACGGAAGGCTTTATGAAAATGCTAAGTAGCCGCTTGCATACATGGAATTTAGGTTTGTACTTGACACTGAACTAAGAACAAAACATTGTTTGACAACGCCAGAAGAGAACGCTGAGTACAGCGCTTCCCAAGAGAAACCTGGACCCATGCTGGTGTACCAGCAGAGGCCTCTCTCCAAGAAACCTATAATACCCTGCTTAGTTTTCAATAAAACCTGTTAGTACAATCACTGACTTCTAATATGCTTTGTCTTGTACATCACTTGGTCATTATTCTTTGTGAACATGTTGTCACTATTTAATTCAACTAAGTTGTACCCATGGCAATGGCTAGGAGTTGACTAAAGAAAAAGGAATGTAGTCATAGGCCAGTAGCTCAGTAACATAAGGAAAAACAGCAGCCCATTAATGAAGTGAGAGGTGGTGAACAGGAGCTAGAAGAATGCTAACAAAAGAGAGGGGAGTTGTAATGACAGTAGCGAAGGAGGGCAGGGAAGTACAGGAAGCTGCCGAACTCCGGTTGAACTGATTTGGCAAATCTTGTATTTTTAGCATTACTAATCTTCAGTGGTCACTTCGAGTATTCAAATAAATACAGACAAACTTGGAGGAAGATATCGACTAATTCCTCACTGAATTAGGTCTATCAAATTTAAGTGCTTATCTACACGAGTGCCTTGTGTTGCTTTATCTTCCATGGAACAGGAAAGCAGCGTGGGCTGTAGCTCCTAAGCAAATTCACTTGCATGGATTTAAAAGGTTCCAGAGCTTCCTTAAAGGATAATACAGTTGTCAAGAAAGTAACAAGGCCCACGGTGAAAACTGTGCCTCTTTCTGTAAATTATCCATACCAGCAAACAGTGACAGCAGTATAACTGCAACTGTCTTTACTATGTAAATAACTTACCATTAGCAGCTCAAGGCAAAGTCCCAGGTTGTGAATTTATAGAACTTTGATGCTGATCTTTATTGAAAACTACACATACCACATTAGTGAGCCATCAGGAAGAAGCTTTGATGAAATTCACCCAAACTGGAAAAGCGTTAGAGGCTTTCCAGAATTACCACAGGCTACAGTGGTTAATGAAACACAAACTACACAAGCAGCACCCTCTAGTTTCAGGTTTCGTTACAAAAAAGCCTCATCCAGGTTGTAAGGCAAGAAGAGTACCTCAAGCAGTTACATCTCACAGCTTAGAATCAGAGCTTTGTAATCACGTCTCTGTCTAACAGTACATTGTGCCTTCCAGGTTTTGAGTCTGAGAGACTGAGTTAAAAGAGTTTAATACCAACACAAGATGAGTTATCGCGTTGTTGTGTATGCTTCTCAGGTACAGGCTGCAGCTTATAAAATAGAAATTACCAGCTACTTATCCCCATTTCCAGCTAAAGTGGGTTAACTGTTTCTTCATAAGGCAGTAAATTCTCTTTAGTAACTAAAAGTGTCAAACCTTCTGAGCACAAGAAAAAAAACTGATTTCGATCTGTTTACAAACATGAAGAGTTAAAATTCCTTCTGCATGACTGCTCTTTAAACAATAGATCTGAAATCACCTGAGCAAAACTGCAAAAGATCTTATAAACTGAAGCATCTTCGTCTATAGTAAGATGTTGTTGCATTAATTTAACTAAATCACTTTTGAAATCACTTTAGCTACCAATTTAGCACAATTCTCTCATAAGACTACATACATCATCTCGCATCTTCCTTAAATAAAGCGAACAAAGCGTTACTTTTAACAACAAGAGCAGAATACATCTGTTGCCTCAAATATTCAATCAACTGGAGACTGAGGAAACATTCACTCGCAGTGGCAGCTGAACATATGGGGGTTACTATTACACACATTATTAGCTTAGCTTCATATTTTACCACTTTTGCCACAATAGACAATCTCAATCTTGCTATGTAAACAGAAGGGCTATCTCAGAACTGCAGGAACGATCTTATGAGAAGCTGGAAAACATCAGCTTGGACAAGCTATTTTTTCTCCTAACACATGGTAACGTAAGATAAAAGATATCTAGGCTAAAAGGTGGACTAACACTTTTTCAGTTTAGGAATTCTTCCCATTACCACGTTCCTCTTCCTTATATCTGCAGCGTACTTAAAAGCCATTAAATATGGTCCTGGGGCCTCTGAAGCATGTAATTACTAAGATAAAATATGAAAGCATCTATTTGTCTATGTTGCCAGCTCTACAGGCTGCCAAAAGGACTGTGCCCTGTGCTACGTTCTCTCAGGCTTTGACAGAAAGATTTTATTTGTCCAAACCAGCCAGAGCAGATGCATCAAAATATAGACTTTTACACCAGCCACATGAAAGCTTTTTAATACAATGGGAACACTCAAAGAAAAGGATAAAAGTCACGTATTATTCCAAAGGCAGCAAGTAGGCACACTCAGTACTACTGAAAGTGTCTGAAATCCCTCTTACATTTAGTGATATGGGAATGCATAAAAAAAAAAAAGCACAACTCCATCACCCACTGGCAGCTGGGATTCTGAAGTCCCCTTCAGAAGAGATCGGCGCCTGCCCCTCCATTCCCCTCGCGAGGAAGCTGTAGGCCGCGATGAGGTCTCCCCTCAGCCCCCTCTTCTCCAGGCTGAACAGGCCCAGTGCCCCCAGCCGCTCCTCATACGTCTTCCCCTCTAGGCCCTTCACCATCTTCGTAGCTCTCCTCCGGACACTCTCCAACAGTTTCATGTCCTTTTTGTACTGTGGTGCCCAGAACTGCACACAGTGCTCGAGGTGAGGCCGCACAGCGCGGGACAATCCCTTGCCTCGACCGACTAGCAGTGCTGTGCTTGGTGCACCCCAGGGTACGGTTGGCCCCCCTGGCTGCCAGGGCACACAGCCTGCTGTCAACCACAACCCCCAGATCCCTCTCTGCGGGGCTGCTCTCCAGCGTCTCGTCGCCCAGTCTGTAAGTCAGAAAGAAGTCAGAAACGGTCCATGTAGCCAGACATACTCCTGTGATTTTTTCTAGAAGTTTTAGGGTCATATACACTATTTACTCAACTTCAAGATACAGCCTAGATTAGTCAAAAAGACCATCTTATCCTTATTTTCATTTGAGGATAAACATGGAGCTTGCTTATCCCTTAATTCTTTGCAGTACTCTGAGCTACCAACCAAAACATAATTAACTCTACTGAATGATCAGTTCTATCAGAAGTGAAATTTTAAAAAGTTGCATTCCCCCACTTTTCTGAGTTACTACTAAACTTGGGATGACAAACTGAAAGAATGCATGCCAGTTTTCATCTCCTGCCCAGTTTAAAAAAAAAAAAAAAAGAGCAAACACAGCACAGCCCACTGGAATCCTTTTCCTAGACAGAGTAACACTAATCAGGACACTGCCAGTATCATTCAAATTGCAAACCAGGCAAGAATGATTTATTTCCGAGATATTCTAGTAAATCTTTGGTCTTCCAGCTTTATCAGCCTTCTACTATCTCTGATCCTTGCCAGAATTTCCAGCAGCTCCTTTATTCAGTAAGGCTGTGTTCCAATGGTTAATTTTTTTATGATTCTGTGTGTGTATATATATATATATTTACATATATATCAAATATTCATGGCTTTTTTTTCCTAGTTGAAATCTGTTTTAAGCATCCCTATCTTACTGAAAGTGGGCAATTTTAAATTTAATAGCCAGCATCTCAAACAATTATCTTCGGCTTGAGTGCATTTTGTTTGGGTTTTGGTAAGTATTTGATGTAACTTGCTCCTCTGACCCATGACACTCAGGAAGAATAGCGTCCAGGAGTGCATGGTTTGCTGTGAAGTGACTTACGGCATACCCACAAGGAATTTTTGTAAAGTATTCCTGTCTAGGACTAGGACCACGTTCAAGACCATACAGAGAAAAAAACAAAAGGCTCAAGTTGCACTTCACCCAGGCAGGCAGGTTAGATAGCTTCCATGATGAAAGATATAATTAAACTTAGAGTCGGGCATCAGCATACCATTATTTTGCAGTACATTCACGTGAAGGGAGAGGGATGTCTTAAGAAACAATGTTAAATCATCACACTCCAAACCATACATCACAGCCTTCAGTCAATTTGTAGAAGCACAAGTGATAAATTAATAAATTTACACTGCAAAAGTACTTTCCAAATATAGCTAAAGACGTAGGTCTCTGCCTGTCAGAATACAGCGTAGCCATGAACAGTGGACATGCATGAACTTAGCACATAGTGCACGGCTGTACAAAGCACTTGATTGCTAAAGCTACTCAAAGTACACTTACTGGGAAGAGAAAGACCAGCCAATAGCTAACCACTGACAAAGCATCTGTAACAACTGTATGAATGAATGGTTTTATAGAGTTAGTAAGGAAAAGGGCATCATTTCTTGCAGAAGCAACTAGCATTTAGCAACTCTTGTGCATGCAACCCCACTGTACAGTAGCTCCCTACTACTTAGTGGGGTAAGTGCACGTACGTACAAGTGCATACACTGCATGTCTGTGATTTTTTCCCCCCTCAAAGCACATTCACAGTTTGGTGTTGTGAATGAGCAGTGAAGCGTTATTGAGCATGCTGAGAAATAGACTGCAGTTGAAACTGTAGTCCTTGATGGCAGTGGGACTGGTGCAAGGCTTAAGTAAAGAGAAGCTGTGCTTCCCCATGCTCATTTTCAGTAATTATGCCAGCTCACAGTGGCACAGTTTTCACTACGATAAAATTAGTTGAAAGGCCAAGGGAAAGCAAGTCTACTCACCTCCCAGAGACAGGGGGATAGTAAGGTGCACAACCATGCACAGAAAATACTGTGTTGAACCTTCACTAATCACAAAACATGGTTTTCCAAATATTTTTGAACTGGGCAGAGATGGGGAAAATCTGAACACACGTGAAAATCCAGTCCTCGAGATTTTCAGCCCAACTTCATACATGAAAGCAGCTTAGATATGGAATAGTCCTCTGGATGATTTGTTTCTAAAGCAAGAAAGTTTGAAGTTTGACAATCCTGAACCATTAGTTAAAGCACAATATTGCCAGTTCTGTGAGCTGTCTACAGCTGTACAATAAATAGCTAAAAATATAGCTAATATAAATAGCTAAAATCAACTAAACAAGGCAAGGAAAGTTTAGTTGAAGATTACAGAATGTTTATGCTAGCCTTCAATAATGGAAATGGTCTAGGCCAACTGCTGTATTTTGTTATACTAGTTGTCACATAAATACCATCAGGCTAGTCGACAACACGCATCTGAACATTTTAAAACAACAAGTCTTTAAAAAAAATGTAGTTACGTCTTCCAAAACATGTTAGCCTTGAACTGTATTTGTACTGCATCACAGATTTACTAACAAGCTTTAACTGGTCTTGAAAAAATGCAGCAAACAAAATATGCAAACTGTCATCAGAATAAAAGCCACTTCTGTCCTGTTAGACTTAGTGTCAAAAATAGCTCAGTGCCACTGGAGTGCTGCAGACACAATTTGAAGAGAAGCTTTTCCAAGGTTTTCAATGTATTCATCAAATAATAAGTATTTCACAACATTTCCTTCAGTCCCATGGAATTGTAAAGGATAAGCTTTTTTTTAATTTTTTTTTAAAGAAATCGTTAAACAACCAAACCTCTCCATTTTGAAAAATCTTAATTTATCACTATCTCCATTTGCCTACTTGCTTAGCAGTGTTTTGCTATAATCCTATTAGTACAAAAGGAAAATAAATCTTGAAATCAACCTTTCACTTAAAGAAACGGCAAGGAATCCATTTCAGCACAGAGAAGGGCAGTTAGTGTCTGCACTGCTGCTCCAGATCTTTGCTCTCCCTTGTCTTTTCTCCTCTCAGCACTAACATGCCATAAAACAAATAATCCACTCGTGCAGTTACAGCGCTTTCAATATTTTCCTCTGTGATGCTTTGTTCCCCACCACCTGATCAGCTGGTGATACAATTTTATACACACCCAGTATGCGGGTCACACACTGAAAGTGCCAGGCAAGCCTGCGTTAGAGCAGCAGACAGAAAAACCTGCTTTCAAAGGTAAGCCAAAAAGAAAGCATTTGCTCTACCCTGTAGTTCAGTTTATGCCCTGAAAAAAATGGATCAAAATGATTTTCTAAATTCCAGTGGCTTTGAGAAGTCTCTCGCTAGGGGCCAAATCCTCTGCTCACTGTTGTGGACCAGTGTCTTCAGGACCAAAGTATGTCTATTTTTTTTTTTTCTTGCAAACAGAGATCTTAGCAATTGCATTAATTTTAGGTGTCAGAGGATGCTGTATATTTTACTTCAGTTATGCCTCCTGACTGACACTGACATCAAGTTAACACAAAAAACTATTTTGCTGCAGTTGGATGAGTTACCAACATATGTTTCCCAACTGATTATTCTGGCTTTGAATTAAGGAAGTTGTGTGTTCAGGTCTCCTTAGAGGAAAAAGTTTGTCTTGCCTTAAAAAAAAAAAAGGCAAGATCAAGTGTAGGCAAATCTACTGAAAAATGACAGGCTTGTCAGAGCCTTGGGTTATATGACATTTTTTCCCCCCAAGAAGAATTTTTCTCTACCAACACAAGGATACTATGTCACAGTCCAACCTTCCGCAGTTGGACAAAGAAATACCTAAAAACTGTAAGCTGCTCAAAAAGCCCAAGCTGTTACTCACTAGCAATCTCACTTAACAGAAATACGTATCAAAGGTTTTTTGCGAGCAGAAATCAAATCTCCACAGTGCACTGCTGAATACACAAACCTGAAACCCATTTTGGAGATGCGGAAACAAAGCGAGGTGTGTCGGGGACTGCACCTGGACAGAAGCCTCTGGCAGGAGGCAGGCGGAGCCGTGGGAGCACCGCTGGCTGCAGCCTGCGGAAGGGCAGCGTGCTCGCGCGGGTACGGAGGGGTCTCTGATCCATTATGGATGAGCTGCTATTGAATTTAATACAAAGCAGCACAAACCTGAAGACATAATGATAGGATTTGCACTAGAGTTTTGATAACACAATGAAACTAATTAAAAGCTCATCATTAACAATCTTTGCAAGTGCGTGAAACAACTGTTTAAGCTGAGACAATAACCTTTTTAAGGGTCTACACAATCTAACATCCATGATTTCACACATTCTTTTGTTAAGTGGTTCTTTCTGCAATTAGTGTCAGTGCTGTTAGAAGTCATAGATGAAAACGCTCCTCCACAAGGAAGTGTCTTAGTGTAGACCCATTAAATACTTTTTTTTCTTTTTTTTTTTTTTACACCATTTGAAAGGAAGGAAGGAGTAGGATGAAATAGAAGAAAATCTCAAACAGAACTTAATTTGGAATCCACACCAGTTAGAGGATGTTTACTGGCTTCACTTCAAAGCTCTTCATACACCAGTCTCCCCACAGAGTAAAAATGGAGGGGAAAGAGTTCAAATTCCCACCTCCCACCTTTTTAATTTGCCTGAGCAGAGCTCCATTTCCCCATTTTAAAATACTGAAAGAGAAAGGGGGCATTGCCACTTCTACATTCCAAAATCTATTCTCTCTCAAATATCTTTGGCTATTAGGAAGTAAATTTAGCTACTGATCTAATTTGTTTCAGCTTATAAGTACTAATACCCAAGCAAACATATGTTGAGCAGGCTGGTTAAGAATATTTAATGAGAATTTAGTTACAGATTTGTAAATGGCAAGTGCAAATGTGGCAGTTGCCATAGATCCTTGTAGTTTCTTGCTGGCATTGAGCCCAGCAGGGCTTAAAAATATGCAACGTATTGACAGGGGAAAGGAAGAAAAAAACTGAATATTACGTATAAAACTTGCTGTGAAAATACAATTCTGCATATGGACCTTAATGTAAATTGTATGAGCAAGACAAAATAATCCTGAATACATTTATGTATGCTTTGTGCTGATGGGATTAATGCAAATATTATAGTCACACTATAAATTCACAATGAAGTGAATGCCTACAGGCAATTCAGCTTCCTGTCCTTGGTAGCTGTGAACAGAACTGTGCTCTGTTCTACGTTTGTCGGCAAATGAAGTGGTGAGGAATACTCTCTTCACTTGTACCTACCTCTGTGTGACATTTCTGCCTTGGAAACAGGAATGCCCTTTATTTAAGGAACAGCCAAAGGGGAGGCATATCATGTCCTCAACATGAAAAATAGGAAGAATGCAAAAGAGAGCTAATGGGCCCATTATTAAACCCTAATGCTAACAGAAGTTTATCATTATTAATGCAATAGGCTTAAGTGTAATACTTCCCCCCCTACGATTATCGTATCAATTTCCATAAACTCTTGCCCCATTTTCCTTCCTAGCCCTTGTACAGGAAGGAAAAAAGCCCCAAGAACTGGACAACTAAAGAGCTGCTTTTGAAGGAGATGATTTGTCAGTATCCCATTTCCATTACAGGTCAGAAAAGAACAACCTCAATAAAAGATTTGAGTTTGAAGAGGTCTTTCTGAGTGACCTGCCCCACATGGCACATAGTGAAGAAGTTTTCCTAATGTGCAATCTGAACCTCCCAAGACTCCATTTGTGGCTGCTGCCCCTTGTATCACTACTAAGGGGAGATTTTAGTCACACCTGGTTGAATTTTCAAAAATTCCAAAAGAAAATCTCTGCGGTTAGCAAGGTTCCTCTTCTTTGGATTTCATATCCCAACTTCAGATTAGCACCTTAGAATAAAACCTTAGAAAGATGTTTTAAAGGCAGAAGAGAACAACATATTCCTCCCTTTTATTATTCCCAGAAATTCCAACTACTTCAGCTGAAATTCTTCCTTTCACTCTACTACCCAAATCCATCTAAGAAAATGTACATGAGGCACACGCAAAAAACAAGCACTCTTCACTAGCCTGAGTTGTTTAAATGTGGCAAAGTTATGAGCGTATTTTGATTTTTTTTTTTAAACATGGAAATTTTCAGAAAATCTCAACTGGACATGCTGCTTCTTACACCTTGTAATAAACTAAAGGCAAAACCCCTAGGAATTAATAAAATATTACACAGGCTGCTAAGACACCCCACCAAAACAAAAAATCATTGAAGAGTGAGAACAGGAAAAGAAAACTATTTTCAAAAACCAAATTTACAAATAACTATTCCAAGTAATTTTTCTGTGACTGGTCTGAGAAGACTTCTGCTCGAATCCCCTTTATGGATGCTCACATCCTGTAAAGGTCACACAGACAGCAGAGCTGCCATAGGGGTGTCTACGTGGTCACGCCAGCCACAGCGCCCCGTGCTCCGCAGAGGGACAGAGCACATCATGGGCCATACAGGCATGAATCCTTAGCTGTGCAGGGCTCAGTAGCAGCAAGTACTGCTGAGTCTCTCATGGGAAAAGCCTCCAGGTTAAATGAATCTATCTACCTTCTCAACTATGACTCAGAAGAGCTATAAAGCAATTCAGTTTTTGTGTGTTTATAGGTATTTAGAATAATGTTTATATATCCTAATTACATTTCTATGGTGCCTTCTAGTTTCTACCATAGGATTTCTTCTCATTCATGAATGGTTACATACTGCTTATTAAAGCTGATTACCCACCAAACAAAATATCTGAGTGGAGCTATAAAATCTTTATAAGAAGCCATGATCTAATACAGGATCTGTGTGGCTCATTAATAATCTGAGGAATTACCCTAAAGAAATGTGACTGTTTTATACAATATTATTTGTGTAAAAAGCATTTTTATTGAGTTTTTAAATTAAAGTGGTGTATAAACTGACGATCAAAATAGCCAATAAAGAATGAGTGAATGAAGTGCTGGAAAACTGCCACAAATTATGAAGACAAGGGCTCAGAGATCAGATGAGTTACAACCAAATACAGCATCTGAGGCAAGATACCTCTTCTACAGGCAGTAACATTTATCACAACTATCAGCTCAAGTCTATTTCCACCCATAGTTCATTCAAACTTTAAAGAACTTCAGAGGATACTTTTATAAGGATAATTCTCCCTCAGCAAAGTAGGAGATGAACTTCAATGCCATTTGTCACTGGTTCCCATGGGTTCAGTGGTTTCACTTGGCTTTCCTCAGGCAACGGGCCAAGATTGGGTATATAAAAGCTCGTCTCATTAACTTCAAAATTAATTTGCACCGAACCTGTTTAAGTAAAAGTCAGAGCCCACCTTCCTTATAATGATGGGAGAACAAGTTATTTCGAATAGGCAGAGCAACTGGTGGTGCAGCTATTCATTTTACCAAAGAGAGTTAACTGTTGAAACAGCTAAACTTTCTATTTGTTGTCTCATTGTTTCTAGAAAACCTACCTCAAGTCAGCCAGCTGAGTACCACTGTTATACACAGGATTTTATATGCACTCTTAGCCAATTAACACCATGAGGTCCCTCCTCCTCCCTTTGGGTCAGCACACCTAAGGCAAGCAATCGTTCCATTACATTGACTCTCATTCTACCAACCTACCGATGTTGATGCCTCTGCTTAAATAAGCTGATGAGGCCCGGCAGCAGTGACACTTGTGACACAGGATGCTGTCTCCTCCAGGTCTTTCAAGCCTACCTGTGACCTTAAGGCCCCCTCAGCCAACCTATTCCTGACAAAGTTCAAAGCACCAAGACCATCCAACGGTTTCATCTCTCCCTTCCCACAGATAGCTGGCACTACCATTTCACAGTGGCTTACACCCTGTAGTTTAAGGTCATCACTAGCTTGGGCAGCAACTATTCTCAGCACGTCTATTATAGACCTGCTGTATTTTCAGATGCATGAGCTGCAGCGAGCACGTTCATCAGCTGCACTTCATTTTAGTAAGGAAAAATCCTAGTATCTGGAGAAATGAGAGACAGACAGAGAGGAACACAGAACTTCCCGTTTCCTCTTTTTTGTTATAACTTGCTATCCACTCCACACAACAGGAGTAGAATCTGCCCACTAACTTTAGCAGGAAGACTTATGCAGGCAGTAGGCAACTATTTTATAATTTTTATCTGTATAGTCTGTCTTCAGGCTTCTTCATTACCTTTACTGATGAAAGGCCTATGCTTCTTTTAAACATACACAATCCTATTAGTAGTAACTAGTATTGACATAACATTAACGATTTTTATCATCAGTGGTAAAAATGTTAAATGTGTTTATCACGTTAATTTTAATGCATAACGTTCCCCAAATGCTCCTATACTGTCTTGACACGAGCAACCATCTAAGACTAAACCCACAATTATCATAAATAATTTAACAACCTCCCAAAGACAGGTATCCTCAGGCTTACAGTTTATCTTAGAATGTTAATCCAATATTAAACAACTTAAATGTATAAATGATTGTGCAGTGAAATAGCAAACGGCAGTAAATCAGGGAAAGTCAGCACTTCTAAATAGCACCCCGAGGGCTGCCCAGCTTGCTCGAGTTAGGCAGGATTGCAGAATGAGGTTTGTCAGTTCAAATCTAACCCAAATTGGTTGCAAGCAAATTCAGCCACTTAGTTGCAGCTGAAGCCATCTGTCCATCAGACATAAAAGGACAAAAGCCCAAAGAACAGCTCACAAGCAAAAAGGTTTTTCTTTTTTCCCCGTTGCAATTTGTAGGACTGGAGTGCACCCCAGCTGTGTACAAGCTTGTAGCCATCATTAATATCATTAATGATCTTATAAACTTTCATTTTAAAATAAAGGGTAAACAGATTCTTATAGAAACAGTCTTTAAGTTGTGTTACTGAGAAAAAAACATGAACTGCAACAGCAATTTTTTTTAATAGGAAAACATTTTCACTGAGTGCGTTGCAGCCAAGCACTTTGCCATTATGCTACGCAAAGCTGTCTTCAAAAAGTAGATTCCAATGTTAGATTCCAATGTATTTTAAACTGTTGTTAAAAACACTTCTACACCAATATTCCGAGAGTATAAACCAGCTCAGTCGGTTCTAAACAGATTTCCTCTTGAAGATTAAGTCTTAAAGCTTATGTTTTTCAAAGATACTTCTGACCTGTTTTATATCTGATTATCACAGAATCAGCTAACTCCCTGAGTCACAACAAAGATTTAATTGTATCTATCAGCATCTGTGAAAGTCATTATTTGATAGTTTGGCGGGTGAGGTGTTCTTTTGCCTAAATAAATTTTTGAGAACCTTATACTGGGAATGTTGCAGTATTTCTAGTAATAATTTACTTTACACAGAAAAGCTTTTGTCTGAAGAGTTCCTAAGACTCCGCAGCATAGTATTGCATACGCAGCATTTCTTCCAGCCTCTTAAGCAGGTTAAAAAAACCTTGCTGTTCAGGGGCAGCTGCATGCACAGAACTAGTCATCACACTGATGAATTTAAAAAAAAAAATTAAAAGTGAAGTCCAGCTGCAAACTTCAGAAGCATACATACAGACCTTCTCAAGCAATTCTAGCAAACCCTGCCTTTTCTTTGAGCACTGCATGCTAAAGAAGAAAATAAGGTCACAACTGGAGATGTCAAATTAATTGTCTCCCTTATCTGAAAAAGTTCTTCAGTGCTGCTGGTTTTCAACATGCAACTAAAAGCCTTCTCTTCTAAGGGCTTTTATCTTCAATTAGCCAGTGCAGATACACCACACAAAAGAAACATTTAGTGACAGTCTCTCAAGTTGCACAAATAGATTAAAACCATTTTTAGAAATGTCATTGTGCCACCACTCTTCCTATCTCCAGGCCTTGCCTCTTCTAGTCACTCTCGTCTCCATTTTGATCTGCTATGTGTGCACTGTTTCTCGCCCTGAATAAAGAGTCATGTTTGCTGAAAGCCAAAGTCAGTAAAGTGAAATGTATCAATACATTCTTTCTATGTGCTGAAATGTATCAGTAAATTCTTTCTATGTACCTAAGATTTTATTATTTCCCTTGAATCTTTCACAGAAATCCTTGAGCCTGAATGTGTTCTCAGTGCCACTGACTGCAATAGGAAGGTCTTCCCAACTTATTATTCAGGCAGGATGAGCAGAGCCATTCAGCACAGAAACCCAAGTTCATCTTGAGGCTCCGTATTGTCAGGTTAAGGCTAAGGCAGGACAGCAAGTGGAAAAAAAAAATGTTTCTTGTATTCAAGCATGTAAGTTCTCACTGCTAGTTTTCTAGCAGTCTGAGATTCCAGATACCAGTAACAAAGGACGTGGTATTGCAGCTAAAGGCTAACTAAAACAGATCAGATTCCCATTTACGCTTACTACCACTCCAGCAGTATAACAAAGCCCAGGAAAACCACTAGTAAATTGGTTCAGTATTCACACCCCAAGGCTCCTCAGTGTTAAACCCATAAAAGACCACCTCATTTAATTCCACACTACCTCCCAGCTGAGAAGTACCAGCTCACGCTAGAGGAAGTACAAGCTCAGCAGACAAGATGAGCCAGAGCTCTGTGCTAGCACTGCTTGTTGGCTTCTGGCTCCCAAACCAGCAATGTGCAGAACACAGAGCTCTGTAGGAGTTAGTAAACAAAATGTGCACCACTCAGTATCTGAGAGCTTAATGTCAGTTAATCCGAGCAACAGACACACTCTTAGTACTAGAACGACCTTCCTATTGTGTAGGGAATAGACCCACAGCACTGACATCGTCTTTAAATGAGCAGACTAAAAAGTAACTTGGAAAGGGAACATTTTCATAAGCACCTATACTTACGCATTGCAGGACTGCTGTACCACACACATTGGCCACATTTTCCCAGCCCCCCTCTCAGTCTACCCTCACGTGAATATTCAGATGTCAAAGTTTGAAACTCTCACTCGACTCACCAGGTAGCTGGCTCTGGAAGGGTTATGCCTCTCAGCAGCCAGCACTGCTCCAGCCAGCCTTTGACAGCAGTAGCAGTTTCCATGTGGCCTTGCCACAGGCCATCTTGACTCCAACAGGAAAGAATCACTGAACGGAAAAAAAACATCCAATTTGAAAACATTCATTATTGTGTGTAGAATAGTTTTCTTCCCACTACTTCTTTAATCCATAATTATTTAACAGCTCTCAAGTCACTGAAGGTCCAAAAAAGAATGCAGAACTTTAAGTGTTCCACGTTCCTTTGAAATGACAATTTCAGTTAAATCCTAAGGACTTTGCTCATAAGAGGAGATAGAGGCTACCCATAGGCTCAAAGCACATTACGGTACAAGACAATTAGCTGCACTCTCTGTAGGAATTGCTTGTGAAAGAGACAGAATAAACAGTCTTCTCTTGGGCTTCATAAGAACTACTGACATGCAGATTTTATCAATCCTTTTTTTTCCTAAAAATAGACCAATGGATAATATTAGGTTTTAGTACTACAGCCAGTAATAAATGAACACATTTTACTGACTCCGCTTTATTACTGAAAGATGACTTGCTTTTTAGATTTCAAAGTTAATCTTTTCCAGAGGGCCTTTATATAGCAGAGGAAAAAAGTCCATCCAATTTTTATGAGAGAAACTAAACAAGTTTCCCTTGGAATGAATAATTTTAATTATTCTAGGTTAGCATAAAGGCATACGCACTATTGTTTATCCCTAGAGCCTCAGGTCCTGGTTTCACATCCACGTTCAGATTATTTCTCAACTGAAAAACGGAATATATCCACAACTCAGAGAACACAAAGTGCCTGGACAGGACTGCTGTCCTGAGTTCTGCCTGAGTATAGAAAACTTCAAAGCCTTTCTGGGAGGCTTTGTCTCCCGTATTATCTTTTTTCAAATACCACGTGAAGTAATGGATGGCATCAGTACCCAGGAGAGTCACCAGCCAAGAGAAAACTCCAGGCAAGGGGACTTGCTCAGTAAACTCAATTCACCCTGATTGCCACTCGCAAGTTGCAGCAAGCCCACAGACGTCATCCTGACAGCCCTGAGAAAGGGAAGCACGCAGCAGGAATACAGAGGTACACAGAGCTTTGCTGGAATTGCTCCGTACTCCTGTGTCTTTGGGAGGGAGCAAAAAGCACTGCTAAAGCTCACTGCAGGCAGCAGACTTCCATTTCGTACACTCTAGGAGTGGGGGGCTTTCCACTGCTGTGTTTCCATCGTGTCTGAACCCAGCCTGCATTAGACAGAGCTGCCAAGGATGATCAAGAGACTCACTTCTCCACAGAGCCAAAGAGGGCTGGCTTCCCCCCTCAAGCAGGGAATTTACAATTTGTTGAGGCCCGGCGTTTCCAGGGAAGGAGTGTTACTCTTCTGTAATGGCTGTGTGGGATTTGTGATTTTGCTTTCCCACTTTTCACTTGAACTTGATTTCTCACCAAAGGACACGGGCAGAGAAATGGTGCCAAAAACAGTGCCTGGTACTGAGAACCATCTCAAAGATGTAAAAAAATCCGTGCCCAGGAGAGCAAAGTTTGAAGTACTGATAAACACCAATATAACGCACTGCCAGGGTCTCCATTACACAGTTCTGTAAACGCCAGCAAAAGAGGTGGTTTCTTTTTCCGACACTTTCCTAAACAACATCAGTTCTAATCCAAACAAATTAGACTTCTACTTCCAAAACAGCAGCAAGTGTTACTGCTCAGTGGGGACTCCCATGACAGCACTTGCTTCACCGTTTAACACCCCAGGTGCCTTTGCAGGTGTCCTAAAGCACCTCAGTACTGCCAACACTTAAGCAATTGTTCAGCTCACTTGCACAAAACCCCAAACACGACACCAAAACCTCAGGCTTTGTTTGCCTCCCTCACCTTGAAGAATTTAAGCTATTTTGCAGTCCACACAGGCGGGATGAGAGAAAGAGGGCAATGACTACAGTCTCCTCCTCCTGGAAAAGGCTTGCCGTCTCCAGGAGACTTCTCCATCAGGTTGTGCCGTGCAGAACTGCTCCGATGCAGAGACAGTCACAGGCCAAGCACACTGGGCTCTCGCTTCACTGAGAGGCCACCCCACAGGGAAAGAGAAGCCCAACGTATCTGGTCCCACTCATATTTTATCTGGAGAGTGCTCACTGGTGTAAGCCACTGACCTACTGCACCCACTTTAGCTGTCACTCCTCAGACAGCTCCCTGCTAGTTTGGCCAGCAAGCTCTAGAAAAACACCAAAATAAACTACAAGTCTCCATCACTAGTGTTTCAGAAATCATTATACAAATATCACCAGAGTTCCCTCAATGGTCTTTTCCAACTCTATTTCCTGTGACAATGACAGTCGTCACACACAAATTATTTAAAAAAAAGCCATCCCCTAATTTTTTTTATTTCTTTTGGTATACAAAGATTCCTAGACTTTATAGCACACCTTTTGTAATGTCTAAGTCCTTCTGATAAAGGATTTATTTTTAAAAGTATTTCACAGTCACAATTTTTGTACGCAGAACTGCTTTTGTTCATCTGATACTTAGAAGGTAATAAGAACAGGCATTACCCGACTGTGGCCTGTTCCTCTCCTGTATGAAGGATTATGAGAGTATATTGAAAGTACTGAAAGCCTAAAGCATCTTAAAAAACAAAATATGATTGTCTTACTACTACTGGGTAGCAGCCTAACTATAGCAGAAGCATGCTACACAAACTGTGTGATGTTTGAATGGCCTTGCTATTAACTACATCATTTGCTAACTAAATATATATAGCATGAAGCTCAAAATTTATTAATGCTGCCTTTATTATTAATCACCAAGCATTTGCAGTGTCTTTTTTTTTTTTATATATCAAGAGGAGTTTCATGCTTATTTACGTATTGTTTGGAAGAAAACTCATTATATTTGACTGTATGCTTGCCTGCTTGCTTTTTCAAATAGAGACCTCAAGAATTTTAAGTACTTATGATCTGACTGCCAGTTCTGCCGATGTAACAGGATAGCTGGATCTATTTCACTTATTTTGCCAAAAGACATACCCTTCTCCAAGTGATTCTTTCCAAAAATAAGAGCTTGGTTTGTCTTTCAGATCCTTACCCAGTGCCCTAAGCAGTCCATCCAGTGATGCTAAACCAGAATAAATTACACTATGTCACGGTTGTTTAACTAGAGACTGGTTCTTTTCATGAATTAGGTTGGGATTTTTTTGTAGTAAAACTACAAAACAACAAGATGAGCTTGCCTTTCATTTAATAAAAGTGGTTCAATATTTAACATCAATCCATCATGAAGCTAAATCCTGAACTAAGAGAACAGACTGACCTTGATTATATTCTTGGTTTCAACAATTCAGAACTCACTGCCATTAAAATCTGCCACAAGCTAAGTTCTTCAGCAGCATGTGAACAATAATACTTCCAAGAGGAAACACTCTTCCCATTGCAGAATCTTAGCTTACATATCTGTAAATATTAATCACCCAGAAATTCCCACGCAAGAATATAAAAAATTACCTCTGTTATACTCAGGAAGAATTGCTATTAAAATTGAATCTACAACTTAATTTCATTGCTACCACTCATAGCTGAGTATTTTTTCATTACTTTCAATCACATTTAGTGCTGGCAAAAAGCATTTAATTAGCTATTAAAGAAAAGAAGTTGTACGTACACAGCAAGATGATTTCATTAATGTCTCTACCAGCCAAAGGCCAGAAAATCTTGGTGTTTGAGGAACTCCTCCCAAGTAAATGCAATCTCTAATCTCTGCTGAAGTTCTGAAGAGAGACAGTTACTACTACTCCACATTTTTGACTATGAAATGATTTCAAAGCACATTCAAAAGGTAATCACGTTGGAACACGTTGTAAAGGTCTGGATACAAATTTTGACCAACAAAGAGTTCAAATCCCAAGGAAAGTCTCAATTTCCAGAAGGAGCTACTCATTGAAGATTCTCCTAAGGTACTTATCCTTCAACTGTTCAAATAAATTTAAGTCATAGGTCAAAGAATCTTTATCAAAAGGTAGAGCTATTATTTACTGTGCTGTCAGTGTTATGATTTAAAGCACTGATCAAAATGAGACAGACTTCAGGAAGGGTTATTCTAAAGCTCTGTAAGTGCTGAAGTAAAACAGTATCCCATTTGCAATTTTTGAACTTGGAATTACTGAGGAACAAGACACCCTTAGTGAGGTACATCCTAGAAGCGTCAGTGCCTCTGGAAAAGAATAAGCAGAGGATTTGTGTGTGCAGCTGCTTTGTTGCGCCTAAGTAAGGTACCCTCATATTAAATATATTAAAGCATGAAGTTAACAACCCACTATAATGAGGATTCTTAATAAAGCTGGTAAATTTTTCAACGCAGATGTTCCCACAGAGGAATTAGATTTAATCAAAAAAACTTTTTATTTCTCCAGTAAAAAATGTTTGCCATATTTTTCATTAGCAAAAAAAAAAAAAATCAATGAAGGTAATAGAAAGTTCAGTTCTAGTTCTGTTTCCTCCAGAAGGTTTTTAAAACAGTTTCTTCCCTTGTGTAAAGGTGAGGAAAGACCAAAAGAAATGAAGAAAAAGAACTTCAACTTGAGAAGTGTTTTTAAAACACAAGTGCTACTCGTTAATTACTTTTACTTCAGTCATGCATCTTTAATATGCAACCCCACACCTTTACCACTTTCACTTCACCCATCCATCAGAAGCTATGGGTCCCCAAAGCCATAGCTTTGTTAAAGCTTCTAACAGAAGTTTTATAAAAGTGTTGGGATTTTTTCCATTTGGTTGGTGATTTTTTTTGGGGGGGGGGGGGGGGGGGGGGGGGGGGGGGGGTGGGAAGCAAGTATAGAGTCCTGTGAGTGAACAACCGGACGTATCAGTACAGGCTGGGGGACGACCTGCTGGAGAGGAGCTCTGAGGAGAAGGACCTTGGGGTCCTGGTGGACGACAGGTTGGCCATGAGCCAGCAGTGTGCCCTGGTGGCCAAGAGGGCCAGTGGGATCCTGGTGTGCATTAAAAGGAGCGTGGCCAGCAGGTCAAGGGAGACGATCCTCCCCCTCTACTCTGCCCTGGTCAGGCCCCACCTGGAGTATTGTGTCCAGTTCTGGGCTCCCTGGTACAAAAAAGACAGGGATCTCCTGGAAAGAGTCCAACAAAGGGCCACAAACATGATATGGGGCCTGGAGCATCTTCCCTATGAGGAAAGGCTGAGAGACCTGGGTCTGTTCAGCCTGGAGAAGACTAAGAGGGGATCTTATTAATGTTTACAAATACCTTAAGTGTGGGAGACAGAGGGATTTGGCCAACCTCTTTTCGGTGGTTTGTGGGAACAGGACAAGGGGGCAATGGCCACAAAATGGAGCACAGGAAGTTCTGCACCAACATGCGAAAGAATTTCACGGTGAGGGTGACAGAGCACTGGAACAGGCTGCCCAGTGGAGTCTCCTTCTCTGAAGATATTCAAGGCCCATCTGGACGCCTACCTGTGCAACCTGCTCTAGGGAACCTGCTTTGGCAGGGGGGTTGGACCCAATGATCTCTCGAGGTCCCTTCCAACCCCTACAATTCTGTGATTCATGGTCTTCACTTGCACAACCGCATACTTACTTTCTACAGGGCTCCCTCCTTATTTTGTATATGAGCTCTATAAAGCTGTAAAGCTGTTGCTTCCTAATATTTTAATACTGTTTCAAAACCCCATTTCTATCAGTAATTTAATAAGCATACCTTATTGAGATGCCTGAGAATAACATAGATGGAAACCTGTAATATGCTGCTGACAGATTGTTTTTCTCAGCCTATGTACATAATCTTAAGACTAGCAAGAACATTACCATATCTCCAGTGCAGAAGTACGAGACTGATGCTGTGTTGTCAGGCAACCAACTGCAAGCTAAATATCACACTTCTCAACACATGTATCTCTCAAGTTCATTAAATGCAGGAACTACATAAAGGGAGTCACGTAACAGAAAACATAACCACCAGGTTTTCAGAAATCAGTGCAACAATAAAAGCACATTTGCAAATCCAGTTAGCTAAGACTGAATCTTATATATTGGTTATGAATACTCTCCTAAAAAGTATATAGTTCCCTAATAAGCATGAACACCTCACTGTCTATGCTTAAATGTAATATCAAGTTCGAGGACTTCTTGTGGAACTGGTGCTGGTCAGATAGCTGTTCTACTGCTCCCACAACAGCCTAGGACAGCTTTGCCTGTGGCCTTAATATAATTCATATAAAAACTATAAATTCAGAGTGAGATTTTCTTCCTTTCATAGCAGTGAGTTGCACAAGTAGGTACAAAGGAGGAGCAGAAAGTTTAGTGTCAGAAATGAAACACCTGAGCGTTATAGGAAATGAATAAAACAGTCTGCGTGTAACATCCCTTGAATGCCACAGAAACTGAAGGTGGCAAACTGTAGCGCCAATTTTCAAAAAGCACTCTGGGGACATTCCAGGGAAATACAGACCAGATCTCTGGCTTCCACAGAAGGCAAAATGCCAGACATGATAAGGAAAATTTAAGGATACGTGCATAAATAGAACATATGGAAGAAGAGTTAACACTGTTTCTAGAAGAAAATCAGAACTCACAAGCTACTGGAATTCTTGGAAGGAGACATGGAGCATATGGACACGGAATATACGCTTGATGTAGTCTCAATGGATTTCTGTAGGGCTTCTGATAACATTTATCACTAAAAGTTCTTATAAAAGCAATCTGCCAGGGAACAGAAAGATACAAGTTGAATGGGTTATATGTTCAGCTAAGAATGATACAGAAATGAACACATCATCTACTCCAGGAGGCCTCCAGTGTGGTCCCACTGCTCTAGCTGCAGTCATGTGGAGATCATAGCACAGATTTCTGCTAAAGACTGAACTGTTCAAAATATTCATAATTCATCTGGAGAAGGGGCGAATACCAAGATAACAAAGTTTGCTTACGTTACTAAAACATCTGTTATAATAAAAACATAATTTGACAGCAGAGAATTGCAGAGGGTTCTCACTGTACTGAGTGATTTTGATTAAACAGCAGACAAAATCCCAGACTGATAAATGTAAAGTAATGTATACACAGAAAGATGATCCTAACTTTTTACACGCAGTGATTGACTTTGAAATTGCTATTACCACTCAGGAATGAGATTTTGAAGTTATACACAGTTCTGTAAACACATCAACTCAGTCTTCATTAGCAGTTTAAAAAAAATAAAATCAAATGCTAGGAGTTATTAACAAAGGAATAAGTGCACTCCCTTTTCTCCCCATCATAACAAAGCTGTCAGACTAGAAAAAGTACAGAAGACAGCACAGACAATCAAAGAAATGAAATAGCTTCCATTCAGATGAACAATAAATACATCAGCACTATGTCTGAAAAGAGACTGCTAAGAGCACGAGAAAGATTTTTAAGATACTAGAAGCCATGGAAAAGGTAGATAGGAAACAAGTGCTCAATAGCTTTCATAATACAAGAGCTATGGGATGTCAAATGAAATTGCAACATGTAATTACACTGTAGAACGCATTGCCTTAGGATATAAAAGCTTACACAGGTTCAAAAATTAAGTGGAATACTGGAAGCATGAGAGAAATGTTAGTACGTGCTTATCTTGCTCTTCAGTATTTTCCTAGGCATCCACTTGTGCACTGCCACAAACAGGCTTTACGTTTGGGAAAGAGTATGAATATATACTGGGCCAAATAAGTATACTACAACCCACTTCACAACACCCAGGAATTGCATTCTGTAACAGATTTAACTTAGATGAAGTATTACTGCATATTCTGAGTGGTTTAGAAACAATACAAAAGAAGCCTAGGTAACTCTCAATACAGAACTTTCTCATCTTCACAAAAGAAATAAAAAGAAAAATCACTTAATAGACCCTACCCAGCTGTAAGGTACATAACCACAAACTGTCAGAAAAGTCAGTGCAGAAGCAGAGGCTGCAACAGTTTTTTCTACTGTTTTGGAAAGCATATTAAGAAATTAACCATGAAGAAAACAGTAAAAGATAAAAAAAATCTGATCTAGAAACATTAAATTAAAACAGGAGGCATTTTAGTAATAGCTCCAGATCTTGCAATTTTCCATATCAGGTTCTTCCTCTCACCAAGCAGAAAGGGACATTCCCTGTTTTATTGCTGTTTACTGCTTTTGGAAAAAAAAAATGTATAGGAAAATGCCACTGTTGAATTCTTAGATTACTTGTTTCCAAGTTTAACACTGAAGCAACAAATATGTTCTCTCAGCCTTACACTAATTCTGGAGTAAGAGATAGCACCATCTGCTTTGGCAGCACAGCTACATAGGAGATGTTGTTATAAACTTGTAACAGCTCGTTCAGATTATTTGTATTTCAGTGAATTCAAATCAAGGTAACGATATGCTTGTGAAACAATCCAGAGCTGGGCACTTAGTATGACTACTAAATAGACAGGGAAACTAAGGCAACAGAACAAATATTTGCTGACTGACCCAAAACAAGACTGACAGAAGAAGGAACATAGCTTCATTCCTTTATTTAACAGCAAATCTCACTTTCTGCACAGCAGCCACACAATTTCCCAGCCAAGGGAAAAGACTTCACTCAGACTTCACTCCCATATCCTAGAGTAATATGTACAGTAGGCTTTTTTCTTATGGATTTGATCCCTTTGAGTTACGTAGTTCTGACTACCTATGCAGAAGTCAAAGCACAGACAATATAACCTGCAGTTCAGACAACTTGTGATTTATTTCTGGTTCCACCCCTGCCCTGCTGCATTGCCTCGAGCGCATTTTACCTCCCTAGCTAAACATGGCTTCACATCCCATCTTCTGCCTCTTGAGTAGTGTTCTAAGCAGACTGGAAGTTCTTCCTGGTCAGGGATTGCGTTTTTATGCTCTGCAGTACCACTGCCTAGCGCAGCTGGGTCTCTGTTATGGTGGAAGTCCTAGCAGGAGGTGACAAGGATCCCATCGCATATGCAGAGAGAGGAAAATAAGGTAATGGGAAAGGGACTAAAGGTAAACAAAAATCCGCTTTAGTTGCACATGTGGAATATTCCTGACCCAGCAAAAAGGCTCCACCTGCAAGAGAAAGACTGCCCAAAAAGCATTCCATAAAGGAAACCTGGAAGGTTGTGTGACCGCTGTGGTTTTTGCAGGCAGGTCGCACTGGCAGCGCAGACTTTTCAGCCAAGGCTAAGCCACACGGAAGGGTGAGTGTGAAGGTCGCCGAACACTCCTGGAATTCTCTCCCCCTCCTGAAACACCTGAGCAGAATAACTCTGCACCTGAAAGAAAAATGGTAACTCACTAGCCATCCAACTTCCCTCTTCTGTGGGGGATGTGTGATGCCTGCAGGACAGATCACCAGAGCACAGCATAAAACAAGCCAGGCAAGCACACCTGTTTTCTAGGCTCAGACAGGGCATTTGCAGGACAGGCAGGAAGATTGGGGGGCAGAACGGGTTTATTCATTGGTCAGCTTTTGACTTGAATGTAAAAAGAGCACAACAGAAAGCTTGAAGTATTCAGGAAAGGTTGTTATCTAACCCTGTCTTCGCCAAGCTGAGCAAGAATTATTACAAGGCACCTTTAAGAACTTTTGCCTATGATTTCTGTGGAATAAGAGATGGTCCTCTGGGATGTTCAAAGAGTCCACAAGTAGCAAAAAAGTAAAAGTAGGATTTGTGCCATTCCGTTCATTTAAGAAACACTTTCCACAGTTAATTTGAGCAAGAAACCCTTGCTTTTCTGCAAGAAAGCAGCTGTTACAACTGTGCAAACAAAAGCATTTGCAAATATTTATGATTTATTTATAGACACTCAATGCAAGCTGAGTATTCTCCCTAAAAAAAAATCACAAACGTAAACAATGAAGCAGGTTTTTTTGTAATATGCACATTAGGCACTTTGGAGATTAAAGCATATTCCAGAAAGAATAAAAGTAGCACACGAGGGGCCATCCAGTCATCTAACTAGAAGAAATTTTGTATTCAAGGCCTTAAGCCACTAGTCCCAGCAGTAGGTACACATTGCTGCTATGAAATATGGTAATATCTTTTAAAATAATTCAAATCGCTCCTTTTGACTTTTTTTTCAAATAAATCCATTGCATTTGTCAAGTCAGTTCATTAGAGAAATGGGTCTTTACGTTAAGAGAGCTAGAGGTTTAAATACAAGAGACCTTGGCAGGAAGAGCACTTATAGATGCTTTAAGCAGCAATACTGGGAAGTGGAGGAAAAAAAGAAAAAAGAAAAAAAGGTAAGGCCATTTACAGCTCTAGTATCTCCCAGAACATTCCTTTGTATAAATGCAGGAGAATAAGGACGTGGAAAGAAACAAGGAAATGCTCACAAAGTCCATGCTAGATTTGTGTCAGGAAGGAGAGGGACGCAGCAGAGATCTGGATTTTTGCTGTGTCCTTGAAGTCAGCCCTATGAGAGTACACTTCAGTTTCTTCTTCAGATTTAATAGGTTTCCGAGGGACAGCCTCAGGAAACCTGCTATAAAAAGTAAGGACTTTGATTACATTACTGTCAATATTTTAGGTTTAAAAGACAGACATGGGAGCCCACTCAACCTTACTACAAATGAATACCACAATTTAAACTGCACTGCCAATATACAGCAACATCCCTTTTAAACAAGACAGCATAACTTTTTGATCTCTAAAATACATTTATATATACAAACTGTATTTAGGATAAAATATATCTTAACTTGATTTTAATTGAAAAGTTTCATTACTTCAGTAAGAGTAAGATCAGATAAAACCATCATATGATCAAGTTGAGTGTATAAGCTCTAGATAAGCTCTAGAACCAAAATGGCAGCATGCCTCTGTTCTCAGCAGCTCTATGAACAGAACATCCAGAAATCAAACTAAACCCACATGCTGCAATTTTCAGTTTGCATCTTCGTAAAGAGATCAGGCAAGGCCTCTGATTTCAGCTTCCATTAACTTCTGAGCGCTCCAATTGCAAACTGATCCTGTAATCTCCAGTCAATTTATTTAAAGGCATTAAATGCCATGCAGAATCCCCAGTCATATTATCGCACAGTGCCTTGTATAAGCTTGTGTGAAGAAACGTACATTTTACCCTGGGTAAGCCACATCTAATTGAACTAAGACCACCCCTATCTTGTCTAAACCAGCAAAGATGGACACAGCTATCTTTTATAGTCAGTCCTGGTGTCCAGGCAAGAAGCCACCACAGGCAATGCTTTTAGTGCAGCCCATGTCCACACCAAACACAACAGTAGCGTGCCTGCAACCTCAAGTCTTTTGTAGATTAAATTCTGTAGAGTCTATACAGAGCTCCTGGCACTGCTGAAACAAGCAGAGCATAGAACAGAAATAAAATAACGCCATTTTACAGAGTGTTTCTCAAACTCTGGTCTACCTCCATATATTATGTCTGTTTCTTACTGTTAAAATGGACAGCAACACACCATCTCCTGGGGCCCACAGGAACCTAAGGTCATTTGGAGTATCTGGGCAAAAGGCACATTTTCAGCATTTACAGTAATTGGGACCTTTAAACCGCAAGTACTACATTGGTTATCTCCACACTGGAAGACCCTTCCCACACTTCCCAACACCCAAAACACTCAAGGTAACTGCAAGTAGAGCTTACACCAGGCCAACCTCACAGCATCCTAAGGTTTGCAACTGCTCACCACAGCTCATGAATGTTTGTTTCCTGTAACTTTAAACATACACCCCCCCCCCAACAATATCAGGGTGTACATTATTTTCAAAACATGACTTTTTTTTTAAGCAATGAAAAAGTGAGTAAACCTGTGAATTGTAAGTACTATTTCAAAGGTAGTCACACAAGGGATGAAGTTAAAGATCATCTTCTAGAAGGAACTCAGTCTTACACACAGAATCCCTTTTTCTCCTTTACCTTCGTTTCCCTTTCCCTCACCCTTCTCAATTCTCCTAAAATGAATACACATCAAGTGGATAAAGCAGTTGAATTCATTAACATTTAAGTTTGTTCTTGCAGATAGTTATGCCTTATACAGAATAAGCAGTGAAGTGAGTATTCCGAATACAAACTGCTAAAAGTCTGAAAGAGTCCTTTTTTATTTTAAGAGCAGTGCAAGTAATATGCAAATATGGCGGACTCATTTAAATAAGAACTCACCTTTTTCACCTTTTATGTTACATCACAACTTCTTTTCCTACTTTTCCTCTCAACATGAGTGTTCTTCATGCCAATTTGTGATCTAGCTTAAGTCTCTTGGTTTTTTTTTGTTTGTTTGTTTTACAATAATGGACAAAAATTACACAAATGCACATGAAAGCTGAATGGTCTCGTAACACACAATTAGAGCTGTCAATGTTTGAAGTGCCCAAAAACGTACAAAATGCATTGAATCAAACGAACCTGCCCATTTGCTGTCACTATTACTTCACCTTCCCACACTGCAATCCACATTTATCATCCTTAAGTGCTTATATTGGTTTGGGATTTTTTTTTTTTGATAGGACATGAGGGAAACAGGGTGCAATGTTTAAAATCTAATGGAGACAGGTTGATGTTATAATAATCTGTACCCTGAAAAAGGTACCAAAATCCAAACTCTGTTCATCTCTGAACTGCAATCTGACACTGACTTCCTATGTGCATCTGGGGGAGTCCTTTAACCTCCTTCTGCCCCATTTATGCCACCTATCAGACACTTCATTTATGCTCTAATGCTCCAAGTTACTGACATTTAAAGGGAAAATCTACGTTACTGGAAATGTTCAAAGCTAAAAGTACTCCTCTGCCTTTCAATTCTGTGAAGAGGTACAAAGTCTGGCCTGAAAAAGGGATATTCTAGAAGCAAACAAGACTGCCTTTATAGGTGAGATTGCTATAGATAAATGGGAATGCTAGGGAGAAAAACCTAGGCAATACAAGATATCAGACATTAGATGCTGAATGTAACCTAGCAGCTATGTCAAAATAGCAGCTTACCAAACCATACCCTTTGGAAAGTCACCATAGTGTTACCAAGCAAAAAAGGCCACTCTGGGACCAGTTTTACCCATAATACTCGTCTGTAGTTCATTCACCTGATGAATCTAAATTACACAGCCTCTCCCCTGTGATTCCAGCCTCCTCCATCTTATCTTGATGAGTCTTTCCAGCACTTCTTAGTGGTTCACATTGGCAGCACCTACCTCAGTAGCTTAGTGACAACATCAAGTCACCTGAAACAACACCTGAGAGAAATAATTAGAGTCCCTCAGCACAAAGGCAGACACTAAGTGAAGCAAACAGTGACAAACATAGAAAAACTCTACAGCTTTCATGCTAGTGTAATTGATGAGAAAAGCTCACTTGCCAGAATCTAACAGGTAATTCTAGCACGGACAACGAAATGAAAAGCCTACAGAAAAAGACAACATGTACCCAGCTACATTACAGCATGCACATGATCTTATTTGCCAATTTTTAGTTCCATAGCAACTAAAATAATTCCCTTGCACTACTGAAAATGTTAGCTTTTCCATTTGTAATTATGACATGTCAATACTGATTTTAGTTTGATTTGATAAGGACCCCTGTATTTGTAGAAGGGACAGTTCAGACCACCAGTAGCACACGCAATTCTTTTTCCTGAAAAAAGTGAAAGGATTATTTTAAAATACCCTTTCACACGTAAGTAGACAAAATAGTTGAAATAAAAACTGATTATATAAGACCCCTAATTAACCCATTTGTCACCAACCCATCTGTTACCACCCAGTTTCATCAATTTGTTACAACAAACTGCCTCATTACATTTAGCACAAATTATGAGAAGTATAAGCCTTTACATTGTAAGGCAGCAGAAAACCTTCCTTCCTTGCAGAGAAGTTCCCAGTTGCCTAGAAAAAACAATTAGCTGTGCAGGCTGTTTGGTAGGTCATTCACTCCATCTTTTGGCAGATGAAAGGACTGCAATGCTATTGGGTTCCCCTCTTCCTCCCCTACTCCACCAACTGTTGGAAACCCAGACTGCTAGAGATACGAATCATTACAACATTGCTTATGCCACAAGCTGAAAGCTTATCATTGATCATCTCACATACGAAAAATAAAATTAGATGCCCAATAGCGATACCTTGCTATCAAGCAATACTGAACTTGAAGCTACCACAAGTTTCTGGACTCCAGCCCTATGGGTCTCTGTCCTCACTCAAGCCAGTAGAAGTTATTGCTGAGTTAGTTCACAGAAAAAACAAGATCCATACCCAAAAAGGGGAAGTCAGAACATCCCCAGAGGCACCTTAAAAAGCCAAAAAAAAAAAAATACTTTGACAAATATTAAAATTTACAACAGATAAAGGAAACCACCTCATTCATTATTTACTGATCAATTCACTGAAAGTAACGTATTTACCCTGTGCTTACCTTTTCCCACCAAGCTCTTTTATTAGCAGCTGTGTAAAACCAAAACAAGGATAGAGAATTATTTAAATTATTTTAAAAACAAACATGTAATAGCTGGGGTTTTGTTTTGTTTTTAAGAAGGCTGACAGAACTAAGTAAATAGTTACCACAGAATTCTGAATGCACGTTTATGAACAGCTTTAGATAATGCAAAGACAATATCCAGCACAGGAAACATCAAAAAAAGCTACAGCATGGACCACCACAAAAGAAAATAAAATCATCTAAGGAAAGCATCACTTCTCTTTGTCTTGGGAAATACTTTTATATAACTTCACATTGCCATTATAGCGTATTGCTTTAGGCTACATTAGCACAATGTGCCGTGATATAACCCATGATTACATCAAGCAGATAAATGGCCTTACAGGAGCTACTTCCTGGTAGTTCTCATCCGAATAACACTCATTTTCTTTTGTTAACATAAGAGGAAAGTATTAAGCCTTATTTGTAAATCCATTTAAAGAAATATAAAAATGGAATGCTTCAGTAAGAAGAAAAATTTTTGTTAAATATGTTCTCAGAAGTCCTGATTCTCAATTAAAATATCCCCCAGAACATCCCTAATTCCACAACACAGAAACATGTGGCAGAAATGCCCCCAACAGGAGTGGAAGCCTCATCCAAATAACAATGTCAGCTTGATCCCTCTCTGCCCCTCGCATACCTAACAGGGAGGAAGAACCTGGGGAGCCCCAAATTTGACCAAGTTTTACCTGTAATTTTAGAAGCAAAAGCCCCCAAAGAAATCCTTAATTAACTGAAATCTGTTTACGCAAAAACAGCGTGGGGGAGGAGAATGCTTTGTACTTCACAGCTATAGATCAGATCACAAATAACAAATAAAACCCACACAAGCTCTCAAGAAAAGCTGACAGAAAACAATACGGTGTTGAGGAAAGCAAAAGTGTATCACATTAAAGCCATTAAAAATCACAACCATGTGCTGAAACAGCAGTTATAATAAACATCACAGAGGTTGCATCATTACAAATGGGAAGGTTAAAATTCATGAAGGCTAGTTAGTGAAAGATGAACACAATTTCAAAACACGTGTCTAAGGAACAGGCAGACCACACAGATTTTAGTTGTGTAGTTGTGTGTGTGTGTGTTTAGTTCGGTTTTTGCTTTTTTCTTCTTTTTGTTTTGGGGGGGGGGGGGGGGGGGGGGGGGATCACTGAAATTTATTAAAAAGGCTGTTGACTTATTAAAAAGGCTGAGCTAACTCTCCAGTATCCGGTACCAGTTCTACTGCTATATAATTTGCAAAGCCTTTTCGCAGGTTACTTTGGTTAAGAAACTCAGTGAAAGTTTCCCCGTTTCATTATGCCTAGAAAGTACGTATGTTGACTGTGAAAGCCTCAATTTTGCATTCCATTTTAAGCCAGGAGTTCCAAAATGCAAGCTTAACCGAAAAGGCTGACCGGCAGCATCTGTCAACACAATAATCCTTATGGAGCCAATGAACTGTCCTTGTCCCTTTTAAATGGCTTTTAAGCATCAGAAGAACCTTGGATAAAACTTGTAGCACATTAAAATCCATATCAGTAAACAGAAATGGAAGTAGCTCTTTCCAGCACAGAGTTCATCCTCTAGGTGCTATTTGAGAGAGGCTGAGGACACATTTCCTAAAACGACCCTGAGCAGATTCTACTGAAGAACTGGGTCAAACGCAGCTTGTATCTAACACGGGAGGAAAGGCTCCACTGATTTAAGTTTACCCCAGTTCTCACATGTATCTTGCACAAGTTTCTTTCCCTGGTTCTATGCTGAGCTTGACTCTACACCTCAAGGCTCTTATCCTAGAAGAAATACAGGACAGTAAACACCTGTTGGGCTATATAATCTACAGTATATAGTGCATCTTTATGGAGGTTAATTTTAGTGCCTCTCAAACAAGAAGTCTTTGTTGCCAGTTCTACAGAGATTGTTTCCCAAACAGGTTTAAACGAGGAACAAACTAAAAAGTTATATTTAGGAAACATTCCTACCAACTGTTGCAATTCTACCACATGCCAGCTGTACAGTGCTAACCTACCTCACCCCTTCCTTACATTTCACACCTTTCAGATTCTTGTAGACTATCACAATCCTTTGCCTTTCTTGCACGTATTTAGCAAATGTCTCTTATAAGCATCTGTTGCTGTGTGACCAACTGCAGGGCAAACCCACAGTGCAATCTAAACCCATGCTTAGAACTGAGATGGATGTGCCAGAGCTAATAGGTGAAAGTAAGCTAAGTAGCAAGACTGTTGCAGCTGCAGAAGTCGCAGCCCAGCGTAACTTTCTAAGAGCCACAAGCAGGTGAGGTGCTTGCAAACATCAGTGCATCCAGCACTGACAACTGAACTGCCACCAGGACCTGGGCTTGCTACACTGGATTTAGCTTAGCTCTGCTTTCACAAATCACACTCACATCTTCCTGCCTAATACAGCCTATAAAATTCCAGCCCTGAGAAGAGTGCAGTTTCATTTAACCTTTCAATGCCTTTTTTTTTACCCCCAGCCTGTCTACATTTTACCTACTTTTCTGATAACTGTAATTTTGTCAGCTCTGTAGTGATGAAATGCCCTGATCAGAGGCCAAGTTCTAGCAGCAGTCACCCACATGATGCAGCAGGAGACGGTTCTTACAGTTAAATCACCAATCCACTTACAGCCTTCTCTTTGCCCTCCAGGAATGCCGATATCTTTGGGAGCTGATAATAGTTTCACTGGTAAAATTCAGGTGCTTCTGGTTTTAAGTAGATCCATCATCAGAATTTGAGCAGTTCCTGTGAAGAGAGGCCAAAGACATTCACATTCGTCTTGAACCTTCCACCGTTTAGAAGGTGATCCAACTCATTTGAGGCTCCCTCAGAGAGCTGTTTTCATACCTATCCATAAGCACGATAGCTTTGCAGATTAGAGTCTGTCCCTGCTTTTAAAAATTCAGCAACAAGATGAAGCAATGAAAGAAGATTACACAGAAGAAACACAAAAAGGAACAGAATAAAACTCCTTCTCACTACCCTTTCAGGAGATGGCTAAAGAGAAACTGCATTTCTGTATTTAAGAGAAGACATACTCCATATAGCACAGTATCACCCATTCAGACAGGCACACAGCTGTCCACAGCACATGCAGGCAGAAGGGTTTCAAACACAGGCATGTGTTTTAAACAGGACGAGCAAGAGCACGCAGGCCTAGAAGGTGCAGAGTGAAGAAAAGAGCACAATCAGGAGCACAGAGCTTAAGGAGGAAAAGGTCATTGACTGCCTGGGAGCCATGAAAGAAGTAACCTCTCTCTTCCTTGTCTTATCCCCTTCTTGTCCATTTTGGGGAAAGGCAACTTGCTTTTCTGACACTTAATACAGCACATCATCATGATAGCTCCTTGATACGAGCTTCAGCACCGCCTCCATCCTTCATTTTGGTAAAGCAGTTGTGGGAAAGGAATTCGCAGGTGGCTTCGCGCTGTTTCACATGTCCCTAAATTAGAGATAATGAGTAAACAAGTGGTAGAAACAAAAACTTGAGCAAGGTTGAGATAAAGTAAATTGGCTACAGCGTTAAAGATGAGCTTTGGGCAGTGGCCAATTGCTGGCTGGCTCAAGGCACGTGTCTGAGGGTCTCTAACCAATTATATGACAGATTCGGGCGTGTGGACAGCGCATGGGGCTACGGGGAAAGTATATGTAGTAGCGAAAAAGGGCAATAAACGTCTCCTGTTCAAGAGCCATCAAGAGTCCATGTCTTTCATCCCTTCAGATGGTGACCCTGACGTGGGAGGAGCAGTGCTGCACGAGCATCTGAAGTGAACCCAGTCGAATGACTCAAGCTCGCAACTGGACTGCAGCTTCAACCCCAGGACATCACCTGAAGGACAGGTGAGCAGCTGGGCATTAATCATGGGAGCTAGCCTTTCGGCAGAGGAAGAGGCTATAGTGAAACTAGTAACACAACTCCTAATAGAAAGGGGAATAAAATATGATCTGTTTAAGATAAAGCTATTATTGAAATTTTTGCAAAAACAAGGGTTTTCCTCAATGGCTCCCGCAGTATTTGATGTAAAAACTTGGGACCAAGCGGGGGAAAAAATATGGGAAGCAGCGTCCAGTGGGGATACTAACGCTGCTGAGGTGATGACTACGTGGCAGCTGGTGACTGAGACTTGAAGATCGTGGCAGGCAGAAAAGAAAGTACAGAACGCCGCTGCCCAGGCAATAACAGCAGCCGAACCGAGATCAGAGCCTGCAATGTCACCAGAGCAGTGCAATTTGATAGACCTGGGGGATGACAAGGAAGAGGGCCCCTCCCCACCGACCCCCTCGGCTCCCGCCTTGCCTGCCCACGATAATGCCTCCCTGGGGGCCCGAGCTTTTGACCCGTGGGAACGATGGGAGCTGGTGCGCCGGAAAGCGCTAAAGGACGGGGACCCAGTAGGAATGCCTTTCCCGGTGCAGGTGCGACCCAACGGTCCAAATGAATATAACGCCTTCCAATGGGACCTAATTAAAGAATTAAGAAAGACTGTGACTACATATGGATTACACGCACCATTTACTCGGTCATTGTTAGAAAGTGTTATGACTGGTCAATTGTTGGTGCCGTACGATTGCCGTCAGATAGCCGCGATGATTTTAACGCCAACACAAAAATTACTCCGGGAGCAAAAATGGAAAGAAGGGTGCGAATTAGCCGCCCTGGGTAACACGGACCGGCAGCCTGGCGACCCCCTCCGAGGAGCCGGGATCCCACAAGTTGATGGGGACCGAGCCGTCACTTGATCCGAGATCGCAGGCTAGGCTCAACGATGCCATCCTGCGGCAGTCCGCGTCTCTGGCCCTCCAGGCTATGCTGAAGTTGCCTGAAGTTGGAAACGTCCAGCCATCATTTACCAGCAGTAGGCAACAAGTTACCGAGCCTTACATGCAATTCATTGATAGATTGCGAGACGCTTTGGACAAACAAATTGACAACCGCGAGGCCAAAGAGGCCCTTATACTAATAGTGGCAGTGGAAAACGCAAACACAGACTGTAAGAAAATACTCCAAGCCCTGCCTGCTAATACTACATTAGTACAAATGATAGAGGCTTGCAGTCGAGTCGGATCCATAGAACATCACACTGCCGCTTTGGCCGGAGCTTTCGCTGCTGCGCTTAAAACCGGGGGTAAACGGTGTTTGCGCTGTCGAGCCACGGGGCATTTTGCCACTGAATGCCCACAGCGAGGAGCGGGGGGGGAACGCGGTAACCCTGCTCCTCCCACTCTTTGCCCACGGTGCGGCAAGGAATGGCACTGGGCTAGCCAGCGCCATCCGAAGCGTAAAGCGGAGGGACAACCTCCGCAACCGCGGCAGGGAAACGGGAAGCGGAGCGCGGGGCGGGGCGGCGCCATGACACAAGAGCCGCGGCCCTCGGTGGCGGGCGGGCCGCCCTCGCGGCAGTCACCGCCCCGGGCATGGCGACCGCCGGGCCGCGACGGCAGCCGCCCGCTGCTCCAGCGCTCCCGCCCGCTGCGTCACCGCGGATTCCCCCACAGCCAAAACCCGAGGAAGCGCCGGACCGGATGTCTCCACAGCAACGAGCTGCACCCTGTGGGACGCTCGGGTCCGCAAAATGCCTCTAAACGTAAAGGGACCGGTAGGGAAGGGATGCAGCGCCCTCTTGCTAGGACGGGCTAGCACCACACTAACGGGTCTTTTTGTACTGCCTGGAGTAATCGATGCTGGTTATGAAGGAATAAGACGAGCAATGGCATGGACTCCTCCTCCTCCAATGCTCATACCCAAGGGGACTAGAATTGCACAGTTAATACTATTTGAAGCCATAGTTCCACAAGCAGAGATGCGCGACCGGCACGACGCAGGGTTTGGATCGACGGGACCCCCATCAGTTTTTTGGGCCTCGGCAATCGCCATCAAGAGACCTACACGGACCCTAACACTTCATCACCCAAAGGCCGACCCCTCGAGCGCACAAATAACCATATTAATGGATACCGGGGCAGATGTCACGGTCATTGCTCTTCAGGATTGGCCCAAAGGTTGGCCATTATATTCCACCACAAAAGGCCTTGTGGGAGTCGGTGGTGTGTGATACTTTTCAGAGCTGGTATATGCTTACCATTAACACTCATGAAGGCTCGCTGTATAACGTCCAGCCATATGCTGCCCTCATACCTGTCAGTCTCCTGGGGAGGGATGTGATGGGACAGGGCGAGTTCACCCTGAGCTTTCCGGAAAATTTTCGATAGCGGCCATTGACAAACAACCGCGCATGAGACTCACCTGGAGGACTGATAATCCTGTGTGCGTGAATCAATGGCCGCTCCCTGCATAAAAGGTCGCTGCTCTCCAAGAACTTGCCCAAGAACAGTTACAATTGGGACACGTTACCCCCACACACAACCAGCCACTGGAATTAACCCGTGTTTGTTATTAAAAAGAAAAGCAGAAAATGGCGATTACTTCACGATTTACGTCAAATAAACAATGCAATGGAAGACATGGGAACTCCCCAGCCCAGATTACCTTCTCCTGTTATGATCCCTCAAAATTGGAATATAGTAATGATCGATTTAAAGAACTGCTTCTTTACTATTCTGCTTCACCCTGCTGATGCTCCTCAATTCGCGTTCTCGGTCCCAAAAATCAATAAGACCGAACCAATGGATAGGTATCATTGGACTGTGCTGCCCCAAGGGATGAAAAACTCCCCAGCAATTTGCCAAACATACTTAGCAGGAGCACTACGCCCCGTACGCAAACGATTCCCGCACATATACATCTATCATTATATGGACGACAATATTGCTCTCCAGTCCGACAGAAAACTTAACGCAAGAAGTACTGCCTGTTCTACAGCAGAAGTTACAGAAATGGGGATTACAAATCACGCCGGAAAAAATCCAAATGGAGGCACCTTGGAAATATTTAGGCTGAAAGATACTGCAGCAAAGTATTCAACCGCAAAATGTAGCCATTACAACGAAAATTCACACGCTCAATGATGTCCAGAAGCTTATAGGCAATATAAATTAGTAAGAACGCAACGCGGAATTGACAACCATACACTAGCACCCCTGTTCGAGTTGTTAAAAGGGGACACTGATATTAATGCGCCCCACCAGCTGACTAATGAAGCCAGGGCAGCACTAAACCACATAGAGAAGATCTCTGCCCAACAATGCCAGCAGCGAGCAGAAAATTTACCCATTCAGCTCTACATATGCAACCAGAGTCCACAACCTTTAGCTATTATTGTGCAATGGGACTCCAACACAACAGACCCGTTGCTGCTATTAGAATGGGTGTTTCTACCCCACGAACCGACAAAGACACTTGCCACCCGCATTGAAATGTTTTTGGATTTGATTAAGAAGGGTAGAGAATGAATTATAGAAATGGCCAGAGAAGAGCCAAAATCCATTATCATTCCGATAGTTAAAGACTACTTTGATTGGTGCCTCCAGAATAGCTTAGAGCTACAATCAGCCTTTTCGGGTTTCAGTGGTCAACTTGATATATACATCTCCCGTCTCATAAAATGCTTACCTTTTATAATAATGTACAGGTTGAGGACAAGCCGCTAGATCGATGGCACCCAGTCCAAGGACAAACAGTATTTACAGAAAGGTCAGGGAGAATGGGAAAAGCTGTAGTCACGTGGGAACAAGGAGGCCACTGGCAACATGTGATAGAAACAATACAGGGCTCCCCTCAGATAGTAGAATTACATGCGGTAGTAATAGCATTCAAGCAATGGGACCAGGCTCCACTAAATATTGTGTCTGATTCACAATATGCAGCAGGAGTAGCAAAACAAATTGAAAGATCTCAAATCAAACACATCCAGAACAAGGCACTATTCTTAAAATTGAAAGAGTTATTATTTCTTGTAGAGCACCGTACCCACCCTTACTGCGTGATCCACATTAGAAGTCATACGACACTCCCGGGATTCTTTACAGAAGGAAGTGCCCAGGCCGATCAATTGACCAACATTGCATTGCAAGTCCCAGTGCCAAATACATTGTCCCAGGCTCGTTTATCACATCAATTCTTCCACCAGGCAGCAAAAGCATTGTCCAAACAGTTTGCCATCCCCATAGGAGATGCTAAGCTCATAGTACAGACCCGCCCGGATTGTCAACAACAATCAGGCCCACCGACTACAGTTAATCCCAGAGGCCTCTCTTCTCTTCAGATTTGGCAAACTGACGTTACTCACGTTCCCGAGTTCGGGAGGCTAAAATACGTTCACGTGTCCATAGATTCTTTTTCGCACGTGCTCTGGGCCTCTGCGATGACAGGCAAAACAAGCCGTCACGTCCAGGCACATTTCCATGCGGCCTTCGCCGCCCTCGGAATCCCTGAAGAAATAAAAACTGATAATGGCCCGGCTTATGCGAGCCACTCTATGCAGGTTTTTTTCCATACCTGGGGTATCACTCACAAGACAGGCATCCCACACTCACCCACAGGACAAGCAATAGTAGAGCGTGTTCACCGCACATTAAAGGACTTACTGGCAAAACAGAAAAAGGGGGAGACACAGGAGACCCCGCAGAATAGATTAAACGAAGTGGTATATGTCATGAATCATTTGACACTACCTTTTCAATACAAAGAAATACCACCTATAATTAAGCATTTTAAATCAATGCAATCAGGACTAAAGTCCGTTCCAACAGGAAAAGCGATGGTTATGATGAGAAATCTGGATACTGGGGGGTGGGAAGGACCATATTCCTTAATAACCTAGGGGCGGGAAGGACCATATCCCTTAATAACCTGGGTGTGAGGGTACATTTATGTTTCGACAGGACAAGGACCATGATGGGTGCCGGCTCGTGGCATGCGACCATGGTTGGGACCATCATCCTCATCTGCCTCTGCAGCTTCGGCACCTCAATCCAGACTAGACAAAACATCTGGGTCACCCTCGCCAACATGATCGGACAAAACCATATGTGTCTGTCTATGGCCAGCATGGGAAATCCATTCACGACCTGCCTAGTCGGGATTCCGCTAGAAGATAAGGATCTGACAAATTTGGTTAGCAGCACATCAACAGGGCCACACCTTGGGGGGGGGGGGGGGTGGAACCTCTCAGATAAACGAAATGCCTCCAGAGAGGCAATGAACAACTGGGATGGTTGGGTGGCCCAATTACCGATAGCCCTGTTGGAGCCTCAGGAGCTAGATATCTTGGGAAGTGTTAATGCGCTTGCCTGCTTAAAGTTCAGTTATACTGGGAAAAATATTACTGCGGTTAACATCACGGCCAGCCTATCTGTGTACCGGAATGAATCTGAATGGTGTAGTATACCACCCCTAACATATCTAGGTCCTCAAACGCACCACTGGCCTTGCCAGCCGGGGTGTTCCTTATTTGCGGCAACCGGGCCTGGCAGGGTGTCCCCTCGCATATTGTGGGAGGACCTTGCACTTTGGGACGTTTAACTTTATTGACACCTAATACGTCTATGATCTTGAATATCACGAAGCTCCATAGGCAGACGAGATGAGTGGTCAATCACTACCAGAAAGACTGCAAGGACAATCTTGATTTCTGGGAGGCTGATGAAGTTATCATAGCCTCCTTCCTTACACCCGGTGTTGCTGCCGCCCAGGCTCTGACAACACTCGATAAATTAGGGTGCTGGCTTTCCAAACAAAACAACGTCACGTAAGTGCTCTCTTGGCAGATACTGATTCTATTCGACACGCTACTTTGCAGGAGGGAGGTGGCTTGGGGGCATAGTGTAGCAAACAAGCTAGAAAGGAGGAAGTTGGAACTGATGGGAGGGGGTTCCTGGATCTGGTAGAGCCAATGAAACGACCTGTCTGCGACATGTCTGGTGGGGAACCTGGCAGATAAAAACTGGACTGTCTACTTACCGCAAGCACCCCTAGAGCCACAGGAATTAGATATCCTGGGATGTGTAACAGCAACAGGATGTGTAAGGTTCAATTGCTTGGGCAAAAACCAAATCACGAAACAAATGGCCAACAAACTGCTCCTTACTGCAATGCAACTCTTTGGTATAATTATACAAAACTATAATAGCATCATTCCTTGCACCAGGAGCCGCTCTGCTTGGCTGTGGGATCGACTGTGGAATGGATGCCCCTAGATGCACCCTGAGCATTTTCCTCAGAGGGGTCCCCACTCTCAGCCGCTCACCATGGGAGTAAACAAGACCTCCTGAAGCCGCGGACAAATTATTTTAAGTGATATTTTCTTGTGGTATGAATGAGAAGTGCAAGAGGCCTCTTTGCGTGATTGTGCTGTGCGAGTGAGAAGCAGCATCGCTGCAAAGCAACATCCCTAGCGCTTAGTGGCTTGTTGACTGATGTAGATTCTAGCAGGCACGCTACTTTACAGTCGTAATTCTGCATGTGATTCTTACCCTGTTGATTATTGTACCATGCTTATTGCAATGTTTTTTGCTTATGCGATGATTGATAGAAAAAAATCTATAGAAAGCGTTTGGTTGGTTGAAAATAAAAAAGAGGGAATTGTGGGAAAGGAATTCACAGGTGGCTTTGCGCTGTTTCACATGCCCCTGAATTAGAGATAGTGAGGAAACAAGTGGTAGAAACAAAAACTTGAGCAAGGTTGAGATAAAGTAAATTTTTAGATAGGTTGAGATAAAGTAAATTGGCTGCAGTGTTTAAGATGAGCTTTGGTCAGTGGCCAATTGCTGGCTGGCTCAAGGCATGTCTGAGGGTCTCTAACCAATTGTATGACAGATTCGGGCGCGTGAACAGTGCGTGGGGCTACAGGGAAAGTATATGTAATAGTGAAAAAGGGCAATAAACGACTCCTGTTCAAGAGCCATCAGGAGTCCGTGTCTTTCATCCCTTCAAGCAGTGATTATTATTATTATAGATCCTGGATGTGGTCCAGTCTAACTGAAACCCATTCTTTCATCCAAGGACCAAGTTATTTGGCAATACAAGGCAAACTTTGCCAAGACAGAAGCAAAGATAGGTTATTAAACACACACTAGAAGTACTAAATTCAAAATCCCTCATTTAAAACTATCTTTCTACCTCTGATGACTACCAATCTGCCTCTTTCAGTAACAAATATCGTAAGTAAACTACAAACTTATCTAGTTCATAGACTCTATAAAAAGAAATTCAGCCTTAAGTTTTACTCAATGCTAAGCAATTCCTCTAAGTAATTCCTCTTTGTTCGCTACTATATATATATATACACAAAACGCAAAAGTACAAAGTCAGTCCAACCACTCTCCAGTAGCTGAAATACAGCAACAGTCCTGCTTTACAGCTTTAAAAAAAATAGAAAGTTAGGAGAAAGCTGCCAGGGAAAAGAGAAAATATTGGGTACCCACGCCCTACTTCTATGACACAAAAAACCTAAGTGACACCTTTAGAAAGAAAAAAAGTCTAACATAAACCAAATACCTACCTGGGAGAGATACTTTTCATGTTGAATGGCCAAACCATCAAACTACAGTTCAAATGAAGTATTTCAAGTCAACAAATGGAGTACTGAGATATATAATACAGTGAAAGTGTAATCATGCAAAACAAGGACAGGCTATTCTAAGCATACAGAAAGTGTCAGGATGATAAACCACATAAGCACAGAATCAAATCAAAGTTAATGGCCACTAGCTGATATTTAACTTTCTTTCATTTCTCTTTTCTATTTTTCCATCTAACCTGCTTGGCTAATAAAATCGCCGTTGTGAGAAGCAAAGGCACGACTCAATGCTACATCAATTATTATGACTTTGTGACACACCGGTATTCAGCTGATCCCAGCAGGCTATCCTGATGCCTTATATGCAATTAATTTTTGATTGATCTAACTCACTCCGCATGTGAAATGTTCACAGACATTTGAATAATTCTATTACATGCAGATTACTGCACAGAGATCATATGAAATTAATTGCCAAGTTATTTTAGTAAATGTAATACACCATTCCAGTCCTATTGTAGTAACAGTTATGTAATTGCTTCACGAAGTAAACTAATGAAATTAACTCCCACTAATATGTGGCACAACAGGGCTCAAAAAGTGAAATCACACTGTAGATTTATTCTGTACCACTACAGGGTTGGGTTTGCAAAATTGAACAAGAATGAATGACCTCATAAAAAGGATTTTCTTTCACTGGCTGCAGGTGACCTCAGCAGGGGGCAACTTTTAAAAGAATTGATAGAATATAACTTCTCAGTACCTTGCTTGCAAAACCTAAGGACAAAGAAACCATCATTATCACAAAAGGTTGCTGGGGTTTGTTTGTTTTTTTCTCTAGCCTAGGATCATCTCAGTTAAAATCAAACCCAGCAGCAGTGTGAATCGCAGCAGACATTACAAAGGCATAACAAAATGAATAGCCAGTTTCCCCGTTAACTCACTGTATTTGCAGGACTAGGTAGGACCTGTTTGTGACATGATAGAGCTATCGTGTCCAGATTTTTAAAAGGAGGCATTCTTCACAGGTTTCTTCTGCAAAAGACCTCTACTCTGTCCTGGTCAAGCCTCGCCTGGCCTGAAAATAAGAGAAAAGAAGACTGAGAGGGGATCTTATTAATGTTTACAAATACCTTAAGTGTGGGAGACAGAGGGATTTGGCCAACCTCTTTTCAGTGGTTTGTGGGGACAGCACAAGGGGCCAATGGCCACAAAATGGAGCACAGGAAGTTCTGCACTAACACGCGAAAGAGCTTCTTCACAGTGAGGGTGACGGAGCACTGGGACAGGCTGCCCACGGAGGTTGTGGAGTCTCCTTCTCTGGAGATATTCAAGGCCCATCTGGACGCCTACATGGGCAACCTGCTCTAGGGAACCTGCTTTGGCAGGGGGGTTGGCCCCCGTGATCTCTTGAGGTCCCTTCCAACCCCTACAATTCTGTGATTCTGTGAAAAGATTTTTAATCAGATTTAATTTTGGGTACAGTCTGAAGTTCTTAATCACAATCCAGACTGCCATCTATGGGGAAACAGCAGTCCTGCAGACCACCTGAAATTGATAGCGCTGATTAACTTGTTAGATTTCCTGTGTGGCTTATTTCTACTGATAGAAATTGATAGATAGAATAGATTGATATTTCTATTGATAATATTTTAAATGAAAAAATGTAGCAAACTATCCACAGAAGAACAGCCTTAGCATATTTTCAGAACTTCTCCAATGTACCAGCGCTATAGATACAACAATCCTTGACAGTGTATTCTTGCATTAAACACATTATTCCTTCAAAAAGAAATCCAGAACTGTACACTACAGGTTTTTAAAAAGACCTACTTTATTATTACGTATTATTATAAATATTATCCTAATGTTAATTAACTCTTCTAAAGATTTTTACATGCATACATAAATACACATTTTAATAAAAAATGCAATTTAAATACCTTATAAGAAGTAAATTTGACTCTGACTGACGCTACAGCAAGCATGACATACTCCAAATTCCAATGGCAAAAACTCTTTTGCCCTGTTTACTCCAAAGAAACCAGAGTAAAAATGAGTGCATATAGCATGCATTTTTAGGGAGTCTGGACTATCTGGAAATGACATTGAAAACTAGAATGGGCAGGCATAATTATCATTCTACAAAAAGTATTTGTTCAATAGTGTTTTGTTAGAAGAATCTAGCATGTGTTTTGAGTAGCTGGTACACCTACAAAAAGTAGTGTCATCAAGAAGAACACAAAAACACTCAGCCGTCGATACCCATGCTGGCCTGTCAGTGATCTACCAGGTAGCCTGCAGCAAAACCCCTCTGGCCAAGTTTCTTATATAAAGTGGGCTAACGTTAACCCCACTCACAGGCATCAGTGCAGAAAATGCACCATACTGTCACTTTGGCACACTTCACATTAAGACCAATAGAAATAATAAAATCCCTAGCTGCTCAACTAGCTGTGGACACTGACTGGAAGTCTCTCTCTGATTAAAACATCCTGGATGTAACTGGCAACTGCTTTCTTTACTGTTCACCTGCTTAATGCTGCAAGCAAAGCTCCATGTCAACTTCACGTTGGTGCAAAAAGCAGCCGCTAGCACTTCTTGTTTTGCAGGGTCATGGCCTTATTTGTGGCTGGAATTATTCCTTGTCAGGCCTTAGAAGAGGACAGGAAAAGTTGGTCAGGATCCAAGCAAATGAAGTAGATGTCTGATGGTATCAATGCTTTAAACATGAAAGTTACAAGAAAAGTGCTTTTCCTAATTATTTGAATACTTTGTAAAAAGCAGGTGCTGAAAATATCAGCACAGAGCAAAATTTATATTGTGGAATAGTCAAAAATCTGAAAAATCCCAGACTCCCTTCTCTCGGGCACACAAAGGCAATCACCCCAAGGAAGAGGTAAGTTTTTGTTACCATAGTTACTACTGGATAGCAAAGCACAATTACTAACTCGTACAAGGAAATGTGGTAGAGGAATCAAAGTCAGTTCAGATTAGCAATACAGTGGAGTGAACTACCCACAGTTAAGTACAAGATGAAATCCCTTAATGTTTCATATGGCCTGTATTTAACTCAAAATCTAAGAGCAATGTAAATCATTACAGGAGTTTAGGAAACCTTAGTCACAGGCCTCCAGACTGCTGCCTGCAAAATCACTAGCAACACTGAAAACATACTAAGGAAATAGAGTTGTGGAGATCTTGAGGTGGAAACTATCACACAAAAAAAAACAAACAGCTCCACTTGATGTTTGAGCAGCGTGAGTATTTTGTTCAAACTCACCTTCCAAGCACACATCCAGGGGAAATCCAGCTCCTGTAACCCACACAATGGTCAAAGACATTACTACAGCAGCTCTGGTCTAGAGTTATTTTTTCCATTCCAGCGTTCACAGTATTACTGGTGGTAATAACTATGCTCTCCACAAAACAGATGTTGTGTCATGACCTCTTTACTGTTGCAGGCTGAATTCAGTGCCAGCAGTGAATTTGCTAGTGACAAAACAACGTTATGTTCAGCTGCAGTATTTTTCCATCTAATTCACAGCTGCAGGGGGGAAAGAAAAGTCCAAACAACCAGTCAGAACCCTTCATAAATTGTTCAAGTTATCAGGAAATTAGTTTTAGATGGCATAGTTCAACTCAGATGACAGAATCCATTAGCTATTGGAAGAGTGCATTTGCTTAAAACCTACTGGCTTTGATCCTGTCTTTCTCAGAATCCACTTTGGCACCGATTTTGTAATACTCATAAACTGAAGTTTATGTCTATAACAGGGAGATATTTTTAAAACAACTAGCGTTTGTTGTTTCTTTGCTGTGACCAGACACACATTTAAGTCTGAAATTAGGTAGTGGAGTGCAATGGATCTAAATCCTGTTCTAAATTGCTATACATGGACTTCGATCAAATAATAATTAGAATGACTTGGGTTGAAAGGAACCATGACTCTGCTCAAGAATAAACTAGAGCAGGCATGTAAACTTGACATAGTTCAGAGTACAAGAAGGATGACTTGTTGGGGGGTCCCATAGCTCATACAGCAAAAGGACTTGAAGGAAAACACAGATGCCACCAAGAGACAGCAGAGTGAGGATGAGGAGACATAATACGCAGCGGTTTTAAACTTTTTTCTCCCCACTACAACAATATTGTTGGCAAAGGTTAGCAGTCTATGTATCAAACAGTTTATACTACCTTCGGGAGGTTCTGGGGAGGTAAGAAAAAAAATGATGCAATGAATGATCTCACACAGAAATTAAGAAACCTGTAGCATTACTTAAAAATCAGTTTCAATTTGCTAAAACCACTACTGTTTAGCAAAGGCACTCTATATAAAACCTTATGTAATTTCTCAAGTGATTGTCTGAATAGAAAGAAAAGTCAAGTCACTCCTTGCACATATCAAAAGAACAGCCCATTTTTACATACAACCAATCTGCCGTGGCCCAGCATGAGAAGCAGAGCACATTGGCTAATGGTTATCATAGTCCTTTTGTCTAATCCTGACTTTGTAAAAGTCTTAGCCAAAAAGATCCTCAACGCCCCACCACAGAGAACAACAAAAATATACCATACAGTTTTACAAATTATTTCAGAAGCAAATTTGCAAGCTATCCCTGATCTTCCGTAATAAATGGTTTTCAGAAGCTACTTGGCAGAAATGTAACTTACTGAAGTCTATTAATATTTATGTGTACATCAATAAAAACGGGGTTTTACCAACAATCTTTCTCTAGCAACAGAAATGTTTCTTTTGCTTTGTGATGCTCTGACACATGCATATTTGTTTGGCATATATGTTCATGTTCATCTGAGTGAAATCTATCTGGCAGTCATTGCACATTGTCATAACCTATACAAACACCAGAAGTTTGTGATGGCAGCAAATGCCACAGAAATTGATTAAAGTTTTAACAAGAATAATTGTTTCCAAGTGTCAATGGCCAAGTTATTTATTGATGATAGACTCAGCACCAAAACATTCCTTATTAGTTGCAGTACCACATGTTAAAAATAATTGGATGTACTGACTTGCTCAAATTTGTCACAAACAGCTATAACTTACGATTATACTTATTTTCTTTTTAGGAGCGTAAAGCTTATTAACTTTTTCTTCATAAAGTTTGTTTGTAGTTAAGAGAGGTCTTCAGCTAATATTCCACGACTGATATTCTTTAATTGTAAATTCATATGCTGTCACTGTTGCTTGTCAGTTCTAATGACAGAGAAATATTGTTAACCATTGAAGAAAAATAGAGTATTATTATCTGTATTATTTTTTAATCTGATGAAGTTAATCATTGAGCAGACTTCCTACCTTTGTAAAGCATTAATTGTACTCAGCAAACTTCTAACCATAATTTGGGGTGTTTTTTTTTTTTTTTGCTAATATTCTTGTGAGTAAACTAGATTATTTCTCTTGCATAACATTGTTGTGATCTGCTTATACCTCTTGTCTAGTCCAATTAAATAATCATTAAATCTATAGCAGTATGCTCATACAGCAAGCAAAGAGCAATAATTATGCCAAGATGACATGATGATTCTTGAGTAGTCTCAGTGCAGATGTCTGTGCTCTGAACTCTGCTTCTGCACAAAAAAAAAAATTCTTTCCAAGATGTTGGCTACTGTTACTAGCCTATGGACATCTCTACAATTTTTGCCTTAAATCTGAGAAAAAGTATTCATTTTCCATTAGCTTTATCAACAGTAACCATCTTCATCAACTGGAATTGTGGTTAACATTTGAAAAATATGATGCAGATACACAAATGAAGGGAGGCAGATTAAGCAAGCTTTTGTTACCAGACACATATTAACCTCCTCTTATACTTACCTATCCCATCTTCCTTGAGCATTACCTCTATCCCAGTTTGATGGCACTATTTCATTAGTCATTTTTCCTTCGTATCCATGTTAAACTCCTTACTGAGTGTTCAACTCCTTACTCAAGAACAGTACTTAGTGTTCCTCCATTTCAAACTTTTTCCCTTCTGTTCTATTCACCCTCCTGGAGTACCTCTATACTTACACACTTTCTTGAAGGGACAATACTGAAGTCCACATCATCACTAGTTTGAGCTGTTTCTCTTTAAACCATTAATGCTGGTAGTGTCGTTCCGTAAAATAAATGGTAAGAACCTACAACAAATATTAAGTTAGTTTTTGATTTACTCTTCCAAGCTTTAACTGAAACCCATTAAATCACATCATCCAAGATCGGTCTTTTTTTTTTTTTTCTGTCTATTCTGTTTTGTTTCTGCTTCCAGATCCACTCTACAACCAGGTCATTCCACAATTAAAGCTAGGCTGTGACTTTTCACAAACATTTAGTCATCTATAAAACTTGGAGGCTGAGCTGCGTATTCCTGAGGGTGATATGTTATTTTTCTACCACTTGCTGAGCACATCTCTCTTTACCTGTATCAGTCATGACTTCGCAACAGCTTGTCAAACCAACTCTAAATCTATGAAAACAGTGATTTGAGTTTTATTACTTTAATGGCTGAAGTTCTACCTCCTCAAACAGAAGGGAGACTCCTCCTTTTCTTTCATCTCTGTTTCTTGATTGACCCAAATTGTGTAAATCCTGACCATTCACCCTGTGTCTAAAGTAGATGGAACTGTAACCAGTATTTGCTAATCTCCTTCCTTCGTTCATTTAAGAAGGAGTCCAGACTTAAATTTCTTCTTCTGTTTAGACAGTGAACACGCTTCTATTTGCGATTCATGCATTAGCTTTGCAAAAACCTACTTCTCTACCACTGTTTCCTGATTCATTAAACCTAGGAACCCCTGTGCCAAGCATGCCCTTGCTGTATGTCCTGTGTATCTTGTCAGGGACAGTGTGGTCTGCACCAAACTTAACCCTTTATTGCCATATGCTCCGTGTCCTATGATCCCCATTAAAGATGTACATTCCCATCCACATGGTGTGACAGCTTATGGGAGTGTCAGAGCTTTTGAGCTGCTGGCCACAACCCATGATTTCTCCCATTGCTTTGCATCAGGACTGCCCCACAGCAGGGTTAGTACAAGAGGATTGTTCTTAAGGCATGACACAAAGAAGCCTGGGGAGAGGAAAGGGGCGTTCTCCAGGTAACGCAGAGGATCTCCACAAAGCAGTCAGGATCGTACCAGCTATCTCCACCTCAGTCCCAACAGTTGAGGTTTTCCCATCTAAATCCTGCACCGATTTCAACCACACCTTGTTCTACCTGCAACACTCTTCTCAAACACTAAGTAACTCCTCTAGCAAGCTGAATGATCCAATCCACAGCACTGCTTACAACCACCCACCCTGAAGCTACTTAAGCTTCTTTCAACCGTCAGTCTGACTCTCAGCTTGAGTTCTCATTGTCCAGCCTTTTCTCCATTCATCACACACCACCTGGATGCACTGCAGATGCTAAGCACAGGCTCTTTGCAGTGGAGGCACACCACTCTGCACTACCTTTCTTCTCCAGCTCTTCCAGCTCAGCACTCTGATTCCATCTCTAATAATTCAAGCCCTGGTTTCAAGTCCACCTTTGCCTTCCACATACAGACTATTTTTCCTTTTCTTAGCTGTAATAGACTAGTCAAAATAGTTGCAGCTCTCCACAAGGCCCATCCTGAAGCAGCCTTAACATAGCCTTAGATACAACACTCCCCTGACAGAGTGCAGATGCTCTTCCAGCCTCGCTCAATGCATCTTCAGCCATGAAAGCTTCCTGCTCCCCCACAGGAATATCTTTCAGGTGACCTACACCCCTAAACTTTCCTCTGGATGGGAGGAAGTCACTCCCTCTTCTCCCCACCTGGTGGGCAGTCAGCCCCAGTAGTATTCTATGTATGCCAAATACCCGGTTACCACAACAGTCTGCTGGGCATTTGTTTTCAACTTTTGTTATTCTGCTTTTCTGCACTCAGACTCTGACCTTCACTCCAGAAGACCTAGTTTACCTACAGTCTCCATCAATTTGCAATCCTCCCTCTGAGTTATTCCATTCAGACAACTTCTGACAGTTGCAAATAGACTCCACAAGCAGGATACAGTCAACATAAAGGGATAAAACATTTATTGGCTTAGATGCACAAAACCAGTGGAACCTCAGCTACCGAGCCTAGTAGAACAGAACAGTTCAGTTGGAAGGGACCTACACGGATCATCAAGTCCATGTGTGTGAGCACTTCAGGGCTAACCCAAAGTGAAAGCACATTACTGAGGGCATTATCCAAATGCCTCTTGAGCACTGACAGCCATGGGGCATCCAGCACCTCTCCAGGAAGCCTGTCCCAGTGTTCGACCACCCTCACCTTAAAGAAATTTTTCCTAATGACCAGCCTGAGCCTCCCCTGCTGCAGCTTTGTGCCGCTCCCATGCGTCCTGACATCCGTTACTGGGGGGAAGAGACCGGCGCCTGCCTCTGCATTTCCCATCCTCAGGGAGCTGCAGAGAGCCATGAGGTCGCCCCTGGCCTCCTTTTCCCCAAACCAGACAAGCCAGGCATCCTCAGCCTCTCCTCACAGGACATGCCCTCCAGCCCTTCTACCAGTTTTATTGCCTCTTCTGGATGTTTTCATGCCCCTTTACATCCCTGGAGCCCAGAACTGCATGCAATATGCAAGGTGAGGCTGCAGCAGCACTAAACATAGTGGGACAATCACCTCTTTTGACCAGCTGACCTTGCTAAGTTTAATACACCCCAAAATATTGTTTGCCCTCTTTGCTGTCAGGGCACACCGCTGGCTCAGTAAGCCTGTTGTCACCAGCAGCCCCAGGTCCCTTCCTACTGAGCTGCTCTCCAGCCGCTTGTCTCCCAGCCTGTACCTGTGCCAAGCATTACTCCATCCCACGTGCAGAACCCACATGCATTTACCCTTGCTGAATTTCACGCTGTTGATCATTGTCCAATGCATCTAGATCCCTCTTCAACACCTCTTGTCTCTCCAGGATTTGACAGCAGTTTAGTATCACCATCAAATGTGCTGAGGATGCATTCCACTCCTCCCCCTTGATAACACGGAACAGACCCAGCCCTGACATCGAGCCCCGGGGAACACCAGTGGTGTGCAGCCAATAGCCAGATGCAGCCCTGCTCACCATGGCCCTTTGAGCCCCGCTGTCCAGCCAGTGCATTCACACATCCCAGGAAAACTTCAAGGTGCTTCTGCTAACAGCCAGTTAGGCACAGAATCTCCGCAGGATCTTTGCAGCTCCCTGGAATGGACCTTCAGGCATCCTCCCTATCTGCACTCCTAACTTTCTTATCCTGCACAGCTTCACTACAGACTTTTTCCCACAACTCTCAACCTCTCCTTAGAAAACGGGGCCAGGGTCACACAGCTGTGCAAAGCAAGCCCCAGGCCACGGGTCACACCACCTACCCACTGTGGAGCAGGGGAAGTCCCACACAGCCCTCAGGGGAACACCAGCACCTCCCCAGTCCTAGCCCTGTGCTTCAGCAAAGTTCCCAGACCAAAGCACGTTGAACTACTCTGTGACAAAGACATCTGAAGGAGAAAAATATATATAAATACCATTCTGAAGTAACTAGAGAAGTCCACACTTCGCTGTTAATATACAGTCAGCTCAGATGGGAAGACTGTTAGTGTGCACACGTGTGTGCCAAACAGCATTATCACACACCACTGCCTCTATTTTCAATGCATAAATTAATAAAACCATACTTGACCATCAAAGCAGAAAGATGAGTAGTCTGTAGCCAAGTACAAACTATTTCATGGGCATAGTTTGCTTCTTCCAAGCATGTTCTACTAGTTGCCTAGAGAAGCACTTGTGCAGCGCACTCTCAGAGCTTTCACCTGCGGTGACAAATACCTGCAGAGAGATGGAAGTAACCCAGAGGCTGAAGAGCTCTCCTTTGACAGAGACACTATGCTCCTTGCACACGTACCATACCCAGACACATTCCTTCTTCCTCTCCTCATACCACAGCATTTCCCCCTGCCCTCCAGACTGCTGAAAATCCTTATACTAGCAAGAGAAGGCGTCTAAGTACACTTTTTTGGTACTTGTTAAAGTTACACCAAAAAAGCCCTTCCTTAGGAATGCACGATTGACACTGCCAAGCATCCCAACTGAAGCGAGGCCACAATTAAATTTTCCTGTGCAACCGTAACTTGCTCCCTCCTCGCTCCGTCGTCAGGGCTTCCTAGCAGGCTGTAACATGACCATCAGCTTCTGCCCAAAACATTCCTCATTCTATCCCAGTGCAGAACTTGATGACCCATCAGAATTTTACATTGAGACTGGCTAGGTTGATTTTTTCAGAGAAAGAGAAGAGATCTACATACACAAGTTGGTTACGAGCAACTTCCCAACATCCAAATGGAACAATCTAAGGAATCCACGAATTCCAAACAATAACAAATTGAGGGTATTAACAAGTGGTCCCAAGGCTCTTGCTCACTTGTAGGCCTCAGTCAGTCCCCAAGACACAAGCAGAGCTAACAACACTGACGCGCTCGCTCTTTCACACTCCTCCCTTTCCCAAGGAGGAGCCACGAGGGAGCAAGAGTCTGCAATACTCCTGCATTCACAGGAAGTTACAGGCAAAACCGTGAAGTCTTCCCCCAGGCTCTGATATGTTCTTCTATTTTTCAAGGTCTCTCTCCAAACCGTATCATGAAGAACAAAATACAATTCTTGTTCACTAGCAGATTCAAAGAATTCAAGTTCCTTACCTCTATTTAAGGACTGCTATCTATGGGTTTTTTTTTCCATGACACAGCTTTAATTATTCCTGTCTTCTCAAATGGGTCACAGATGTAGCACGTCTGTCTTCCTGGTCACTTTCCTTTCCACTTTCTCAGTTTAGGGAGATGGCATAAAGCTCTCTGGAATTAAGTCATGCTGAAGACAGACATCTGTGAACCAAGAAACCTACCCAGCAAATGAACACACAGAACAGAGCTGTATTAGATTTGCTTACGGCGACTAAACAGGAAGTCACAAAAATTTGTCTACCTATTCCCCACAATTATGACATTCTGCCTTAGCTGCAGATGAGAGCACACATCCGACTCATGAATGAAGCTCACTAACAGCAGCACAAAGTTACAAACATCCCAACAGAAAACTGGTGGTTCCTTCTCTTAGATCACATCAAGGTAGTGCATTAACCACAGTTCAGATCCACAAATAAAAGAGCACAAGCATCTTTTTGTGTCCAAAATGCACGAGATAAGCACTTCTGACCACTGTTTTGTTCAGATCCCCCAGCTGTTATGCTTTTGAGTGTGTCTTGCATTTAGCTTCCATGGCCCAAGCTATACATCAGACATGGAGAGCTTCAGACTTTATCTTAAGCTTATAATGAAAATAAACTGCACTGACACAACACTATCAGAATGCAAATGAGTTGGGCATTTTATGCCGACCAAAATCCCTACCTCTCAGCAGATGTACTGACGCAATGTTGTGGTTCAAAATCACTCTGATCCTTTCTCTACAGTATTCTCTTTATATAAAGGCAATTAAGCCACAAAACTATGACCGACAGCAAGAGACATGAAATTCACAAAAAACACTTGAAAGTTCAGATTTAAGCACTATCCAGAAGCCAGCAAATTAGGCTGGGGTCAAGGTACCCACACTCAGGCAGCCCTTCATATGAGCTAACAATCCAACACCTCTCGCGGGTACTGAACCATCATCAACATCCAAGCTTACACCTCCTACCTTCCATGCCTACTGGAGCAGGTTACCCACCCATCAAAGTAAAGTGTTAACTCCTAATTTCTTTTCCTCCCAGAAAATGCACACGCACCCCTACTCCTCTATAGGTAAAATACTTCTGATGCTAGAAAAGAAAAAAATAAACACTTGCTAATATTGCCAAATGCATAATTTGGCTAACTAACTTCACTAAATACCAGGTTTACTCCTGGCCATTTAAACAGCATCTGCCACAACACCACCCTGTTTAAAAGCAAACAAGCCAGCAAGCAAAGCCCAGTCATTCCAATCCATACAAACATACGTTCTGGCACAAGCAAGGAGGCAGAAGGAGGGAGGGGACCATGGTGATTATCACAGAAATACTTCAGTAAGTTTCCTCAATGAGTTTGTTAGGGGACAGTGTACAAGTTTCTAGGTTGATAAACGTGTTTATACATAAGAGATCCTAGGAAAACAGCCAAATTTAAGCTTCAACCGTACCAAGATACAAATAGTACTCCAGTAAGCCTGCAACAGCAAGAGAAAGACAAAACATAAGGGAAATAAACTTTATTTGTTATCCAATTATATAGCCATTGTATATTACAGTTGTCTGAGTGTCAATCATTCAAGTACTAAAGAACCACGTCACATGAAGCATGAAATCAATTTTCTCTCCGAAGAAAAACAGTTTAATCCTCCTCTTGCTTAAACCAAAGAATTTCAGAGAAACTCTGCAAAACAGCTTCACTAAATTTACAAACATCCTACTGTGCCTCTGACAGAAGGAAGCATAAACAAATGCAAAATCTAGTCAAGTTCAATCCCAAGGTTGTCCCCAGGTTTAACATTTGCTTCTTTATAAAGCAATTAACAGCTTTCACATTAAGGATCACAAAGATTAATAAACCAGGAGACAGCTTTGTAGGTCTGTAACTCCTGTCACTCCTTAGGTTTCCTGCCACATAAAATACAATAAAAACACCCACTTAATTGCTAAAGATCAAGCTTAAATAGGAATGTATCCTTAATTTGCAAACGACAATGACTAAGCCACCTTAGATGTCTTCTTGATATATGAAATTCCATTTTCACTTGTTGAGAAGAGATACCGATAAGCCATATCAATATAAAATCAAAATAATTAAAAAAATATATAAATTCTCTTTAGTTCATATGCAGCATCTATGGGAAACAAGATTTATGAGACTAGTCAGCATACTGTTTGAGCAGTGAGACCCCACATCACCCTATTTATGACAATACTAGTAGCAGAAGTACTATCACTGTACAGTTGGGATCATAAGACTAGGCAACACAGCAAGACTTCAAGCTCATTTTGCTTTAAAACTCCTTCCATCTCCAAAGCACGTCATGTGCAGGGCTACACAAAATTTCTCATTCTAGGAAGCAGTTATAATTCACCATACAGATTTGAGGTATTCCCACAATAAGGTCCCAGAGTCGTGCAGAAAAAGACAGATCCTAAGAAGAGTCTGCAAGTGCAACTTTTTTTTTTTAATTACGAATTAAGGGGTAAACGACCCAAGCCCCTGCAATGTATGGAGCTGCACTTCATAAACTCCGTATGCGACAGAAAAATAAAAAAAGCTGCAAGACAACTCAAAAGAGAACAAATTTAAAGGCAAACAAATACCAAATTCACGTTAACAGGACAAACTGCTGTCAAGTTTATTTAAATTTCATAACAACTTCAGAAGAACCAGCAAATCTCTATCTACTACCTTCCGTCGAGGCAATGGAAACACCACCATGCGCTGAGTAGCGCACTTTTCTTTTCCTTCTACTGTTGTATTTTGATTTCTCTGAGATAATTTTTCTATCACTAAATCTCATATAAAGTATCTCTGGTGATACCCTCTGTGTGAAAATTACAGGAGTTTACAAAGTGTCTCTAACAGCACCAACCTGAAGACACTGACACTAGAGCTACGACTACCGGTATGAACGCCACAATGCCATTACAGTGAAGTATTTTTAAAGCTGTCTCAGGATCTGCAGAGTTGCTATGTAATTAAACTAAAATCTTCAGCCTGTACATCGGAGCGCACTTGACATTTCTGGTCCGTTCAGACACCGCAAAGGAACACTGATCATTATAGACGCGATTCTTGTACATTCTGAAACTGACAATTCAAGTCTTAGACCAGCAACCAAATAAACCTTTGGCAAACACAAATCAGCAACCTAATACATCATTTTAAAGTTTCTAAGCATCCAAGTTTTCCATAATTTAAGTAAAAAAATTAATATAAAAGCTAAGACTGAACATGTAAAGGAACAAGATAAAAAATCTCTTTGGAAGAAAAACAGCACTTTCTATCCAAAAACAAAAACATATGCACGAATCCTTGAAAGGCATCTTATTTAACATTCAGTTTCGGAGAAAAGCAAAAGTCTTTTTTATTAAGACATATTTGTTCGCACTTGTATTGAAAATCTCAAATAAAAACAAAAAACAATGGAGTGAAAGAAACTGTGTTTAACTCAACCTTCTGGAACTTCAGCATGGTTGCACTCCAGACCTGTTTAACCAGTGCTCAAAAACATATATATATATATATTTTTTTTTTTGAGTTAAAGCTTCAGAGTATTTTTGACAAGTTAATTAATACCATCATTAAATGAATGACGCTGAAGGAAGTAATCTTACATAGCTAGCATGGACACATGCTGTGTATTCTATTAACTTATCTGCAAGCGTTGGAACTTTGTTTAATGCTTTACACTTCAGGACACTGATAACTCAGATTTCTCTGCACCACATTACATTCTATTTTGGTAACAGCCGGTTATTGGTATTTGGTAATAGTTGCTACTGGTCCTTGCTCCAGTGTTTTGTTTTGTATTTATGTCAGACCATTTCTTTCCTAATGAGTTAAACAGCCCACCGTGCTCACTAAGGTCATTCTTAATTACATCTTAATTAAATGTAAGTCATAAAATACCTTCATATATGTACTTCCTATTGGTAAGAATGGAAGCTCCCTACATAACGTCTAGCAACTACGTTATGTCAGAAAGGTATATCATAGACCTTCATCACCAAAGAGGCTCTTTGAAGAAAAGCTTGAAACAAACGATGCATGAAGAAGAAATTACTCAGCTCTTTCACTGTACTGACCAGTTTAGAAGAAGAAATAATATTCAAATGGCAACCATCTACACTGCTATGCCAGTATCAATGCTTCCAACAAACTCATGTGGAAACCTTTTTCCACACAGATCAATGCAAAAGACACAGCCCTTCACTGCCAGCGTGTAAGAGACTTGTTTTGCACATGAGTGTTTCATGTTCCTTTCTTCATATACCGGGAGAGGAACTGGCTTCTGACAAAGTGAACCAGCTTGGTCTCTGTGCAGAACATAGTAATGATGGTTGCTGCAAAGCACACAGCCCCAGTGCTGATGTGAATCAGCCTTGCCATCCAACCCTTATCGCAGCAGAAGAATACCTAAAACAAAGGAAACAAGCAATTGCAGGAAAACTAGTCAGTACAAGATAGATAAACTGTTGAAATAAACAATAAGGTCCAACACCTCTCTTGACCACGCTAACACCATCATCAAGGTAGGCATGGCAAGTAGATGCAAGAAAGATTTGCTACATGTACTCATCCTACAAATTGCTTCAGTAGTCACAACATTTGCTTTCTTAAAAACACAACAACAAACAACTGTCAAATTGCAGAAAATGAGCATTCAGTATGTAGTTGATAAATGCTGAAGTTATTTACCACACAGAAGCAAGTTAATTTACCAGGAAAACTCTGCATGGATATTTGGGTGGATGCTATCCACACAAGTCTGACATTTCACAGTAACGTATTAGGCTATTTTTCAAAACAAAAAACAAACAAAAAACACCAAAAACATTGGAAACCTCCCACGCCAACAAAGCTCTCCCTTCTAAGGCATAAAGGATTTTCCATTTGTCAAATTTTTGAATATTGAAATGCTACCATCTCTGTAATAACTAGTCTGTGCAGTTACCATGCTGTAATCTGAATATATGCAATACTGAATATTGCTTTTAGCAATTTTTGCTTGTTTTTTAGTACAGAATTTTTGACTACAGTTTTTGTGCTATCACTATTTCAATTACTAAGAACCAAGGACATGGATTTACATACAGATAACAGAAATACTTTAAATTTTATTTTACTTGTCAGACAGATAGTCCTCTGCCACCTGGAGGTGCATCAGATACACACACGAAGTTCAATATAACCACATGTATTTGTTTTATCTTTTAATAGATATAAGCAGCCTTGCAAGCCTGTAACGGAAGTCTCCTAGCCTATGGTTATAAGCCTTTTTTGCTAATGATATTTCTCTGCTTGTGGAAACAAAAGTCATCTGATATTCGCTTTCACAGTGAAAGAAAGGTCTGAGAAAGACACTCACCTCTGAAAAAACAGTAATTACTCCACTTATGACATAAACGAGTATCAACACTGGTGAGGGAAGCAAGCCTGTCAAAGGTCTGTAAGTGCTTTCCTTGAAGTAATCATAGATATAGTGGGTACTGTGAGCAATTCGAATACCCATATTAAAGCAGTTTGCAAGGATAAAGCCTACACTGCCATACCAGTGGGTCAAGAAGTAGGAGATGCACAGGAACGTGAAGGACAAGGCCAGCATAACAAAATTGTACCTAGGAAAAAGAAAATTTGAACAATGTATACAGTTACAGTATTTACTAAATGTATCTTTGAAAAATAAAAGTCCCACAATTTAGTAAAATAAGGAACAAATTCTCTCACCTTGAAACAGAAGAAAAACTTGAGAAAAAAGATAAAAAATGACTGAAAGAATAGAAAATACACCAAGGAAACTAAACCAAGAACTATATGATGTTACATAAACTCTATTTTACTATTCAGCTGCATACTCATTTCAGAAAGTCAAATTCAGTAAAAATAATTAGTAACATGAAAACCTGAGGATTTTTTGCTATTTTATATTAGGTATTAAAGAAAAAGAATATTCAGCAACATGACACAGTTTCTGCTCCAAACAGTGCCTTTGAAGCGAAGTTCTAGGTTACGACAGCAGCCCTTGCTAGTCTAAAAGGATATTTCTTTGTGGAAAGCAGACCTCGTTAATTAAATGACTTTTTAAAAAATACTTAATTGATTTGGTATGGTCTTTTAATGGACAGCTGCTACAGAAGCAAAAAAAGCCTGATGGGAGCAGAGGGGAGGCCACCAGGCTGCAACACCAATATGCCAGGATGAACACAGAACCAAGAAATAATGCAGGCTGGAAGGGATCTCAGGAAGTCATCTAGTCCAACTTTCTGTTTAAAGTAGATTAACCTGAATTCAGACGCACAAATTAGATCCATTCAGAAGTGTACTTGATATATAGTAACTGTACATGAAAAATTTTAACAGTTGCAAGTTCCTAATGAATTTTAAATGATAGTCTGCCTTAAAAGCTGAAACTCTAAATGCATATGTATAATAAATAAGACTTCACATTTAAATTACTTTCCCAGTTAGTCATCTACCAAAAGCTAATTGAATCTTTTCATTTCTTGATTTCCAACCTTTTTACCCCAACATTTAAACATTTGCTAAAGCTTCTGTGTCTAATTCTGCATACCAGCACCTAAAGAAGGAGTTTGGGTTTCTGTGGGGCAAGGCGTTTTTATGCTGGTTTCAAATGCACCAAGCTCTTTATCCGGTCATGATAAGCTGATATTAAGACAACATTCATTAACAAACATGTAAAAAACAAAACTAGCATGCGTGTCCTTGCCCATCTGTTGCACCTGGTACAAGACAAGAACAGAGTTCTTAATGGCTGCAAAAAAGAAATTGGCTCTTGGGGGTGGGGTGGGATGTGTTTCCAAGCACATACCCAAGCAGAACAACTGTCCTCTAAACATACCATACACAGATTAATTAAAGAACGTTCTGGGGACTCTACTACTTACCTGTCTACCTCTTCTTTGCACATCAAAGCAAATGTAAAACATTCTGTTACTCCATTGATAGCAAGAAACAGGACATATAAAGAGTAACACCGGAGAAGATTTGGACCTTAAAAAAAAACATTTAAATGACAGATTATTTCTTTTTACAAAGATATGTTGTTTTTACACTTGCTGATAAGAGAAAAGGTTGTGATGTTATCGCTGATGATAATGGGAACTTAAATTCATTTGAAGCTTCTGGTTTAGATATCTTTACAAGAACATGAACAGAACAAACAAGGCAAAATAAAAACAAATCCAGAACACAAGGGAGTAGCAGTTATGGTAACAGAAAAGATCTCCATTACCAAACTGATATTTTATTAAATGGGATTCCCCACCAAATTAAAATTAACATTATAACCCAAGCCTTCCTTTGTACAGAAATTGGTGAAAATGAATTCAATAATGTGAGGTTCTCAAGGCAATAAAATATATACGTTTTGAATACAACAGCATAAAAAAACTAGAAGGCTGTTTAACATATTCAAAACTGTGCTAGATAAAAGATATTCCAATTTTACAAGTCAGAGGTAATTTATATATGACTTGAAAATTCTCCATTCGGTCTTGGAAATAATTTTCTTGTCCTTTTGAGACTAGTTTTAACACTGGGAAAAATATTCCCATGGTTTTTAACAGGTTCTTGTGCATCCCTTAATATTCCTTCTTGAGAGCTAGCTCAACAGCAGCAATGTAGTTCCTATCACATGTCCTCCCATTTCACTCACTGCCCAGGGAGCAGTAAACACACTGCAGACGCGCGGGGTAGAGCTGAGGACATTCTTTTCAGGCATACATAAAAGCATTAGACTAGGGAGCACTCAGAAAAAAATCCAAAAGAATATATCCACAAGTAAGATGGTCCCACAGCTTCTGAGAGAAGAGATTTGCTTCCAAACCTGATGATACTTTTCTTAGAGCTCCTCAGCACATTTCAACTTAAGGTGAGTATATATGTAAAGATGCTACTACTAAGGGATCTAGTTCTGGATTCGGACAAGCTAAGACATTGATTTCAATGGGAGTTTCACAGAAAAAAATCTGTAAAGAGCAACTAACAGATCATGAAAGCAAATTATTATTACAAAGCTATAATTCTGAAGCACTGCTTATATACATAGGCAAAGTCCACACCTAACAGTTTTTTTCTGCAAGCTTTATTCATTATGTAAGTAATTGTGTATCCTGATTTAATTTTATCCTGTGCAATTCACACAAAGCAATCTTACAAGGGATGCTCCACTAATTATTCATGAGAGCAACACAGCAGTGATCAGCTTCAACTTTACCAACATCAGGACTACTAAGAAAGTCAGAAACAACAGACAGTTCGGAGTGAAATGGAAGGCACTTCACAGCAACACAATCATCATTATGCGATACCACATGACTACACGTAAATGCACTAGTGCGTAAGACATGAAAAGACAATTTCTTTATTCTTCCTTCCCAGTAAGTCTCCACATCTGGTTAATACTACTGTTCAGCAACATTCCAGCTTCCGTAACAGTTGCTTCAAAAACAACTTCACAAGCTAGAATTCTACAGTCAGAATATTCTGAATTTAAGCATCTACAACAGGACAAAGAAATCAAACAGTTTAGCCAAAATAAGGCCAGGTCACAATATACCAGTGCTATTCAGTTCAAAATGAGCAATACGACTCAGTATTTTAAGCTTCTTTTAATCTGAGATGACTTTTCTCAAAAAGATCAGCTGATTTACCCAAGAATTCATAATAGCTGAGCTGCAGTTTGTTTATACAGAATGGCTTGGTTGCCAGCTCTACCCTCTTTACCTGTTCCAGAACTGAGCATTGAGCCTCCATAAATATCCAGAGCCAGCTGAGAAAAGGCATATCCAAAAACAGTGATGGTAAGGCCAATCAGAAGCACAAGTTTCAACAGCAGTTCTAATACATTCGCAGCCATAGCAATGTCATCCTGAAAAAAAAAAAAAAGGCAGACATTTACATGGATCAGAATCAGTATAACAGTTATTTTGACAAAGCAAAACTATTCCATGGAAAAAAAAACAGCACACATGCACACTGTAAAAAGGTGTCAAAACTATCATTTGGTATTGATTTATCTGTACACATGGTCCTAACTTCCAACAGTGCTCAGATATTTATTATTCTGTTCTGTGTTTTATGCATTCAAAACTCTAAACAAACATAAGCCATCAACATGCCTGCTAAACGGGTGCAACTGCTGTTTCCTTAAACAGTAAGAACTAAGCTCAGGCAAACAAAAGAAGGGTGTTTGCCCAAGGCTGCAATCTGAACCAGCAGAAGGGTCAGATTTTTATTGCTGCATGGGACTAGAGATCTGTCACACCAGAATAAGCAACTTGTCAGTTCTGCCACCACCTAAGATGCAGCTGATGACAGAGAGAAGTCAAACGTTTTTACCAGTTACGCTATATACATACATGCAGCACACTACCTATAAAATATCAAGCACACATACAGGTACACCTTTGTTTAGCCTCCCCATGATCTGAGGCACAGGAATTGTTTAACTGTGTGACCCTCACACCTGATTGAGAATTTCTTATCTAGAGCATACAGAAACCTCTTGTTCAACATTCATCGTTACTCCACAAACGATCCCGAAGCACAAGTAAAATACAATTCTCTTCATAGAATTGCGCTCTTTGGAAGCACTACTCCTTAATATTTATGAGCAAAATACATTCACAAGTCAGTCAAAGCATGCTTTCATGATTTAATCTACAATAATTGCCTAAGTACCTCTAGAAATACACAGTACACAAGTGTTTACACCTCATTGTTCAGAGCAGATGATGTTAACTCCAGCTATAATACAGTGCAGTACTATGCCACTGCATATCTTAACTTGTATTTCACTGGCTTTTTACCTACTCTCTTTTCTTTTTGGTACAGCCTCCCTTGACATATTCTCCACTTCAACTAACTTTCAATTTCAACAGTCTTTATACTCAAAGACTTTATAGTTTTTCACTTTACATGTTTTTCACTTTAACAGTCTTCATACTCAGTTTAAACACACACTTCTGCCATTCACACTCCTGCACCAAAAAGCAAGCATCTGACATTCGGTTAAACCAAAAAAAAAAAAAAACATACCTGCTTCTGATCCTTTACATTCTTCCCTCTTTCCAATACTTTAGCAAAAAAGACATAAAAACTCTCTTCAATAGGCAAAAAAATGAACCTGGCCACCAGCGAACCAAGATTATTCACAATATCATATACACCTTTAAAAACAAAAGTTAACAGCATCCTGTAATTTAAGACATTTCAATTCCAAGTCTTTAACAGTGATACACATTCCAATTTAATGTTTTCACTGAACAAAGAGAACACAAGTGGAACTTAATGCAACATTACAGCTGCATTCCCCAACATCTTCTGACAGTCACAGCAAGCACAGCTCCAAATTAGACGTCTTGCCCACAGACAGATGGCAAAGCTAGAACAAGAATTTGGTAACAGCACCAGACACATTCCAAATTCGTACTGTAGAGGAAGTTCAAAGATTCTGATGAAAGAAAACCTATTCACTGACTGGGGATGGAAAGATAAGGATTTTACTGATACAAAGGAAGAGAGAGATATCCATTTTTCATGTTTTTTCTTTCTTTCTGTTTTTATTGAGGTGGACAAGAAACCCTACGTAACATTTTACTACCACTTCCATCCTCACCAAGACACTGAGCACTGCTCAGTGGGTGATAGTGGTGGTACCGGTATATTTGGATGATCTTGGAGGTCTTTTACAACCCTAATGATACTGTGATTCTATATCTACTCAAATTTTAAAAAAAGAAAATAAATGGCGCCATATATGCAGTTGTAAGTTTATGATCCAAGGAAAACAATTAAAATCCAGTACAAATTAAGTTTTCTGAGCAACATGGTCTAGTGCGAGGTGTCCCTGCCCATGGCAGAGGGTTGGAATTAGATGATCTTTAAGGTCCCCTTCAATCCAAACCATTCTTTGATTCTATCTCCTTTTTTCAATCATTCTCTGAAAGATGTCTCAAAGTTAGAAAGGCTTTGAAATCTGAGACTTTCAAGTTATTTTCAAGTACTGTAAATTATTTTTAGAATCAGGTGAATAGTACCAACTACAACACTGTCACCGTTCCACAATATCATCACACTTACCCTGATCTCCAAAATTTAACACATTCAAAAATGTCATCACATATCGTTCACCTGGAAGTTCAAAATAAAGAACATAAGAATTCCTAATACATGTTCAGGTACGTCCAACATGAAGTATTCAAGAGACAAGGTCAAATGGGACAGGACCTAGTTCAGGTGTTGTGAAAACCCTCTAAACTTAATGTGAGTAGGTAACATCTGCTGCTGCCACCCTCTGAACATCACCACCCAGCTTTCTCAAGCTCCACCTCAATTTCGTAAATAGTATTCGCTCACCCTTCCCCAACATGCCTATACATCACACCTCACCCTCTGTCAAAATCTGCTTCAAGAAGGATTGTTTGAAGAAGCTCCACGTCAACCGTGCTTCCTTCCAGTTAAGGAAAGTCTGTTAAGAAAACAAATACTGAAATGTAATAACCATGATTGAAACTACAGAGCAGAAATACAAAATAGAAAGTTCGTCCATTACGCTAGCTCTAACTACTCTGTATTGATGAGGAAAACTCACAATGTCATAGCGACTAATATCTAAAATATCACTAAACTCAAGCGCAAATGTCACTCTGGTCTGGCTGAGTAAGAATTTTTCCTTTGCTGAAAATGACTCATGTTGCAGACAGACAAAAGGACCTGAATAATCTTTCTACAGAAAACTCTAGCAGAAAAAAACAGAGGAGAGGGGGAAAAAAGTTGATAGCATGCCAACTCTTACTCTCATAGTAGATGTAGGGACAGTTTGAAAAGTAGTAAATAATTTACAAGTCCCACAAGGAAGAACAACCTTTATCTTCTCAACATGTAAATCTTTTTCAGAATGTCTTCCTTGCTGTTTTTTTTTTTTTTTATTTATTTCTTTGTCCCACTTCCTTTTGAGAAGACAGAGATATGAGTATCTGTAGGTTGCTGTACACTACCATGCTTATTTTCCGGAAAAGCTGAAGTTCTGGTTTCTCTTCTGCCTCCTACCTGATACTAGGTCATTCCCCTTAACACTGTAAACGTTCCATCTCCAATTAATGGTTCATGCAAAGCTACTGAAAGATAAAGACAAACAAGCCCCTAAAAATACAAAGGGGTCAAGTTTCATAATGTTTTTCTGTTATACTCATGCAAACCGTAAACAGAATTTAATGTAAATGTTGTCTCCTAGCCATATATTCTAAAGCGCAGAGCTACCCTCAGAATCGTTCATTTACCTCTACTATCTCAAAATAATTTTCAAGGCTCTCTCAACAAAGGCTTAAAAAAAAAAAACTGTGCAACCTACCTCATCTTCCACCAATTTAGGTAATAGAGCTTTCACTCTAGCAACTGGAAATGACTTCTTTGTTGCTTCAGGAGATCCCAAAAACATTCCAAAATAAATTACATAGCACATTACCAGAACACTGGTATATAAAAGCTGAAAAGATAGATAAGGAAAGAAGAAAACCAGTAAAACAAAACTAACTTACAAATGCAGAATTACATGCTAGAATTGCATGTGGAAAAACATGCTGGAATTACAAATTCAGCAAGAACAGAACATAGTAAGTAGCTTTTACTCCTATCAAATTTTAAACTAGCTCCAGACATTGATTTAAGCCTCACCAAGAATGCTGTTGATTTTGATTAAAGAAAAAAATAGGGCAACATCAATAGTCCTTTGCCAGCTTTTGTAACGTTCTATTCAGCATTTTTAGAAAGATCATGTTAAGTCCAATTTTAAAGTCAAAAAAAGTTGACAACTGACTACCAGCTACATCTCTCACTTTGATCAGTTATAAGCTATCTACCCAGGTCACTGCAAAAACTGAAAGATAACAGCCACGTCTACAGCGGCTACATTTTCCTATCTAGGTGAACTGACTGCACAGGCCACAACATTTTTCAGGTGCAAATATATCCATTCTTCATTGTAGCAAAGACAAACTTGTAACCCAAGTACGTGTTACACATGATTAGCACTTTCTGATAAGGTGATATTATAAGGTTGGTGGTGATAACGTTACATAGGATTATATTCTTCTACACAACAGAATCTGAAGTTGAACCTTAATACTGCCCAGTGGTGAGCAGTCTTCTAGCATTACAATGCATAACTGATTTAGAAAAAAGTCAACATAAAGCTTATTTAAAGCAATAACCTTATTTGCAAAACATGCCTTTATTGACAGAACAGGGTGCTTTCTTATACCTCCATTAAACTGATTGCAGTCATAATGTCAAGTCGGTAAGTATCAGCAAAATACTACGTATTTAAATCTTAAACCTCACATGAGCAGTTGGTCTCACCTCCCCAGTTATGTACCAGGCTAAACATCAAAGCTAACAGCAAATAATTATTTTTGAGGAATTAAGAATTCATAGAGAAAGACCACAGGAAACTTACCTGAGCCAAGGAAAAAATGTAAAGGCCCCACTGAGGATAAAGGATTACTAAAATAACCGTCAAAACACATTTTGACACTACCGAAAGGCTTTCAGCAATTACCTTTAAGAAAGAGAAAAGAGAGAATGTTTAGCCAAGTTAACCACCTACAGAAGCATAAAATGCTTAAGTTTCACATACAATTTATGTACAAATATAAGACTTTGAAAGTCAGTAAGGCTATCACATTTTTTCTGCTGAGTTGGCCACCTTAGATTGTAACTTCTCTGATTTCTCTAATCTTACAGTTTGATTCCTCCATTACACTTCCCCAGTCCTTTGCACAGAACATAAGGGGGAAAGTTTTGTGTGAGAAAATCACAAGTTCATGCCAACAATCATTTGAAATGCAAAGCTGTGGAAGCCATTTATGGCTTGTTAAAATCATGACTATACATTTCAAGATCAGTTAAGTGATAATTTGTAAATAAACTGATTTATTTAATAGGAACAAACTACGTTACAATTAAGTCATACAGTATTAAACAGTTCATAGCTTTTTAATGTTATTGAACGTAGGAAGATCTGGTTCAGGAATCTTTTCTTTACATTCTTTGCATCATCTTTTCAATAAAAATCATTTTCTCTCTCTCTCACACACACACACACCTTTATACTTAGCTTCTTTACTAACCTTAAGTCTTACAAACAAATGAGCTTGAGCTAAAACCCAGAATGGTTCTCCCAGAAGCTCAATAATTGCAGAAAGGCCAAATGCCACTACACCAGCCTGATAATGAGGAACCACAGAAGGATCAGGTACTTCAAGTAAGTGTAGCCAGACTAAGCCCAAGAAAACAGACCAAAAAACACCGAGAGGGACTCTAAAAAGTTAACATAAAAACAGTCAATACAAATCTTAATTAAGCAGAAGAAAGAACACATGAAAAATCAATTAAAATTTTAAGCATTACCATAATTTAAAAAAGAACGCCCTGGTGAATTCATTTCTATTCTAACTACACCATGAATATCTTTTTCTTTTTTGGAGTGAAAACTTAATGCATTCTTCCACCAGACACAAAACATTTTCCTGACCTACTCTTTGTCTACTCAAGAACCTAACATAAGGCCACCTATTTGCATTTCTTATTCTGTAGGACTCAGTAAGTCTGATCCCGCATCGCCCTGCAGAATACTGTAAATCTCTTAACAGTGTAATTTTATTGTCTTCTGTGATTACCAGAGGTTTGCAGACAAGCTTTGGTGTATCTTGCTGTAATAGACACAGATGCTACTGCTCCAACTGCTAGTCTGTCTTCCAGAGACCACTGGTTCTCCAGAGAGCAACAGCAGAGGCAGATGAAGGAAATGCACGCCTGCACCTCAGTGATCTACTGTAGCTCAACAAAGCCACGTTGATTAGCAACTGCAGCTAAAAAGCAAAGCTAGGCACAGGAGTATTACCCTCTGCTGACAATGCTTCAAGAACTCACAGCCTATTGCAGAGCACAGAAAATTTTATACCATTGCAGCAGGACTTATCTGACCCTCCCATTATCAGATTCCTAAGGTATTTGACAACAAACTCCTAGGATGCATTTCAGATCATTCAAGAAACGATCTTCATTTTAAGCTATGCTTCTCTAAGAGAAAAAAAACGCACATGGTCATTTATAACTGTATCATTCAATGTCCATTTGAAAGGCAGTCAAACAGAAGAAAATTGATTAAAAGAAGTTACAAAGAAGAGATTTAATAAATTTAAATTATCATGTTTAAAGCTCTCTCTGGAACAGACTATCCCTCTCTTACACCTGGATCCAGATGACAACACACAAGCCCCCAGCTCCTGGGTCAGATCTAACCCAATGGAAGATCACTATTTTGTCTTGCAGAGGTAGTTTTCCAACATATCACAGACAAAATCGACTTCCCAATCCACCCGTCACTGCACAGCTGCTGGATCTGACAAGGGACGCAGGAGAACGGTGCGTCCAGGAGCCAGAAGGGAAAAGCTAGCCATAAAATCCCTTTATCTCCAATGGGTGATTATGCACTCTGGCTGCAGCTTCACATGGACTTTAAGCATTCTACTTTCTGATATAAAACGGCACTGCAGTTAAAAGAAGTGGACGTACTTACTTCCCGTTGCTTTTTTCCAACCTTTCACATCTCTCCTAACACAAACATTTATGTTTCCATCCTCATTAAATTGTATTAGGGTTCAAGACTTTAAAAAAATTTAGTTTGAGGGGAAAAAAAATCTTAAGCAGCTTCATAAACACATATCAGGTAACAAAAGAGTAAGACTAAGTAGGCAGAGAAAGAAAAAAGACTAAATATCTGGGTAACAGAGCTGTCCTTTACCAGCTACAACACAGGTGAAACTCCAGGCTGGATAACGGAATAAACAGCTCCTGATACCACCTTTGGTGACACACTTTCCTATGTGCTCCGAGACCAAGTTCATAAATACTAAAGCAGTAGATTGACCCGCTTCCTGCGGCTGTCCCGAAACGTGACTGGGATTACTAAACACTCAAGGGTGAAATAGGTACCTCAGTAAATACAAATAGCCTTTCATTTTGTATGTTCTTAGACAATAACCAGAAATAAGTTCTAAAGAAAAAAGATTTTAAAGAGATCTTACGTCAGCCACAACAGATTAATTGTTTTGGTCCAGTTTCGCTTTGTACTCCCGCTCAAGCAAGCTCTGCGGAACGCCTCCCTGGCTAGGAAGAGAACTGTTGAATAAAGTAGAGTTAGCCTAAAGATAAGGAAGAAAAAAGAAAATTATTTTATTACATACTGTTTCTGAAAGCACACAGTACAATTACTTTTTTTTTTTTTTAAACACAAGACTTTCTGGAAAACAAAAACCCCAGTTACACAAAGCGTTTCAGCGGCATACCCCACAGCCTACAAACCCCGAGGCCCCGCAACACCCCCAAGCACTTTAAGAACCCGATAATAAATGAAAAAAGAACCCAATCGTGCTGGGAACCCCGACGCTCCTGGGAGGGAGGCCGGAGCGCGGCCCGGGCTCACCTCACGCCCGCTCACCTCACGTTGACGACGCCGAGGAGCTCCCGAGAGAGGTGGCGCAGGGTGAAGGCGTTCAGCCCAAACGTGACCGCCCGGAACAGCACCTGGCAAGGAAAGGAAACACCTGCTGGCTGGCTGGGGCTCGGGCGGCTCCCGCCAGGCACCTCTGAGGAGGAGGAGGAGGAAGAGGAGGAGCCCGGTGCCGCCGCGCACCTGCAGCAGGGCGCTGGAGGAGGCCAGCCGGGTGGTCTGGCTGAGCACGTCCTGCGAGGCCATGGGCGCCGCCGCCAGGAAATGGCGCCGTCGCGCCGCGATCCCGTCAGGAGGAGCTGGGCGGGCCGGGGCCGCGGCCTCCTTTCCCTTCCCTCCCCTCCGCCCCGACCTGCCCAGGTGCCCGCCAGCCTCGCAGGCTGGCATTCCGCCGAAAAATAACTAAGGTGACAGACACCGAGAGCTGAGAAGAGATGCCTGGTTAATAGCGTTTTCTGACAGATGGGGTTTTGCAGTGATTTCTGAAAAAACTCCATGCGGGTTTATCAGGCCCTTTCTGAACAGAGTAAGCCCACTAGTTGTGCAGATGTAAGGAGAAGATGAAAGCTGAGGTAAAAGTGGAGGAAAAAAAACACCTCACTTAATTCCGTTTAAAAAAAAAAAGCTTCAAATAGCAAAAATACAATCTAAGTGGAACCTACTTGAATTTAATAATACACTGACTTAAAATCTTAAAGACAGTTAAGACCTTTCTCAGCATAAATCAGAACACGTGTCCCAGACTATTTCAGATTACTATTTCAGCACCGATATGTAAAAAGAGTACAGCTGTCAGTGTTACAGAACACGTCCCACCAGAGCGTGGCTCTCAGCTCAGAGCAGTAATGTTTTTCTTAGCAATTCTACAGTCGAACCCAAACTTTTTATTTCTAACAACAGCTGTTAGAAAGCGCTCCCAGATGGGAAAAAAGTGTCCAAGGCCTACTTGATTTCAACTTTATGACAGAATACAAACAGCAACAGTTTAAATTGGGATCTTAAGAGAAACTGGAAAACCAAATGAAATTCAAGATCATACAGAGCAGCAGTCTCCCCATCAGCCATCCCTCTTCCTCCTCCGAGATGCTATCCACCACTTTAGGTGTCCAGAGCAACATTTTTCAGACCCTATCATCTTTGCTGATAGCATTCTTTAAACAATCTGGAAGTGACGTACAGAGGTGGATGTACGCAGCAGAGGAATATATCCTGTGAATGCTTAAGTGTGGTACTAATATTGGTAACAGCTAACTTGTGTTTTATACATCAAAGCACCTAACAAAAGAGATTATTGTAAAGACAGGGCAATGGAGACAAAGAGAAGACACTGGTCTGTGTTGGTTCAAGTAATCAGACCAATGGCAGAGACAGGAAGATGATCTCAGGTTTTGCGTTATGGGAGTGTTCAGGCTCCTCCACTGCCCTTTCCTTCAGTCAGCTTTACACTTCTCACAGGGAGAAGAACCTGATGTCATGATAACTCAGGCTCTGGGCCTTTCTTAGTAGAGGCAATGGTGACAGTGGAAATCAAAAGACAGTATTTTACAGCTTGTGCTGATGCCAATAGTGGTGGTGAACTGTAGGCTTTGAATTGTCATATTAAAATCCTTCACAAGTTACTATATACGCTGCAGAGGGAAACAAAAGTGCAGTTGAGCATAAAGTATGCAGCATCTACCAACAGTGTGGTAAGGATTCACATTGTTCTCTGCATATGCCTGTTCTGACAAAAGTAGGGATCTTCACGTAATAAAACAGAAGAAATCAGCGTGCTAACTGGCGGCAAGAGTCCAACCTTTTTGGGAATCTGTCATGGGCAACAGTGAGTGACAACTAATGATGTCTTGTTGGACAGTTTGGTTCATCACCTCAAAGTTGAAACAAACAGCTGCAAAGCACAGGGAGCTAGGAAAAAAAACCCTGCAGCTTTAATTGGTTTTAATAGGAAGTGGCTTTGCCACTTACACCGTTTTGGCATTAATGCATCTAAGCCACTAGATGGCAAGCGGCCACAGATGAGGCAGCCAGCAGCTAGACAGCCCGGTCAGTCCCCAAAGTACGTGGTTTGTCAGAACTTTTTTTTTTTTATGAACAATTTGAGAATGGTAAAACTTATGGTAATGAATGGTAAGACTGTGTTACTGAATTTGTATGCAGTTTGAAGAAAACTTCACGAGAAAATGTATTCAAAACCATTATTCTCCAATTCCCACAGCAGGCAATGCCCACTTAATGCATTCCTCCAGACTCCCATCACAACCTATCCCTTTTTTGGTTGTCCTGAGACAACTATTTACAACGGCATATTCTAAGATAGTTCAGTTTCCTTAATAGCAAAGGCAGGAAGATAAACTAACCATTACAAAGGTCCTTACTCCCAAAGTTAGGCTGCATCTGGAGCTAAACTAGGCTGGATGTTCCTCCAGCACTGAACAAACATACTGCTTGGCTCAGGGCAGTTGGATAAACCCCTGTTGTATGAAAGGTACGTAGAACCTCTAGAGCAAAGAGAACCATTAGATCTACTCTGAAGTTAAACTAGTCCAAAAAACACCACACAGTTGCATATACAGGCCTCAGAATGAGTTGCAACTGTTTGTTCTATAAACTTTCAAAAAGAAAAATGTTAGTGTTTATAACTTCATTTTACTATCACATTAATAAAATATTTCATGACAAAAAGTTATATGAAGTCAAAGTCCACAATTTTTATACTAATTGATAAAATTTTCTTGAGCACTAACTGCTCTTAACATGTTATAAGACCTTCCATTATATCACTTCATCACAAGGGAAATCATCTTCAGCTAAACTATTACAGCAAATTTCCTTTAGGACAAAAGCTTCCAAATTAATGACAAAGTGACAATGGGCAGCAGGAATCTTAAACAGCAGTGAGATCTTGAAACAAGACCACATTTTAAAACAACTCATTGCAGGACCAAAATTAAAGCCCCTATAAAGGATCAATAGTAAACATGCAAGTTATTAAACCAAATAAACACTACACTTTATATTTAGTAATGTAACTTCACAACTTTGTCTTATTTGTGCATTTTTTTTCCCTTAAAGGTTGCTTTTAGGAATCAAGTTAGATAACCAACTATGCTGTGAAATCATAGACAAAGTTCTCTGCTACTGCCCAACACCTCCTGGAATAGTGCATGATGTAGATGACTACCTATGCTGTGAGCTAAAGACTGTAGATTTCTACAGCTGCTGCAAAAGCCTTTAGCTTTGGAGTCAGGACCGTTTTTAGAAATGAACAAAAAAACTCAAAAACATTGCTGCTGGCTGAGCACCCCTGTCCCCAGATGGCATCCTCTCCAGTTATTTTGCACACAGAGACAAAGCAAGATCCCTGACAGCCAAAGCGGGCAGCTAAAGGCTGCCATCCATGTGCCCAGCCCTGCTCTGTGCCTCCGTTTGCCTGGACTCTGCTGCAGCTGGAAGGAGAGGCTCCAAGGGCAGCAGGCCCTCCCAACAGGGCATACTGCATTTAAGGTTGATATGCACCCCTCTTCCCATCCCTCCCCCTCTGACCTGCAGCCCACAGATACCACTACAGGAGACAAGGGGGGACAGAGCTGGAACCGTACGGTGCTGGCTTTGCAGAGCCCCATGCTTTGTAGGAAGCATGAGGCTCAACAGAACTGCTCTACCTCTGCTCTAAATCCACACTTTGCCATTTCATTAATGAGGAAAAAATACTTTTTTTTTTCCCTGGGATCTTTTCCAAAATAATTTCCTTATTACCCACTTATTACCCCATTATGTGTTTTTTTTTTGTTTGTTTTAGATTTTTAGATGAATGCATGTGAGAGATCTCTTTGTTCCTGATCATATAAAGCTTGTCCCTCCACAAAAACTACTAGGAGTTTGGGGGGCAAAGCAAGGAGTCACATCTAGATTTACCAGACTAGGAACCAAACCTCATTAAGCTCTCTGGCGATCATTCCTCTCTCAGATCAGGGATGTATCTGGATGTGAGGATGTACTATTTCCATTTCAGTGCAGAACTGCAAGAAGAGAGAGAAGAGATTCACAGGCCATTCACCAGCAAAGTACACTAGCAATTACTGCTGTGACAGTTTCTCTTCTCTCCAAAGCGTCCCTAAAGGGCTTTTCAGATTAATGTCCCCAGGCTTTGTGGACTGAGTTAATCTCTCAATGCATGTTACGTGGTTAAACAAAGAATTGCATCTTTTTCTGGCTACATACTAGTTCAGCAAGGATTTCATTTACATCTTTTCTTTGGGATTAAGGGTCTCCTTGAAGAATGCAGAGGATTTTTTTCTGTGATATGCTACATTTTAAAAAAATGCACTCTCTGCTTTCCACAGTAGCCTTGGACCACTAATTAATGTTAACACAAGTTAACATTAACTTTGCCTCACACATTTTCAGAGTACATTGGTCTTAAATACACTGCTTACATGTAATTTGATCAACTGTTTTGCTGCTTTATCAATTTCACTTTTAAATTATTTTTATTTATTGAAATATTTTAAGTATATAGTGGACTTTAATATGTAATGCAAACTAATATTCAACTCAGGAAAATAAAAAAATGCAGCAAATACACAACTCAAATAGCCAAATATTAAGGATGGGATAGTGCCAAGTTTTCATCAACTGTGTCAGATGATTACACTGCATACTTCACAACATATTAGACAGACTTTAAGAAATAGCATATATTAGTTAGAAGAGCAAAAAAGGAACGTTCTGTGCAATGCTGTGTGCTTCCAGTAAGCTTTACACTTTTCTTGCTCTCTTTGCACTTTAAAAATCCATAGTGTTCACAGACACTAAAATCTAAAAAAAAAAAATCAAAGTTATTGAATCTGGGGGAAGTAATAAATTACAGTAGTTTTGTCACTGGAGCTGGCAAGCTCCTTGCTTAAATTCTTGCAGAATTTGTACATTCCTTAAACACGTACATATTCAAATCTGCACGATCTTTACTGTTCAGTATGTTCTAAATGCTAAGCATTTCCTTTGTATGTACTTTTACGTGTTCAACTGAATTTGATTTTTGTCTTGCCTTCCTCAAGGCTAGAAATTCCAGTCATGTTCACTACAGTCTAACATTCTCTTCTTACCTCTCTCATAATTGGCTTAGGAAACTTTGCATCAGCCACTCACTTCAAACACAGCTTAGACAATTCATCTAACTATTGTGGCTCTGGAAGTCTATCAATATATAATGGAAACATCTCTATCTTTTCAGAAAGTTCATAATGTCAGCAGCAATCATAAATGAGAAGTTCTCCTGAAGGCTGTTTCCTTCACCTTGTAAAATATTAACTGTCTTCATTTATCGTTCGTGCCAGATACATGCAACTTTAACTATCATTGTGATAAGCATTATTTCCAGGGAACAATACATCTCAAATTGTAACTTACAAACCTGAATTACAAATGTGATGAGTAGGTGTTGCAAAATTCTTCTTCCTTCATACACATTGTATAAGGTTAAACTTCGCAATTACGCTTGGTGCTGGTGAACGCATTATCAGTGAGAATACACAAGTATTCTCTGGGGTATAAGAGCCATACTAAAGTTGTAGAAATAGATTCTACAGCAGTAAGCACTTAAAAATCTCTGCTAACCGGTGCTTGGTATCTTATCCTTCCATAAGCTCCAAGCTACTTCCCTTGAGGAAAAGTATACTTGAAAGATACAGAGGTGCATAAAGTCTACAAGAGACTCCTAGTTGCTATGCAAACACATGCTCATATACACTATTTCCTCTAACAGTCATATAGAAATAAGGCTCTGTTCATTAAAACACTTCACAGCTTCTGAGTATTCATGCAGGGTGATCCTCCTATATTTTCAAATTCAGCAACAAATGCTATTACACTTGCTCTGACCTCAGCATCACTTGTTTTTGCGTGAAACGGCCTTAAGACTTAAAATCAACAGTGACAATAACTCAATGAACATGTTAAAATATTCACCCTGGAAGGACTCATCTAGCAAGTGCTTCTTCAATACATAGTAGAGCTTGGATTCTGAAAATGCATTAAATAAAAAATATTCTTGTAAAATATTCCAGTTTCTCTTTTCTTCTTTGAGTCACTGGAGATTTACTTATAAAGAAGCTAGAAACATCCAGGAGTTATACTTTACAGCTAGTAAAGCTTTATAGCTGACACAAAACAGGATACTTTTTTTTTTTTTTTTTTAGTACTTCAAGTACTTCAGTATTTGAAAGGAAAAGAATCACTTAAATGGAATACCTTCTAAAACCTGAGAATACAGGATTTGTGAGTCACCATACACCACCTTCAGATTACCATCGTATGATATTACATAATACTGTGAATGATCACCTGTAGAACAAAATTAATTATGAGTCAAGTATTTCTTCATGTCATACATTTCCATCTCCCTCAAGAGCTGACTTCCATTGTTAGCTGAAATAACCCCTCTGAGCATACAGTGATCAGTTTGGCAAACTGAAAAGATTAAAATACCTCTATCCCCCTTACGGGACCTCCTCTAGCATTCATTACAGTTACAGCTAAGTGAAATACATTTTTTGGGTTCCTCTTATTCCTTAGTGACAAGTAAGCAATCTCTTAAAACAGTCAGGAACACTCACGTTATCCTTCAACGGCTAAACTTCACTTCCAGTGCAAAACCCTGAAAATCCAATTACAAAAGCTCATTAGCAATATGGGAAGTAAAGCTTCTCCTCCATCAGGAGATAACTTCTTTTCCCAAAATCTCCATTTTTGAGAAGGGCTCCCAAGAGGGCCATCCACTAAAAGGTAAATAAACACCTAAAAACAACATAGGGGGTTGAAGAATGTTAGAATCCTCTAAATTTGAATACAGGGGAACAATCTTGAGAATCAAAATCATCTCTGCCTCTAATCCAGATCTGCATAAAGTCACATTACTGACCTGCGTTGCCTCAAACTATATTGAAAATATGACTATTGCATACCTTTCTCTTCAGAAAAAAGTACTATTATTCTGTCCTAGATTAAGAAAGCCCAAGGTCATAAGACAACGCACTTTGACAAGTCCTTAGTTTGTTCTCAGTTCATTAGGAACAAGACTACTCTCCAAGTTTAGCTGCACTGCTATCCCAGCTGGCTCAGTCTGTAGGCTTACACAGAATAAACATAGGATGGCTTAGAGTCTAGTGACACCACCTGCCCCAACCACTGTGCTGATGATGGACGAATAGAAAAGACAAGTGAGATCAGTCATTATATGAGATGCCTTTCTGAAAGTCCTCAAATACAAGATCATGCGTCACGCTAACAAAATCACGGGCTTTACCAAACCTCTTCCATTAAGGAGGACTGTAACAGTTACAATTTGTTTGAATAAAGGGAAGTATTTTTTTTCTACTTGACTGTATAGCACAAGCTCAGAGTGACAGGCAAAGCTAAAAAACAAAGTATGTCTTCAAGAGGAAATGCAATGCAACAGCTTATTTAGTAAGGAAGCAAGAGGGGACTTTTTATTTTACAATTAAACCACAACGTTTGCAACTTGAAAAAGACAAACTAGAATGTCCACTCAATTCTAAAGGTTTGTGGGTAAGGGTGGTGTTTTTTTGAAGTGGCAGCATAACAGTACATGGGGCTAAATTCACAGCTGGAAGAAGCAACTAAAAGAAAAAGATAATGAGCAATTAATTTAGGTTAGTTGTTGCCTCAACTTAGCTATCCATTTTTTGCCTTTCCTCTCCCTCTTCAGACTCATGGTTTAGTTGCTGAGGGTAAAAATCTGCGTATTACAATAGATGTCATCATCCACTAATGCATTCCTGACCACACCTACAACCTGGTGGGTATATTGGCTGTAGTATCATCAAGACACTTGGGCATAAATAATTAGGGACCTTACTTATAAAGGAGTTACGGCATTTAATAGACATTTAATAGACTGTTTCCTTTCCCTGGTAATCATCGGGGCCACATGGGCACCTGGATGCTGGTACGTGTACATACTCTGTAATTCTTACCTTCCCAAGAACTTATGCTATGAAAAGTTACATATATCCTACTAGATACTCTATTTTTACTAGGAAGTCTGCATTCCTACCACGAGTCACAGCTTGACTTCTTGCCCAGTGGAAGAGAGGTTGAAAAGGAATGCAGTCAGCCCTGCAGCCCATAAGAGGGCCCAAGTAAGCCAATCGAACAACAAAAGTAGGTCTTCCCGGGTTCAAGTTTACTCAAGAAGTAAACTTACAGAAGAGGAATCTCAGTGGAAGAACTTTCATCTTCTTGACCTCACGAGCATCATGTTAGAAACCTAAAGGCATGGCACATGACACACTACTAATCTGGAGCCATAAACTGTCACTAGTGCCTTTACGTACTGTTCTGCAGCTTGTGGGTCACAGTTCACACCATGGTTCTTTCATCTGTACATTTCAAAAGGACTATGTATTTCAACATACGTTTTTAGTTCTCCATGTTCATCATACCTAAAACAAAATTCTTTTCTGAGAAACCAGTAATAAAGGAGGCTCATCACAAAATGTTACAGGAGTCATTTAAAGTTTTTGTAAATGGTAGAATACTCCCACTCACATCCTGAAGAATGTTGGGAGGTTCAAACAAAGGGATCTGACCGTATGTCTGAGACTAAACCAGCAATGCATATCTTCTACCCACATCATACTCCTAAAACAATGTTTACTATGAAGCAAGTTCCTGTCCACTAGCATGCAAAACCTACTTGATGTTATCAGTCATGCTGAAAGTCCAATGCAAAGAGTGAGAAATTGTTCTGTCTGTAGCAAACTGTTCAAATTCCTTCCATCAAATACACAGAATCTCACAACGTAAGCACTATATAAGCGCTTAAGCACATACGGCGCTTCTAACTATTTCACTGACACTGTACCCTAAGCCTCTGACTTTAATACCTAAGAGAGGGGGAGGTGATTGAATTGTGCAGAACGAATCCCAGTAACGTTGTTCATAATGTCTTCAAGTGTGGTATGCGAGTTCACTGCAGCCTAGGAAAGCACTAGTCAGGAAATTATGAAATTAACCTTTTTTATTGCAATTATGGCAGTTTTCCAAACCTTTACATCACTAATTCCATGTGATTATTGAAAAAGAAAAGTGAGCCATGATACTAAACAGTGAGATCTAATCCGTTACACAGATATGGAATATATAATTTGCAACAATGTAGGCCCAATATCTGAGGTGCCTTGTTAATGCATAAGTACAAAAAGTAAACAAACCTTTTCACTATACAACACTGAATATGCACAGGACTGAATATATAGTGGGTTTTTCAATAAAGTCCACTCAAAACTACCCTCATCCTTTGTTCGTTTGTTTGTTTTTTAAACTTGCTCTTAATTATTTAACAGAATATTTACACTTGCAGGATGAAGCCTGACAAGTTTGACTGACAATGGACAATATTAAAATAATATTATTATTTTTTTTTTTTACATATTTTTACCCCCTAAGAACAATCTACTTTAAAGACCATGATCATTTGTATACATCTGTAATTAGCAGTTACAATTGTTTCCCCATGAATAAAATTGTTTGCTTTAAAGTGCCATTTACTGATTTATGTCCCCAATGTGACATTAAACATTCTTTCCTGTGCTGAAAGTGGAGAGGTTTGAAGGTGCTGCAGGCCCCTAAAACTGAGACCTACACGGGCAGAATTGGTTCAAAATAGTTATGCAATAAGTCATTGTAAATTTGACAATAGAAAATGTTGCCAAAGCAGTAAAAGCTGTTCAAATCTCAGATTTTGTTCTAAGCATATTATTAAAATCATAGGCTACTTCCTGCTTTTTGTGTAGTGAATATAAACACACACAGTTTCACCAGTTTAAAAAAAAACACTCATTCAGTTTGCGCCTTTTTTTTTTTCTTTTTGCAAACCAGACTGACATTTGGTCAATTTTCACCTGAATCAAAATCTAGCATCATTAACAAGAGGCAATGCAAAGACATTCATTTAAAGGTATTTCAATTTCATCATGATAATAATGCAGAAGTACATAAGGAGGTTACAGCTGGGTAGTGCTGTGAAGAGACAAAAGCTATTTGCTCAATACTGAACTGAAAAAACAGTAAGCTTCATCTTTGCTCATACCATCATCACTACTTTTGTTCTACAAACACAAACTAAGAAGCACAGCTGTGTGAAAAACAAGCTTTATGCTAACTGTGGGACACAGGCAACTCACGCATGGCTACTCTTCCACTGATAGTGTTCTCTTTATGCTTTTTGCTTCAAAACTGAGCAAAAGAGATACTGACCAAAATACAGTGAAACAAAAAGAACAGTAAAATTACATGAAAAGTGATTGTGAAATAGACGCTAAAAAAATGCTGAAATACTTATAGAAGGAGAAAGACAGGTTTTGAAAACAAGTGAAGCTTAATGCATCAATCATTTTAAAAGAATGATGATTCTATATTTAGGAAAGAGGTCAGACACTGAATTTCACAACCATATGTGGAAAACATTAAAGAGAAAACTGGATGGGATTGCTAAGGCAGTGTGGGACCAAGAACTGCCTTTTTTTTTTTTTTTTTGAAATCCACCCCGGAACACCATAGGAGGGGGAAAAAAATCGCAAAAACCTCCCCTCTGCAACTATTTCTAAAGTGAAGTTGGCTAGCAATATGCAAAAGCTGACAGCACTGTACTGCCACAGAGACTGAATTATGCTGACAGCATCAGAGCTGGTCGGGCAATTTTGGGACAGTTTCCAGTGTTACTCCCCATCATGTGCTGGTTTATGAATAAATAGGAAATTTCAGTCTAATTATCCTGTGCAATTTGTGAGATGAATAGACAGCACGCGGAACAGAAAGACTTCCCAATTTTCCTTTGGAAGTGCATGAGAGGATTTTTATGGTCAATGAGCAGCACAAGTTTGCCAAAAGTTTACTGTGAACAGTAGAAAACTAGTGACTGTATTGTCAACACAGATAAAAATAAATAGACTGAATAAGCATTGTTACTACTTTCTTCTGGATACATACCAAAGGAAAGCAAAAGATAAGAACACTCTTGCTCATAGCTCTCTAAAGATTGCCTCATTATTAGTTCCTTCTTCCTCTATAAGAATAGATTAAACCTAATGAAAGTTTGTACAACTTAAAAAGTCAAATATTCTTTTTTAGACCTCATCTAGTTTCTGCCAAAGGGCGCACAGTCACGTTGGCACTTACTCTGTTCAATCCTTTGCACATTCAGAGCATCATATCAATATTGATTAATTGTCAGAACGCTTGCATGAGACAAGCGCATAGAAATATGACAACCAGATGCTACAAACTGCACTGTATTAAATCAGATCTTATCGTTGTTGCTTTCCCCTAGTATTTTCAGCCTGGATAATGTAACTTAAGTTGCACATTCTCAATAAGCACACCATACAGTATACATCAATATAACTAAATACAAGTCACAAAATAAATCAAAATAAGGGGAAAGGGGGAAAGAGGGAGCAGATCATTCCTTTATAAGATTAAAAAAACCCCTTGGGATTCTTATTTGAAAGTTATGCCGTGCAATTCCTGAACTTCCTTTTCATCCCAATGTTTCCCAGATACTTTATCCTTCACAAGACTGTTTTTGCCTCTGGGGAAAACACAGTATTTCCACTGTTCAAGCATTACAACTTGAAAGCACAGGACAGGAAATAAAGTATATTTAACTGAGTGAAACTGTAAGTTGCATTTAGAGACTGAAATAATGTAGAGATCCTAAGAGTGAAAGTCCTCCTCTTATAAAAACAGCACGGAGGTTTCAAGAGCCACAGATCATCACCCATCTTCCCCTCTGGCACTGAGGGAGCATGCTGGCTCTTTAAAAGGACGTCTCTGTGATCCTCTCATTTTCTAAGGCAACAATCTGAGAGGGGTCGAATGACTCATTATGGCTCAAGGTCTCACAGGACTCACTAATGCTGCATCCCCCCAGCCAAAGAGTAAGCACATGTAGAGCTCTGCACGATGCTCCCAGGAGATGCATGGGAAGACACGTACTGAAGGAACCAACAGCAACTGTCACCTCCCTGGGAAACAGACTGATGAGGCTGAGACTGAAAGGACAAAGTACACGCTTCCAGTTTACCGTTCTGCCTTCTCAAACAGAAAAGAGGAGTTGCCCACGACTGAACAGTTTTGCTAATAATTCACACTTCCACTACCTGGAATGAGAGTTCCACTGCTTAGCAATCTGCATAAAGAAACAGGGAACACACCTGCGTAGGTCAGAATACCAACCACGACTTCACAACCAGTACCTTTACATTTGTCTTCTTGAAACCAGCCAGGACAGTCACATTTCAAAGACGACAGCTGTCTTCACCGACTGATTTCTAGACCAATTTCTCACCCTGTGACTCTTTAGCTCTTTTCTGTCACATTGTAAAACCACAAGCATCAGAGACCTTGCATACACCTGCACAGAGAACAGTGCCTCCCACTTAAGGCCCACAGGATGTACTCCAAATCAGTCCCTACATCATGTAGTATTTCATCACTTCTGGGGGCACTGGCTCTAAGAGATTATATAATATGCTCTACACCCACATAAACAGGGCACTTATCTGCGTAGTGGGTTTTAATCTAGGCTCTTTGCTTGCCAGCTGTTACTCTGGGAGACGGATAATGCAAATAATTAACATGCAGCACATTCTTTCAGCTGCTATGCTATGAAATAATTTCTTAGAAGTTATCCCAGAACTAGATTAATACTGATTATTAAGTACTTGATAACGATGGGCAGTTGTAGACTGACAACTGTAACGCTGAACTAACAGTACACAGGAAGTGCTGATTTTCATCTTACTGACTTTCTGCTTCTGTTTCTCTTTTTTTTTTTTCCTTCAGCAGTGACAAGAGTGAATTAAGAAACTTTTTTCCTGCATGCAGACAGTTTTTTAACTCCCCTCCCTGCACCCATATCACATCTCTGATAATAATATCTTTCATTAATGATGGGCCAGCACTACCTACCACCACAAGCTGAGTCACATTCAGGTGGGTGCCCACAGATTCAGGTGTGTCCTGCTGTTCAGAAACAGATGTCTCCCTCTTACAGCTAACCGCACAGGCTGGCTGTGCTGCACCAAATATCCACATCCGTCTTGGCAGACAGAAGACAGACAGTAACAGTCATCAATATACTCAGCTCCATGCAGCATTTCTATGAGCCACCACGTATATTTCAGGCAGAATCTGCCAGGGTTTGGTTGTTACACTTAGTTGTCAGAATTAGCGGACACTTCCCATGAAGTTTTCTCTGCCCTAAGAGCTGCAGAAGAGCCCACTGCCACTGCTTATGATGGGACAGACGTTATTTCAGCCCTTGCAAGAGTCAATGACTTCACATAGGCTTTTGAGCAGATCCCAGTTACTAATACACACACAAATTTACCAGTGTCTGTAAAAACAAGCCTTCCACAAATGTTCAATCAACCATGAGGCTCTCTGTGAGGATCTGCATCTCATCATCACTTCCAGCTTGCCCAGGACCTGAAATCAGTGAACCCAGGCAATGAAGACTCACTATTTAGGAAACAGGTAAGTTCACAATTAAAGCTACACTTCTAAAAGGGAAGTTTAAAATTAGCATGTCTATATGGCTTTTAAACTGGAGTACCCAGAAGCCATAGTGCTTTGGATTAGGGCATGTTCAACTAATTTTATGTAATTAACCAAGACACAGAATTCTTTAAATGCTTAAAACTGCTGTCCATATACTGTCTCCTGCTTCCTCCTGTACCCAATCACATTCACCCTAGTATATTTGTGGACTTCAGTTTCAACAGCATTAAACATTCTAATTTAGTGAAATATGTTGAATTTGTTGAGAGCACTATTTACATTCACAAAGCCAAAAATATTAGTTACTCTAAGAGCTGAGTGTTACGGATATATCAGCTGAAGGCACTCAGTACTTGGATGCAATTCCTGGAAAAGCTTCAGGAAGCTGTTTCATTAACGGTGCTAAATCAGTAGGCTTCATACTTCTCAGTCGCACAGTTACTAAACTGATTTTTTCATTATTTGCAGAGGCTCCCAGGGTCTGAAAAAAAATGTTTGGTAAAACTGGAACTACATACTCTGAGTATTAAAGGTTACTAGATTAAATTTTCTTTGTATGTGAACACATGGATTGTGTCCTGAGTATCAGAGTATCACTGCAAACCCAATCAGGAGACTGCACTGACTTCTAATGAAGTTTAAGGCTGCACAGTAGTATATAGAAGTACTGTTCTGGGGCAGTTGTTTAAAGATGAGAAATCACATCTGAATTTGACCTATGAGATGGTAGTCAAGTCAAAACCCTCAAAATTTTCCTAAGTGTCAGTTAAACTCACTTTCCTGTTGGATGACCTCTCAACTCCTAGCTGGAAGAATCACAAATGAAATGCTTAGTGCTAGGACCTGAAAGACTTTTTTCTTCAAAAACTACAGTTTTACTGTAATTCTGTGTCATGCTTTTGGCTGGGATGGAGTTAATTTTCTTCACTGTAGCTGGTACGGTGCAACGTTTGGGGTTTTCGATGAACATCAGTGGTATTAACACCAGGGGTTTAGCTGTTGCAGAGCAGCGCCTGCGCAGCCAAGGACATTTCTGCTCCTCACGCCGCCCTGCCAGCGAGGAGGCTCCAGGAGCTGGGAGGAGGCACAGCCAGGACAGCTGGCCCAGGCTGACCAAGGAGATATTCCATACCATACGATGTCAGGCTCAGCAAGAAAAGCTGGGGAAAGGAGGAGGGAGGGCACTCAGAGTGCTGGCATTTGTCTTCCCAAGAAACTGTTTTGCATGACGAGCACTGCTTTCCTGGAAAGAGCTGAACACCCATCTGCTGATGGGAAGCAGCAATGAATTCCCTGTTTTGCTTTGCTTGCAAACAAAGTTTTTGCTCTACCTATCAAACTGTCTTTATCTCAAACCCATGAGTTTTCTTGCTTAGAGCTTTCAAATTCTTTCCCCCATCCCACTGTCGGGGGAGAGGAAGCAAGTAGCTGTGTAGTGCTGAGCTGCCTATCAGTGTTAAACCACAACATGCTGCTACCACGGAGCTGCTGAAAATTATAAAATTTATCAGTTAAAGCAAAGGGGAGGGGCAGGAGGAGACAGGGAGACTCATACCCACTCCTCACTGAAAGGCAGCTATTGCTTACAACCAAACATTATGAGGAACAAAAATCTCCTTGCATGAGGCAAACAGGCCTGCCTTGAGGCTGGAAAAAGCAGAAGATATTTGCACATGATTAGAACAGAGTATCAGTCTGCAGCCTTCAGAATGTGGTATGTTTTCAAAGAGGTTCTGATTAATCAGATTGGCTGATTTAAGCGTCTCTTCTATAACTATTAAGTCCCTTGACTACTGCCTTGTAACAGTTCATTTTAAACTGTGACTGGATAGAAGTTTGACTGTGCTGATAATCCAGTTATGTTCAGGGAATTACTGTGCACCAGTTGATTAGATTAAGAGATGAAAACAGGATTAGGTACCATTTGCCATAGCTACATCAACATAGGCCTGTGTGCATGTCATAGGGCTTGCTGCTGCAAATGAAGCAGAATCTTCTGAAGTAAAGAGATGATATAGGCAAGAGCAGCTCTTTGCTATTTAGGTTAACCTGTGAATAAGCAAGGCAGGAATGTAAGGGAGGGCTATTATCTTCTCTTTGATTAACAAAGAAACAAGCTGTCCTAATAAAAACATAAGCAAATGTTATTTTCAAAACTTTGTCCTGCTTCTGTCATCACAGGAAGAACCAAAGCAAGCCACGTCAGGAGTATTTCTTTTTTTACTACAACACACAAGTTAACTGCGTTTATTTGTGTGGGGTATACTTTTACCAGCCGTAACTAGACTGCCAATCCTAAAGAGTACCTCAAAACAAAAAGCAAAGGATGTGATTTTTCAGGGGATTACCCATACACACAACCACACCACCAGACATTGCATTTGAAGGTTTTACTATTAAATAAGCCATAGGTAAAATCTAGACTAATTCTCTGACCCTACATTTCTATCTCATAGTAAAATCTGAAACTGCTTTGTAGATTTGCAATGGGAAAGATCAGATGCATGTATTCTTGTATTTAAAGAAGAAATACTTTTTGGTGGCAAGGACATATATTTGCAGTTAACTTGCCACACATCACTGCACATTATTCAGAGATCTCTCCCAAGCATTTTAAGAGTGATTCAGCAGTAATTCCAAAGCATTTCTCAGAAATTCTTTACCATGTATGGACATAGAAACTTTTCCCCCTTTTTTTTTTTCGGAGTGCACTGCAACTTAACAAACCAGTGCAGCAAAGCAAGATTTCTGAAGCAACTTGAAAGTGGACTGTGTTCCAGGCTTGCAAATGATCAGTTATTTCAGTTTTGGGGTCAGCAATTCACCACCAAAGAGGAAATATTACCTACCGGTTAAAGAGAGGCATGTGAGTCAAGACTCCAGGCTCCATTCCCAGTAGTGCTCAAGACCTGTGAATTCAAGCAATCGTCTACATTCCAGATGCCTTTTTTCATATTAGAAGCAAAGTATGTCACAGAGTTACTATAGCATAGGACAATGTACTATAGATACACACACAAAAAAAACTAGTTAATAGCATAAACTTTTGAGGCATTAAAAACTAAGTTATGCTTCTATACCATAAAACATTAGCAAATACTAATGTATTTGCTTTGGGAAAGGAAAGAGGTGTTGCTGAAATGAATGCACAAGGCACACAGCTCCTAAATCCTCACTGATAGATGAAGATAAGCCATATTTTTTCTTCCCAGAATTTATAAAATGCCTAATTACTAAATTATGAATTAGTGAAATTCTCAGATATTTCATCCACTGCTGTTAAATAGGTTATTCTAAGATGATACAGGATCTCTTTGTAAACCACCACCTCCAGTCCTGACATATTTCTCTGAGATATATAAAAATCTGCTAAATAAAGTTAGTTATATGAAAATTGTATATTTAATAAAGGGTCTGTTGCAAACTTTAAAAATGAAAGTGTTTAATTTTCACTCCTGCCTATTCACTACCCAGGAAATGGTGATTTCTCCTGAGATGTTTGGGTATATGCCTCGAGCAACATTTTCACAGGCTACAGTTAAGAATTTTAATTGCAGTAACCCATACACAATACAGAACAAACAAAAAATAACACATTCCTCTAAGTCATTGACATCCCCAGATCCAGACAGAGGTAGTAAATCGACAGTTGGCCTTAAGGACCACAAGAATCAATAAAAAGACATAAAACACAGATGCTATTAAATGCCTGACTTTGGGACTGATTATTGGTTTTTATTGTCAAACTGTATCTGCTGCAGGCACCAGATTCACTACAGACTTCTGTTTTGCATTGATTTTGTTGAACAGTAATCAAGAGTTCAGTATTTAGTGGCATGCAGCTCAAACTGATGCTCCTGCTTACTAGACAGAGGTTTTAAATTAATTCTTCCCATTACTTTACATATTCTCATTCGCTACGTAACTGCCTTGCATAAAAACATAAAAGAGCAATAACACGATTTTGTTGTCATTAATACTCCACGAAAATTCCCTTTACCCATTAATTTAGCAACATTTATTGATCTTTAGTGTGCAAGGCTTCAAAGCAGTCTGAAAATTGACAGATTTTCTGCATGACTTCTCATCTTTGCTGCTTGGAATTACACAACTGTAATGAAAGAGGCACATTGGAGAGAATAATTCCGTCACTTACACAGCACTGAATCAACTTGACCTTATTATAAGGGGTCCAATTAAGATTCCCTTGCCATCTAGAGTTTAAATGACCCCTATTGATTACAGTTACAATATCCGAGATAATGAACCCTCTCTCCAATAAAAATGAAGTATACTTCGTCTTTGGGAAAGGTGGTGAAATCACAAAAAATAAATCCAAGAAAAAGCTGAAAAAATAGTAAATTACAGACTTTGCTTGATATCAACTCTTCAGATTGTGTGCGAATAGTCTTGCACATGTAATTACACATGCAGAAATTCATTTCTACCTTTGTAACCTCACCTTCACAATGACTTCTGGTAGAGACAATTTGTTACTACCATAAGAGCAGAGTAATGAAAACCTGAATGAATACTCATACACTCGCTGAATCCACTGCAAAGATAGAGAGACGAACCAAGTACAGCTATGTGGAAGGTTAGATTTCGAGAAGACTTTTAAGTAACTAAGAATTATAGTGGACAATATGAAATAGAAAGAACTATTAAAATCCATTTGTGTGAAAAACAAGCTGGAGAACGACAAATATAATTATGGTATGAGATTATTCCTCCCAAATTATATGAAGCAAAATATAATCAGACAAAAACTTTTTTGAAATGCAAAAGTGAAAGAAAGCAAAGAGACTAATTAGGGCTTGTAGCCAACAGATGATGTTGTAAGCATGGGAAATGACAGTATGGTCTGAAAGAATTTAGATACATAGCTAAAAGACAGACAGTACTACAACAGAAAAGTAGGTCCATTTATATATGTGAAAAGAATGAAAATCAGCTAACTAGATTAAGTGTAAGTAGCTTTTTACACTTTCCTACTAACATAGAGCCAACTGTGATCACATTCCAAAAATAACTGCTGATAAAAAACTAGTGGAATCTCTGGGTAGTTCTCAGATCAGCCAGTCTCAATGGTAGTACACAGATGTGATATTAGTAGAACCTCAATTGTACGAAAGCTAAAAATTATTTCTGAAAAAAAAAAAAAAAAGACCAGAAAAAACTTGAAACAAATGACCACAAAAAAAGGAGAGAATGGTCTTATCCCTTATAGTCTCCAACCTTCGAAAAATTAGAAATGTTAACAATAAATAACAAGGAGCTTTGTTAAAGAAATACAAATAATAATAATAAACTGTAAATGATGCAGTAATTTTTTGATGCTGTGCGAAAAAATAGGAGAAAGAATTAAAGGAGACATAATAAATTTTCTATTTAAAAAGTGAAAACTGTTTTGCAACACTTGAAACTGTTTAGCTCTCCTCTGAGAAGAATGTTCTGTACAATGTATGTCATGAGAACTTTTAAAAAAAATTAAGTGGTAAAGACAAGAAGCAGAAGAGCAAGTTTCTGATAAGAAGAGTTTCTGATAAGAAGTGATAATTGGCCATGGTACAGAGGCAAACTCCTACCCAGAGCTGTGTGTTGTCTACCAGTATTCATCACCTCTGTAAAGAAAGTTTAAAGTTTTAACAAAGACATTCCATTTTTTTTACTCTGCTCAAAGTATTGTCAATGAAGTTAAAGCAGGAAAAACTATTACCAGGAAACAGTATCTGCAAAGTACAAAAGAAAATACAATTCTGGAAAACAAAACAAGAAAAAGTTAAAGATGAGGAGGAAAGGCAAGAAGCGGAAAAAAGCTTCTTGTTGCTTTTCCACCCTTCTCATTGAGCTCTGTGCTAACTGATGCCAAACACACAGTGCCATTCATTCTGTTGATCATCTACACAACAAAGCAGGGAATCCTTTGTAAAGTCACTTAACTAGCAATACAGGTATGTTCAGATGAAATGGTTGTGGCAGCAATTGAGAGACAAGATAGGGGCTCATTCAGCCACAGTAGCTCTTAGCTGGCTGGGAAGCTGGATGGATTGCTGCAGACACAACAACTGTCTACTGCCAATACCCAGATAACCTATCAAATCAGTACTGATCCGGGTGGCCACCTGCCAATAACTCCAAGAAGCTTCTGCTTTTTGATCATGAGTGACTCCAGCCAATAAACATAACACAGAATTTCAGGTGCAATCTATTGGTTCCCAATGCAAGACAATTTGTCAAAAAGCTTTAAGAAGTGACATTCCAGTGACAAGAGCTACAGGTATCAGGAGCAATGCTTCATTCCAGCAATGCCTCCTTAGCTAACGAACAATATCCACTCTCTGTATGGTTATCAGTCCATTTAGTGATAGATAAATAGCGAGTCTTTGAAACTACATTGGTTTCTTATCTAAGACAAGTCACAGTGGACAACTGTAAATCAGGAACAAAAAGTCAGTTAAGAAAAATGAGTATATCTGAAATCCGGTAAAAGATGCAAAACCTCCTCTGCTGCTGTAACGTTTTCGTTCTGAAGTACTAGAACACTAAATGCAACTAAAGTGATCAGAAGATGTAGTTACTGAACAAATTATATCCTTGCTCCACAGGAACTGCATACTTTTTCCCCATAGTCCTCACACAAAGTACTTCAAATGAAACTGCCACGAATATGTAAATAATCATTCTGCTCGTATCTTATGAGGTCTAAATAGCAACAAATACGCTCTATTTATGATGTGGCATCATCTTCGGGCAGCAGACTCATACTCTCTAAAGGGTAATGATTTTAAGTCAACATTCAGCTGTGTGCTCCTCTGCCAAACCCTGAGCTGGATACTAGTAGAGAGATTCAAAGGCCACAGATTTCAGTGTTTTACTGACAGGAGCTTCTTCATGCAAGTGTTCAAGGTCAGGTACCAGAATTGTTCAGCTGCTGCAGTCCAGAACTCTGCATGGCCCAAAATGATATAGTGGGTGAGAAATATTATTAATATTAGCAGATAGCTTGCCACACTTAGCATTCATTGGACATGTACTCAGGAAGCCCAACACTATCAGTTTGCTAATTCCCATCAGCATGAGCTGAATTTTGCTAGTGCCTAACAAACTGACTTGTGCATGGTCTTCCCCACGTTTCCTGTTTTAGATTGCGAGATACTATGCACCTGAAGCACATGGAGCCAAGCATATATTTTAAGGGAAAAAAGGGTCCATCTTCAATAGGTTATGCAGTGATAAATATCTGTAATGAAGCATGAACATTACAGTAGCCAGACAAGGCTGTCACATCCCCCTTGTGTCACTAAGCAGCACATGGGACTGTAATCCAGTATGCTAAGGTGATGGTCAAAACCAACCTGAAAGTACCAGGGGAAACCCAAGCTACGTGTCATCCTTCAGACTTCTATGAAGAGTGATTTGTTCATAAAAGAATTTAATTGAACTACAGGTTTTGGCCGATGATCAAACACGATAGATTCACAAAAGATAGAAAAGAGATGTACAGCTGACAGCGCTAAGAGGAACACAACACTGCCTTTTTAAATGATTTAACTGCTCTTACCATCTGCAAGGAAGCCATCAGACTCTGGCTGCCCTTCCGCTGTATTCCACTTCCTTTCATCTTGAGCATGTTCTTCTCAGGCTCCCACGGAAAAGCAGCTTTTTACTGGACAGGAATGAAAACAAATAAGCTGTGAAGCTAATATAAAATTCAGCCTCTTAAAATCTCAAAAATAAGACCTACTCCCTTCCTCCCTCCATCCACCCAAACCTTGCCAGACAAGAGTGAAGCACTATTGGGTAATACCAAAACAGGAGAATGAGCTTTTCAGGGGAGAACATCTTTGCTCTTACTTTTCTGAGTAGTAATGTTTCAGGCTACCTTTACGAAAAGGAGGTGACCTTTTAAAAAAGAAAAGTCTGCTTCTTTCATCGTAATCAAAGGTCACTCTGGAGACTCTGCCTCAGTCATAAGCAAACTGTGACTTCACTACCCTTTGTGTTTCATACTACAGAATGGAAATCGTCTGTGCTGAACATGTTAAACATGTCATATACAGTTGTGCTTTTTAACATGAAAATTTAAACTCAGAACACAAGTGTGTGAACAGATCACAGAATAGTTTGGGTTGGAAGGGACCTCAGAGCCCACCCAGTTCCAAGCCCTCCCACCATCCCAGGCTGCCCCCAGCCCCACCCAGCCTGGCCTTGGGCACTGCCAGGGATGGGGCAGCCACAGCTTCTCCGGGCAGCCTGGGCCAGGGCCTCGTCACCCACATAGGAAAGATTTTTTTTCTAATGTCTAATCTAAATCCACCCTTTCTTAGTTTAAAGCCATCCCCCTTGTCCCATCACCAGACTCCCTGACACAGAGTCCCTCCCCAGCTTTCCTGTAGCCCCCTTTAGATATCTAAAAGTCACTCTAAAGTCTCCTTTGAGCCTGTGCAATTCTACTATTAGTTCTTTAACAAATTCCCTTAAAACAGCAACCATACTCCCCAAAAACAGTCTGTTGGACAACCCAGAATCTCACGTCTTTCCTGCACTGGGTATTTGCTCCTGTTGCTTTTTTCTTACCAAGATTTTTCCCTGTTGTACTAGTATTAGTTTGGTTCTAGATTCTTCACTGTACTTTTTCTATGACCAAAGACAATATTACTCAGCACCATTTGCTACCTTTCACTACTCTCTGCAGATGCCATTCTGTTCATTCAGGCATCCACCTCTACAATGTTATTCTCTATCAATTACCTTCTCCAAAAACAACATTATCCACATCACCAGAGATATGACAGTGCAGCTCTGAAGAAAAGTCCATGTCAATAAGCAAGGAGTAGACATACTTTACCTTTGGGCTAGAAAAAAGGACCAAAGCGTTTAAGAACCGATATCCCTGACGCAAAGAAAATGAGCCATGGTTTCAAATGCCGCTATGCATCCATTTCACTGTAGAATGTACAAAAGGAAATAATATCAGTGTTGATGGAGCATCCAACTGTGGGAATGAAATGGTAACTCCTACCCAGTATGAAATGAAGCAGTGTTTAATTGCCCTCCTGTGCTCATATCTACATCAAGCTAAAAATGCTGGAGGACATGAGAGCCTTGTCTACATTCCTAATGTAATCCCCAAATTCTGCAGTCAGCAAGGACAAACTTGCTGAGAAACAAATTTAGCCAAGTCAAATGTCTTTTCAAGCATGGATGTGGCCATATGGTTTTCCATGTGATGCATCTAAAGCATAAATCTTTATCTGATGTATTTTAAGAAGCAAGGGAATAAATACATTTTCTTATTGCTGTGCCTGAAGGATTCTAACATTATTAGTGATACTTCTGTCCCTAACAAATACCTTCTTACATACAGCTTTGTGAATGAATTTCTAAACTAACAAAGAAAAGCCTGATCCAGAGCTCAAGCTCCCCATGAAGCATTTCCTGTCAAAGAAACTCACAGAAGCATCACTGGTCTGGTCTGTACACAGCACAGCAAGATTCTGGACCTCATCACTTACTGCTGAGGATCTTTTCCGGCACCTTAGGGCTCTGCAGTCTGGTGCAGAGCATTAACAAATCACAGCGCTTTTTGTCTAAACTGAAGTAATAACTTAGACCTAATTTACACTTGCTTTACCTACATAAGTGACAATAAGGTGCATATCACTTGAAAACCTGATCCAAGAGTGAGCTGTGGAAACAGAGGTTGGAATGAACTGCTGAAAAACAGAAGAAAGGAGTCATGGGGTCTTCTTGTCTTTCAAGAAGGAAAGAAAACAATATTCAGGTAGAAAGCAATGTTGAGAGCACTCAACAGTGATGAGTCTGTATTGGATACACACAATATTTGTTTCCAAAGGAGTATTTAAAGCCGCATTTGTCTGCTCTGTAAAGAATGTGAAAACCACATAACAGATGTTGGTCTGTTATGTAATTTAAATAGATATCATTAATACAGATACTGAAATAAATCACAGAACATGTAAAGTCAATACTAATTTAGAACAGCCATGGTTCAATGAATCTCCCCCACCTCATTACAAAGACTTGTAGCAGGTGATTTTGTGAAGATAGCAGCAACAATACTTTACATTGCCTGATGTCAGCTGCAGCCCTCAAGCATTCTTCCCTATAATCAAGGTTTGCTGTAGGAGGATGTGGGGGCTGTAATTGTCCCACTGAGGGCTTTTGATGGATGATTGTATTTCAGATATCTGGGCCTGCTATACTGTAGGTTTCTTTGATTTGGCTTTACATTAAAAATAAAACATTCAGACCTCTGCCAGAAAAACTCATTAAAATGGTTGTTCCTAAAGTGATCCACTACAAAAGGAGAGGATAGTTTTTACTTTCTCTATGTAATTTTAAATAAAATTGAAGATACCAAATAAACACAGGAAATTTCACAGAAATCCTGGATGCATGGAATCATCTACTATGAATGTTAAGCTAGGAAGTCAGTAGATTGTCTTCAACAGAAGAAATCACCAACAGAGTATGGGAAATTCCTTTCCTACATCACTTTTCTTAGGTTTACTTCACTGAAGAGATTTAAGAAAGAACTGTCCCCAAGATATTTGCATTAGTCTTTTGCCAGAGGTTATAAACAAGGTAGCAGAATGGGACACATGCCTGTGCCTCAGCTGTTGTGCACAGCCTACTACAAAAAGAGATGAGTTTGAACCTAAAGCTTTGAATGTGTTGGCAAACACATGGTGAGGAGCAGAACTTAGTTACAAAATTTTAAGCTACATCTACTAGAGCTCATCTCTCTGAGACCTTCATCTAACCTCAGCACTTGGGCCCACAATAGCCTGATTTTGCTCTTAGCATCGTAGTTATGTAATCTGTTGTTTTTAAAGTGCATTTTTACCACCTTCAAGAAATAAATCACAGTAACTACAACAGCTTTGTTTTCCCTAACTCCACAGAAATCAATAGTTACTCGTTCAAGCAAAATCATTCCCAAACTATTCAAAATTCACGTGATGTGCACAATTGAGTACTTGGACAGACAAACTGTGAGAGACAAATTAACAGATGACCTGAAAATGGTATTCAGGAATAGAAATCTTAGTTGCAGAGCTGTCCTGATTTCTCTTCCTTTACTAACATTACAGAACACAGACTGCTTGCTGTTTACATGTAACTTTCTACATTAACTGCTGAACTCACAAGTCCACCTACTTACCATATGTAAATTTGTTGCATACGAATGCCAAACAGCTTAAAGTTCCATTGTTTTTTCCTCAAGTGACATTTTTATGCCATCCCCACGACCAAGCGATGCACTGTGCTCCTCAGGGGTATCGTGTACTCCACTGTAAGGCCTACCCAGTGACATGGGAAAATATACGAGTTTATAGAAGTATTTAAAATACACAAGGGTCTGACTGCATTTTAAGTTTTCAAATTATTCATATTATTATTTCATATTATATTTCATATATTTCAATTATTTCATATTATACAATATAGACAAAGGTGATATGATTGTTTAATCTAGGCCTCCACTTTAAGAGAAGTACCCAGAGTAGTGGCTTTAACAGACTGCTGATACAGAATTGAAACCAACCAGCTTTGGATGCAAATTCACACCAGTCAATAGTTACCCATATGTACCTTCAAGTTATTGTTTTATTTTTTTCCCCACTGTTTTGATGAGCATCAAGTAGCTATTTGATGATGTCACATATGTCAAACATATGTGCTCCAAATTCGATCTGTATAAAAAAATTAGATTAAGCTTTGGAAGAGGAAATGAAGTTGCATTCTTGGACTTCTTCAATGTAAGTGTTTTGGAAACGTTCATAAACCAGTCAGTTCAAGATAATTCCATATGTTCAAAGGAAAAAGAAGCTGTTTCTCCACAAATGCCTGTTAGAACTACTGGTACTAGAGAAGGAAGAAATATTTGATCAGTTGCCAGTGATTAAACTCACAACGGTGCTGAGTGGGGATCTGAGAACTGAGCTCAACATCAGAGCAGCTATTCATTTCTGTGAACTTGTTTATCGTTTCCCAACTTTTCAATTCACATCTCCATTATGAAATTTCAGCCCTTCCATCTTGCCCACTCTGGATACACCTTTCCCCACCACTACCAAAAGTGATATATGAGTGATAGCCATAGTTTTACTACACATATAAAACACTCATTTTAAGGCATTAGTTTGAGTACCTGCATACAGGAGCGATCACAAACTTATATTTAACAGATGAGGTAAATTTCTTTTACTTTATTAACACCTTAAAACATTTCAGTGCATAGTATTCATGAAAGGAAGCCTTTAAACATCTTTAATCTTTCAACCTAGTATTGTAATCCATAAAGCTCCCTTTTCATCCCAAGCTTCTGTTGCATTCAGTTGGCATCCCAACATGCTCCAGCCACCAATGAATCTCAAATATCTGAGCTGCTTGCAACTGTCTGCTTCCCCAGTCAAGGTGTGAAGAGTTTTGATAGCAGCAATTCAGAAGAATAAATTTTCTAACTTTTTTTTCTCCTATTGTAATTTTACCTACCCAATTAAGCTGTTTGCTGGTAGAATACCATAGGAATGTTCCTCTTCTTTTTTCATCTGTTCTTCTTTATGGCACCTTAACACTCCACAGACTGGTCTACTTTTAAAGACTGTATCTCTAAGTCAGGCATTGTGACCTCTTTTATCATAATAATATAATATAAACCATAAGTAGATGCCCTAATTGTAAGAAGCACCTAGAACTGGTACCTTATCAGGCTTGCCAACATGGACTATCAAAATAGCACTTACTTGAGAGTTTAGCTAGTGATCAAAGAACAGAATGCATCGACTTAACTCTAGGCATTCAGCTTGCTACATTATTTTTAAGTTCCTTAAATGGCAGATTGAACTTGCTACTGTCCCAGAACATACAGTTGAAATTGTCACCTGTTCATTTAACTTAGAAAAAAAGGTACATTTTCATAACTAAAGCCATGCTCTCATTCATAAGGGTACCAGTAACAGTACCATTTCTGGAGCACCCTTTGTTAAGTTCTTTTTGTAGTATTGCACAGTCCATACATTGTACATACATACAAGGCTGGGCTATGAACTGAACATTCATCCTGCTTAGGAATGATTTGAAAAATTGCCCAGTCATAGGAAAAGCAAACATATCATATCCTTCCCATCCCCATTAGCAGGCTATGTGCAGGCCATTGAAGTAAAAGGCACGAGACTGCACCTGATCTACATGGAAAAACTCTCAACACTCAGCACAGCCAATTACATTACACTGTTCTAAAGTTACTCATCCTGCTCCATAAAGTTTTTGTTTCCAACTAAAAGCACATTCACTACTTATTTTTCCATGAGAGCTCCATTCTTTCTGTTTAGGCTTTCATATTAAATGCAATTTAAAAACAAATAAAAAATAAATAAAAGACTCCTAGAGATAAATGTTTGACCGTGCTAGATACATATGAAATTTATGCTTTTTAATTCAGGGAGAGAAAAATCTCCTAAGTATTGTGAAACAGCTTGCCTGAGTACTACTTGCCTGAGTATTTTTAAACGTCTTTTTGCCGTTCCTTACTTGATGGCTTGCCATCAGAAACAATGGTGAAACATCCAGGACACAAATTTGATCATTTCAGAAGCCAAAGACAGTAAGGGCTGTGGATGACAATCTATTCCCAGTGAAATTATCAGGGTTTAGGTATCCTTGGCCCTTTTATATAACCATAAAGCATCATGAGCTTTCAAGATAAGAAAACATCCCTGCCTGCCTGGCTCCACTGACAGTGTTAGCATCCAGGTTGCATCAGAAGCCTGAGTAGTTAAAAATCCCTTCAGAATCTTATCCATCTTTCTCCCTTCAGCTCCTTTTGGAGTTGTTTTCATATCCATAAAAATACATTAAACTCTGATGTTTGCTCTTCTAGCAAAGTTCTCGAAGACTCTGAAAACAGCCTTCCCGTTCTTTCCCTCTTTACTACTGTTAGATAATCTGTACAGAAATAGCTACTTTGTAGATCTGGCCAAAAAAAAAAAAAAGCAAAAAAGCTTTTGAGACTTTATTATGACCCCCCACCTGCATCACTGTTTCAAGATGCTGCTGGGTGTTCTGCCTTGGCCCCTCGCAGAGAATATTTTTTTTCCCCCCCGTGTTATGGGGAGAATGTCAAAGGGTTTTGTGCTAAACAACAAATGTGGGTGGGAGCCTGGGGCTCTTCTCTTAGATCCCAAGAAATAGTCCAAATACATAGCAAGAACCCATGCAAAATTAAAATAATATTATTAAAATATTTTTGCATACTGCATCTGTTCTCAACGCCCACTATCTTGCTCCTGCCTTGGTACTCTTGCCTACTGGTGTGAGTATTTCAGCTTTAGATAGAACCATTTTAGGGAGGAAGGTTAATGTCAGTTAGCTTTTATTTTTCAGATTTAATATGGCCAAAATTAAGGACCTCTCTTTGTATAAGAGCAGGATCTCTCTGAATCTATGTTCACAGACAGTTTTAATAAATAGGCTCGGCCTGTGGTAGCAGACAAGTTCATTATTGCAGAAGAGAACCGCCATGTGAGCTTTAGCAACACTTCCAAGACTATGCCTATGCAGCACCTTCAGGAAAAAGTGTTTTTTGCTGTTTCTTAATGATGCTTTTTGATCAAGCATGTCTTTGGGAAGGCTGCCCATTTCATGTGCTAGGATAACTCTGACATTAAACAGATTTGAACTTTTAAATCTGTCCATGATCCAACTAAAATTTTGAAATGAGAAATTTGTTTCTATGGCTCTGCTTCTCAGACGTCCTGTCAGCCTAACCATTTCCCGTGTAACATGCTCTAGGTGACCCTGCCTGAGCAGGGGGGTTGGACTAGATGGTCTCTGGAGGTCCTTTCCAAACTCAACCATTCTATGATACCAGTCTTAAATTATCCAGTTCAACAGACAGTTGTACAATTATTAGAAAGTCAATTTCAGAACCACCTAAATTAAGGTGACTGAATTTTATAGTCAGCTGTTAACTGGAAAAGTAACAAGGCTTGTCAAAGCACACAGGACATCACAATGTCATTTTTGAAGTTTTCTACAACTTCCACTACTTGAATAATTAAATCTGAACTTTTTTTCTGGTATTTTTATTATTTACATCATACTTGAAACTGATACTTTCCTGAACACATAATACTCACTGAGACCACAGGAAACAAAAGTATTCAGTCCAATAGTCCCTCTCACCGACAGCTTTTATTACTGCTGAAATGGGAAAAAAAATATATCAAAGAAAATATTTTATTACAACGCTCCCTATTCTTTCTTTTGTAAGGAAAAGTAAGATGAAATGCAACAGGGAGAAAACGGTAAAAATGTCACCACTCTAACAAAAACATCTAGGTTTACAGGTTTCCTACCCCATACAACTCAAGAATGGAAAAAACAACGGATTTTCTCCACTCCTCTCAGATACCTGAGGTTGGCCTGGCTTCAAGTGGGAGGCTGGGCTTGATCTCTCTTCCAGCCTAATTGTTCTGACTCTAATCCCCCCAGCAACGCACTTCAAAATGGCTAGAAACTGCAATATAAGAAAGGATTCCTGTGACCAAAGTACCTCTCCTACAGTAAGGAGTTTACGTGCTTCATGACTGTACAATTTAATGTCAGTTTGTTCACACCCAGATTCTACTGCAGAAATGGGGTGAGAGCAGAAGTCACATTCAGGCACAGCAACTACCCTGAGCTGTCAACCGGGACCCTGCTTCAAGGGTCATTGGGAACATCAGCCTGCAAACCAGTCACCAGATGGATTTCCCTGCAACATGAGATAGACAGCTGATTAAAATCCCAGGTAAAGCACCAGAACGATGATACACTTGCTGAGAAGTAGCCTCCTCTGTTCGGGATCACACTTCAAAGAAAATGGATGTAGCAGTGAGCAACTGATGGTCAAAGACTATGTGATTAAATGGATTTATCCATTTTGTTCCTTAAGAACACTTTTCTACTATATAGAAGAATCTTAGCCATCGCAGACCCTTTTCTAGGGTGTTTCCCTACACTCTGAGGTCTTGGCATTTAGAAGGAGTATCAACACAAGTTTAGGACAATTACTATTAAAGCACAAGCAAAATCAGCACCCAAGAGCAGTTTCATTGTTACTTAGCTTAATAACAGAAGTTAACGTACCTGAGAAGTACATTTCTTATTTTTTTGTCCTCCTTGCAACAAGACAAGAGTTCCATTTATTCCATTGCTCTGGATTTGCACAAGGGTAACTCACTCCAGTAGCTTCAGATGAGTTATTCTGGCAAGAACCCAGCGTAAGCAAAAGCAAAATCTAGTCTCTCATTTGTTCTTATAAGGCTCCTGATCCTTAAATATCAGACTGTCCAGAACCAGTCCATAGCCTTCAAGTCAGAGAGGAGAAAAATCTAACATGAAAAACACAAGTATGCCAAATAAATATGGTACTGTTCTATATTCTATCAACTCAAAGATGCAGAAACTTGTTTTTAAAGAAAGGTTATTGTGTTTAGCAAGAAAGCACTCTTAACTGGGTACAGCTTACTACTGAAACTGCTGCTTCCCTTCATTACTTTTGGGCAAACTGACAATCTTTTCTTAAATGGAAACCACAGTTCTTGCCTACTGTGCTTCATGAAAGGATTTAGAGTTTTGACAGCTATTATAAAAGGTTGGGTTTATGACAGATAAAACATTTACTTCTGAGGTTTCTTAAAGCATGACTTATGAGAATAACAATACAAAGTCATCCCGTGTATCATGGTAAGCTCATCACAGGAGACATTACATATTTTGCTGTCTAAAAGTAGCAGCATAAAGCTTGTTAGTTTTGAGGTGAGGGCTCAGACAAGCAGACTTCCTTTTGCAAAGATTTCCCCCTATGCTGCTAATTGTTGCCTTAAACTCCTTTTCTGGGTTTCTCTCTCCATCAAAACAAATAGAAAGTGACAGTAATGACACCAGTGATGGATGGAATATGCGATCCACAATTATTTCCTGTTTCTCTCCAGGGATTGGGCTGATTAACAACATTTGAATTTGTACTTGCAGTTATATACCCTTTATGAGAACATCAATGACCAGTCATGAAACTTAATACCTATCTTTTTTTTCCCCCCCCCCCAAAGCAAATTGCCAACTTGGGAACTATCATGGTTCTGACTGTAATCACTCATCTAAATGCTTATTTGAGCCAATTTAGTTATTTGGACCCAAAACACCCAAGTATGGCAGTGTACAGACACTGTATCTGGAATGCAGATGTCTTCTGAGATGTGGCTCCTCTGCCTTGCTGCCCTGCTAGAAATGAAACTGCAGAGACCAACAGCCTCAGCTAAAAGAACGCTACCAGTTCCCTTCATCTTTTCAACTGGTTTGTGCACTGCTTTGTAGAAATTAGCCAAAACATCCACAAGATGCATTTTTTCCCCTACAGTAAATGGTAGTGGAAATACATAATTAAGAGAATGCAGCCTTTACAAAAAAACAAAAACAAACACACAAAAACAGGGAAAGTCTTTCAAAAGATACAGAAAATATTTAGATCCTGAGGAATAGCAACCCTGAGCACCTCAGAGACCCTGAATATGAAGTTAGAAGACTGTTTTCTAACGGGCCACTGTAAAGGCCTCATCTTCACACAGGCACTGACAGAACATCCTGACCATCTGCTGCTGCACAGTCCCAGCATGACAGACAAATTTCCAGATACCCTGCAACATCTGGTAGGGTACCAACTTCGCCATCAATAAGCTGCACACAGAGACATTTTAGAATCATTGAGGTTGGAAAATGGAAAAGACCTCTAAGATCACCTGGTCCAACCTTTAACCTAGCACTGCCAAGTCCACCATTGAAACATGGCACTAAGCTCTACATCTAAAAGGTTTTTGAAGACCTCCAGGGACGATGACTCAACTGCTCTCCCAGGCAGCCTGTTCCAATACTTCACAACCCTTTCAGTGAAGAAATTTTTCTTAAAATCCAACTTAAACTTCCCCATTGCAACTTTAGGCCATTTCCTCTCGTCTTACCACTTAATGCTTGGGAAAAGAATCTGATCCCCACCTCACTACAACCTTCTTGAAGGTAATTGTAGAGGATGACGATAAGGTCTCCCCAAGCCTTCTTTTCTCCAAGCAAAACAACCCCAGCTCGCTCAGCTGCTCCCCTTAAGACTTGTTCTCCAGACCCCTCACCAGCTTCATAGCCCTTCTCTGGACACACTCCAGCACCGTGATGTCCTTCTTGTAGTGAGGGGCCCAAAGCTGAACACAGCACTCCAGGTGCAGCCTCACCAGAGCAGAGCACAGGGGCACAATCACCTCCCTGGTCCTGCTGGCCGTGCTATCTCTGATACAAGCCAGGATGCTGTTGGCCTTGGCCACCTGGGCATGCTGCTGGCTCATGTTCAGACATCTCTTGACCAATACCCCCAGGCAGCTTTCCATCCAGTCTGCCCCCAGCCTGTAGTGCTGCACAGAGCTGTTGTGCCCCAAGTGCAGGACCCAGTACTTGGCCTTGCTGAACCTCATACAGCTGGCCTCAGCCCATCGGTCCAGCCTGTCCAGGTCCCTCTGCAGAGCCCTTGTACCCTCAAGCAGATCAACACTCGTTCCTAACTTGGTGCTGTCTGTGTACTTACTGAGAATGCACTTGATCACTTGTCCAGATATTTTCCTATAGTGAGACAGGGACACACTATTTGTAAGCATAACAAAGGTATGAAGTTCTGATGGAGTATTATTCACTAAAAATCAATGTTACGTTTAGTAGAAATAGGTTCTTGTTTTATCAAAGGGATCTGAACCAACAATCAAAAAAACACCAACTGTCTTTGAGAGTGGCTCATTTATCCTACTATATTTCACTGATTAAGAATTCCATCCCCGCATGGCATGTGATTGACACACATTACGCTCGGCAGCCAAATCAGTGACCAGCACAAGGCTGTAGCAGACACCAAATTAGCCATTATGCATTGGCAGCTCTGTGCGGGTACTACAATCTCACCCAGCAGCAACCTGAAGTACCATGCTAACACAGGTAGTCAGGAACGCCAAATGACAAAAACACAGCAGTTGCTGAACATTGCTCTGCGACTGTGCAGTCATTTTAGCTCTAACAGCTTCTTTTTGCCTGCTATAATTTAGTGAGCAAAAGCCGCTAGGAGATAATAGTCCATATTAAGAGCTATTCAAGACATCTTGATTGAAACACTTGTCACTTCTAAGAAGTTCCTCAGCACTGCTAATGAGTCCAGTTATTAGGACCCTCCTAGTTTTCCTCAGCTGCAATGCATCTGCTAGCCTAATCTCTCAGAAAAAAAATTCAAACACTTACTTAATTAGGCCCTCAGGACCCTTACCACATCAATGCTATTCAAGTCTGTGAGGCTGCTAGGGATACAAGGAGCTGCTGCATTAGTGATTTACCATATGGTGATCATTTCAAGATAACAAAAGGAAAAAGTCATCGGGTTTTCTTCCTTTACATTTATTTACAGGACATACATGAAGCATTTAAGACAAGTCTTAATAGGCTTTGTTACATTTTTCTTTTCAAGAATGTCAAGGTATCACAAGCAAGCCTCCATCATTTAGGCAAAATTGGAAGTAAACAGATGAGGCAAGAGATGTAAGATCAGAACTGCATCAGAGGATGACAAGACACATCACAGGATCAGCTCACTCACCCAGATTTCCAGCTCTAAACAATGCAGTTAAGGTCAAAGCAGACCACTTACAGTCCTGAAAAGTCGTCAGAAAAAAAAACAACACACCACTTAGTCGTTCCACAAATCTTTAGTTAGGAATAGAGAAGTTATTTAGAGTTTAAACTAGCATTTGTATAGCCCTGCAAAGATTTCTACAAAAGCCAGTATCTGAGAATAGGAACAAGACAAAACCTGTGTTTTAAAGAAGGATGAGCGCTCTCTGAAATAACTCAGAGCTAAAATAGACCATTTCCTATGGTAACGATTGGTGAAATCTGGCCTTCCACCCTCCGTCTTATTAACCATGACCAGTACTGAATAAAGAAAACTGCGGGCAATATACACATTTTACAGGGAAATTAAGGACAGATCTAAAGGATAACAATGCCACAAGTCAAGACAATACATTTGATATTACTGAGGACCACACCTCCTCACACAGTTCTGTTTTACCAAGGCTATAAATCTCTCTCTCTCTCTCAACCCTCTCCCTGCTTGGCCACATTTCTACAGGGAATTTTTGTTCCTCCCCCAAAGCCCCACAACAACAAATGAAACATTTGTGGTTGGATTCAGAATTATGAATTAATATCTTTGTGTAATTTCATGGAACTGGAACATTCCTGAAGTTCTACACCAGAAATTATAGAATTAGGTGCAACTGTAAGCTGGGGGCTCTAAGTAGAATGCTGACCCACTCACGTTTGGAGATAGTAATGGTTTCAGCTCGTTTCCATACAAAAAAGGTAAAGAGTATTGAAGGGGTTTTTGTTTGATTTAAAAAGTTTATACATAAGCAGGAAAGAACAGCATAGAGCACATCAGAATTAAGTGTGCTTCTAAGAAACACCAACCTTCCTCCCTCTTCCCCCTCCTCACCTTTAGAAGTTCTACCTAGCCAAAAGACAAGGTTCAGGAAAGCTTCCAAACAATACGATTATTGTACGAACAGCTTTAGAAGTTAATACATCTATTTTTATATCTTTGAAAAGAGGAAAGACAGATAGAAGATTTACACATTTTTGCAAAATGCTAGTTGTAAATGGCTTTGTTTTTCCCAATTGTGTTTAAATTATCTTTTTTTCCCCAGTTCTTTGACATTCTTCAAATAGACAGTACAGTTAGCAGCTTCTAACTGCAACTTCCAGTTAACGCCAATTCCTTTTAAATTTTTTTCTGGATAAGGTTTCACGTGCTGCTGCTTTACAGAATAAGAGCTGTGCTTTCAAACTTCCAGGGTTTCAGCTTACATTGGAAAGGGGCAAAATCCCATCATTCTGCATGTTCAAGTCCATTACAGTACAAGAAGATCTAAACAGGAAACTGAAAGAATAATTAATCTCTCTAACATATAGCTAAATGAAACTAGAAGCAACTCAGCAATTCAATGCCACTGTAAAAATATGGCTATTTACTTGTCTGTTCTTGAAATCAAAGCTTTCATCGCAAACTGGAGAGAATCCCTCCCCAACCCTTTAAAAAAAAATTACACCTGAAAATGTATTGGTCTGGAACAAAACAGATGTAAATAAAGACTGCTTTGAATCTTCTGGTGAGTTCAATCTCCTCTTGTAAAGCTGCAAGCTGTTACAACACGTGTTATTTATTTTTAGGATTAACACAAAGTTTTAAAGCATTAAAGCTTTATTACATGGATTCCAAGGTTTGTTCTAAATCAACATTTTTTCTTCAAGTGATTGCTTGAGTTGTGATGCTTGAAACTTCAAAATTAATGATGTCATCCCTGCCAGTGTATCTTTGAGTTTGAGCTTTCCACTGTTTGGGGGGGGAAATCAAACTTGTGCTAGTTTCTACCTGACCTTCATTCACAGAATTCTGATTTTGAAGAAAAACAACTTTTTTTTTGTTTTGAGCGACAGAAAAAAAAAAAAACAAACATCTTCTCATCTCAATTTTAAGGCAAGAGAATTAATTCTGACCTTCTATTACAATGTCTATTGTTAATGATTAGAGATGTACAATCTTTATTACACAAATATGAAAGGACCACAACTATTATCATCACCTGAGAAAGCAGTTTCCTTTAAAATTGGTACTGTATAATAGTGCTTGTTTTTATTAAAAGAACCTTACCTTTGCCAATCATACCTGAACGCTAATGTGAACTTTCCCATGCCTGTGACCCTCCCCTTCCCATCTCCATAAGGACAACTCAAGGACCCTAACAAAGCCTGATGATATTGCACCTGCACTGGATCAGAAAGCACAGACACAGCTTTGTTAGCATTTTCTGGGAAAAAAAAGAATGTTTCTCCTGACTAAACTTCACTTCCATTAATTGCTGTCTGCTTCCCCATACTCATCTGCAGTTCTGATTGGAGCAGGAGCTTTCTGCTTATTGCAGACTGCTCTGCACCAACATAATACCAGTGGTTTATTCTCAGGCGGCTTACTTTACAAGTAACTTCAACAACATCTAAGTGCACCTCACACCTACTTAAGACCTACTTGATACATCAACACTCCCTTTATGTCCATGTGCCTTTTGTGAAACGACTAGCAGAGTGAAGTTAACATAAACAAACTCTTGCACTGGGACACCAGCAGGCTGGGTTAGCCTGTAATTTGTATTCTTGCACTGTTACTCCAGGATGACTGCATAGCTATTTGCAATGCCATAAAAAGGTACAAGAGACCAAGCCCTGCCCTTCTTGGTCAGTCATGACCCTGTAATTTGTGGTAGCAACAATCTTAGTATAGCAGGAGGGGTGTGATGGCACCATGCTTAGGTGTTTCATGTGTGCCAATAAAATGGACCAGATGAAAATGTCAATCTACAGCAGGAATGAGAAGGGTTGCTGGCAGGGCTCTGCTCCAGCTAGTCTTCCAGCTCATCCATCAAGTCTCTTCTGCAGAGTCGAGAGCACAAGTTTTCTCCCCAGTTATTCTGCAGTTAAACATGGCCTTGTCCATGGTCTGCTATGTAACATTACCTGGGACTGTGCATTATTACAGAGGCTTAGATACCATAAGGCAAGCGTACTCTGTGAGATTTTATTCTGCAAAACCATTAACGTGATTGCTAGAAATACAAGCAGGCAGCTGAAAGCTGAATACAAAGGCTCTTCTTAAAGAACAGGTTTCATAACTAATTGAAGATGCTTTTTAAAGTAATAGAAATAAGTAATGAAATAAATAGCACAAGTAATTAAGCAATAGAAATAAGTAATGAAGAGCAATTTGAATGTACCTAGGGATGATTCCTGATTCAACTCACAAATCAGTGAGCTTCTAAACATACATCTTTTTATTCATCCATCATATAGTTTATTTTCTTCTTCCCTTGATATCATAGACTCAAACTTTAGAAAAGCCACTGGAAGATGTCAGCAGCTACAAGTATGTAGAGATTGTATAAAATCTATATAAAAAACTATATAAGGTCCACAATATGCTATCAAATATACAGGGCAAATAAAAATTAATGCAATTATACCCAAGCTAAAAATCTATCCAGAATTTTTATATTGTTTATCTTTCTCTGCTGTGTGGCCAAACAAAAAAAAAAAGCATAGTTGAGTCTACAAGGAAAATATAACAACGCTCACAAAAATGTTGCTATCTTATCTGAGGAAATCAATCAGGGAGAAGGGTAGTTTATGAAGGAAGTTAAAAACACCACTAAACGTGTCTGCTGGAAGTATAAAAGGTAGAAAAACATTTCTAAAATGTCATTCTGTGTATGTACAGAGGTCAATAAAACAGACTTTAGTCAGAAAACTGAGTTACAAGTCCTTTTGGCCCAGCTGTCACTTCTTTGAAAAACATCTAAAACAACCAAAATTCAAAGTTGACAACAGCTTAGCTTAACTCAGGTTACTTGGCATCCACAACACCCCAGTAACAATCAGTAATTGCAGGCAAAAGTAAAGTGCCAATTCTAAAACCTCTCCTGTGCAACTCCTTGTGACTGACAACACTACAGGCCTGTTAAAAAACACAATTGTACTGCAAAAAAATAAATTGAAAAAAAAATCAAGTGCTGCTTCACTTAAAACCAAATGACAAATGGAAGTTTGTTTCATGAAGATTGTTCACATGAATTCCAGTCTTCTCATACGCAAGAGATGAAGAAAGAAAATCAAAGGCCTAATAAGACTCAGACCTGAAATTCTGTACATGCACATTGTTAAATTTAAGACCATAAATTTAAGACCATTTAAGACTTCAGGGCCTAGGCCATATTCAAGTATGAAAACTTCAAAACAAAGCCTTCCAGAAAATTTGAGCTCTACCTTAAAACTGTATTTACAAGCAGCCTTAAAACTGTATTTACAAGCAGCTATTATAGTATTGCAATTACAATCTCAATTGAAGGCTAAAATATGCTGAGATATGCAATAAGGTTTACATGGAAAATAGCTGATAGTCTCAGTGATAGTCATAAACCAAGCATTTTTGCAACATTATTTCTTAGAATGATGATTAAGTATGAAGTTTGTAAAGGAAAGAAATGGTTTGAGGAAGACAGAGAGTGTCAGTACCATAGAGTGCATTCAAGCAATTTCTTTCAACAGCATTTGATACGGTAGAATGGCTGAGGAATAACCACTTACCTTTGAAAAACAGTAGGATGCTTTTGAGAGATGACATGCGCAATGCTATATCTCATTCCAGTGAAAATGTAAACATACCACAAAGTGAGCAGTGGGTAGTTCTGGTCAATCTAGCTAGGAACTGCCATCCTTTGAGGTTAGGCTACAGTTTGTAAAATAGCAGTATCAATTTGCATTTGTTTAAGGCCCAAAACAGACCCTAAGCACTACTGAAATGCTGGAGATCTACAACACATCCCAGCAGAGGCTGATACTATTCCAGATGACTGAAAACAGCTATTCTGCCAGGCAGGTTTTCAACTGTACTTGAAGTTTTTATTTCTTAAAACAAAGCAAAAAACTCACTCTGAACACACCACTCAAGTTTTCTTTGCTTCCTGACAAAGTAAAGTTTATTTCCCCAGGCAGCTGATCTATCAAGGCTCTGTAGTTCTTAATTGCATTTTAAACAGACAGACGCTCTGTGATGCACTCTGCGTGGTGAAACAGAATACACATCGTGAAATGTTCTCACTATATATAAAGAAGTGCTTTGCTAATGTAACCCACTGATTAGTACCTCCGCAAACAGCGAGAAGCTATTCTCTAATGCCAGGGGAAAAGATAGGAAGGGAAGAGCTGACTTGTACAGCTCTCGTACATGACTGTACAACAGAACAAGCAGAAAGCCATTAAGCCTCCTCACAGTGCTCCTGAAATAGAAAGCTCACTCAAAAAAGAAAAGATGCCAGGGTTTTTGGTTATTCTGAAAACAAAAGGTATTTTGCTAGGGCTATTTTGTATTCTACCCCATCTCCCACTCAAGGAAGACTGCCTACACAAAATGCTCAAATAAAAATAACAGGAACATAAGTGGAATAAGTGTATTTATCATTCTGATTTAAAAGAAAACAATAGTATATTCCAAAGTGAAATACTAAGCAGAAACTGTAGCCCAAGTTCTGCACTCTGTATCTGGCTTAACACTTCAACAGTAACAGCTTCAGCCTATTTGCTCCTAATTCATAGCTTTGGAAATGCAAAATTTAATGCCCATTTTCAAACTTTAACTTCTATAACTAATATAATTTGTGTTTTATGTATTCTCACTGTCAGGCCAGTAGGGAGGCACAATGAATAAACAAATATGTGTACGAAACAACATGAAGAAATAAACTGTGGCATACAATATGAAATCCCCAGACAATTTCCTTTTCTAGAGAAGCATCTTAAAAGATGAGTCTGTAGAGGATGAGGACTTAGCCTTTGTTAGGCATTTCCAAGGTGCTTTTTTTGAGAGCTGGCCTCTGTTTATTTGCTCTCACTGTTACAACAAAACACCTTACCATCCACAACAGGAACCGTCCCTACCCGATCATATAATGGCTGCAATACATCAAATCATACAAGAACTGGAATAGTATTCATTACAAGCAGGAGAGCTCTTGCCAAAATTCACTCTGTTGTGTGACCTAATTATTCATCCAACATTTAAGGAATAATAATTTGAAAACCAAGCAAAACCAAACACACCAAAAGCACCACTTGTGCTGAACGCACCTTGTACATTAACATACCCTTTTAGCTAATACATGGACCCCCACGCATCATCTCAATATGAATGTGTTCGTACATACTCACACTTTTTGTACTATCAGATTGCCAATAGTTTGTTTATACCCTAAGCTTCTTAATTTATACCCTAAGGTGTCACAAGTTTTCTGTCTAGCATACTTCATGCTGTATCTTCAAACAGTATATCTCAAATAGTGCTTTCTAAACAAAGGACCCCTTAAATTCAGTCAGGTACAATAGGATGATGTGGTGGGCGCAATTACCAGGGCTCCAGATGTTCTTCCAGCAACTTGAGATAGCTTTGCAGTGACTGAATGAAAAAAGTGAGGAACTTGTGTAAAAAAAGAAAAAATAACAAAGTTTAAACAACAAAGACAAGAAATCCTCAGTGAAGACCTCACAGTTTCGTGCTGCATTAGCAGCCGAGTTAATTTAAGCATTAAATGTTTGCTTTTGTGAAGCACACAGTATTCTCGGCAGAATGGGATAAAACACACCAGCTCATCCCCACTCTGACTAGACCCCTGAAAATGACAGGCTGCATCTTACTGACAAAACAATTCCTGTGACTTTAGTATTATGGAAAGTTAACAGCACTCCACTAATGTCTCAACTTCTAGCTTCAAAATCCCCCAAACGAACCATTTCAAAAATTCTCTGATCCAAGGGGCAAAATGCATGTTTCCCTTCTATTTTGCTTTTTGTCTGTTGCTCCGGCTAATAATTTTGTTGAATGCGGTTAGTGGCACTGGCACTTTACCTCAGAAAACTGTAATTTAAAAATGGAGATGTGTTTTTCATCATCCTCCCTCGTACAAGGATCAATTCAGTGGAGAGCAGAACTAAAAACTGCTTTCATTTTGCTACACAAAAAGGTTAAGGACCAAAACAGAAGGAGAACTTAGGGCACTTCATTAAAGCCATTCATTTCTCTGAAACTTTCTTCCTCCCCCACCTCCAGTTAGGCCTAAGTCCCATCCTCTTGTTCCTGTGCATACCAGTCATAGTACTTCACTTTCAAAATACAAACAGGGCAACACTGAAAGCAGCTACACTCAGCTTCCACATCACAAAAGGTAACTCTACAAAGAGCTGCAGGGCCTGGAGAAGAGGGCACCAAGGATCTCGAAGATGACAACACAGAAATAACTCTTCTTGGGATCCTGAAGCACAGGCCTTCTGCAGAGATGACAAGGAAAGCCTTTCTTTCACATATTAGAAGATCATTAAGATTTCAGTATGTTTTCATTTCAGCTACTGCAGAACACAAGAAAGGGTGGGAGCCAGAGGGAAAAATTCTTCCACACATACTTAAACTGTCAGAATGGAAATGAAGACAAGAAGTCACAGAAAGAAAAAAAAAATGGAGCTGAGCTGTGATAATAGTGTATGACTCACATGCTTTAACAAACTGCCTTCAGAAATATTGTTGGGCAGGGTAAAGGCTCCCTTGTCTCTTTTCCATTTACACATTCCCAAGACTTGCTGCAAAAGGAAACACCAATATTTTCCTCCAAATCTTTCGGGAGAAACAGCTTCATGTTTTTGCAGCTGCGCTTGCCAGAATGCTGTTCCCACTAGTCCCTCAAGCTCTTTCCTCAAATGTGCCACAGTTCAGATTCCTTTAAGAATAATTGTTGAATCCACTTATTAGTGCCCAAAAGAACATGCTGTGGTGGTTTAACGTCAATAGGTAGCTCAGCTCCATCACAGTGTGCTCTTTCCTTCCTCAGTTGGACAGGGGGAAAAAATGGGATGAAAAAGCTCATGGGTTGAGGTAAGGACAGGGAGATCGCTCACCAGTTACTGTCACAGGCAAAACAGACTCAGCGTAGGGAGACCGATGGAATTTATTGCCAGTTGTGAACAGACGAGAGCAGTGAGGGCTGAAGGCCAACCCAAACCACCTCCCTCGTCCTCCCTCTGCTGCCTCCCCCCAGCAGCAGGGAGCGGGGCTGCGCTCAGTCCCCAGCGCCGCGTCCCCGCCGCTCCTTCACGCTCACCGCCTGCCCTGCTCCACGTGGGGTCCCTTCCCGAGCCGGTCCCGCGTGGGCTGCCCACAGCCCGCAGCTCTTCGAGCACCGCTCGGTGTGGGCCCGCACCGCGGGGTCTGTCTGTCGGGAGCAAACGGCCCCAGCACGGGTCCCCCCCTGGGGACGGCTCCCCCCAGGCCTCCTGCTCCTGCGTGGGCTCCTCCATGGGCCGAGCCGTGGGGATCTGCTCCGCGGGGTGCCCGGGGGCTGCAGGGGTCAGCCTGCTCCACCGTGGGACTGCTGCCCTGGCACCCGGAGCACCCCCTGCCCACCTTCCTCACCGGCCTCGGGGGCCGCAGGTGGTTTCTCTCACTCCTCTCCCAGCTGCAGTTGCACTGCCTTTCTTTTTTTTTTTTTTTTAACCTTCTTAAATCTGCTCTCCCAGAAACACAGCCAGCACATCTCAAGGCTCAGCTCTGGCCAGCAGCGTGTCCTTTGTGCAGCCAGCCGTGACTGGCTCTTGTCTGATATGGGCAGCTCCTGGTAACAACCAAAGGCCATTCCTGCAGCTCCCCTGCCATCAAAACCTTGCCATGTAAACCCAACTCACACAGACATAGCCGCATTTTAAAAGAATGATTCTCCCATCTTACAGTTGGTACAGCTCCTGCTATACAACCCTACCAAAAGGAATCCAACACAGTTCAGTGACTGCACCAAATTTTTTCTATTTCTTCTCCTTTTACAGGATCCATAAGCATGTTTATCCTGTCAGAGTTCACAGAACAGCCCTGCAGTCTTCACCCAGATTGTACTTTAATGAGAGCAGAAAGACAAAACAGCCCTCTAGTCATCTTGAACGCACCCTTTTGCTTGACTCTACCTGCATAAGCAGTCAATCTAGTAGAAGGAAGAGGTCAGCTACAGGTTGAGAATATGAATATGGATGGACTAAATTTAAGTAAGAAGGCTGATGGCACAAGGCAAAAGCAAGTAAGATACATGTCTACTTCAGTTCCTTCCCTTGTAAGTGCTCTGACTGAGTTTAGAAACAAAAAGAAAAAAGATATATTATAGGTTCACAGTAGCCACGAAGTACCCCTGCACATTAAATAGCTATACTCTGACCTGTAATGTTTGCCTAACGCATCAGTAGGGACATTCCAACATCTTAAAAGAAGGATTGGTATTTTACAGCAATTAAGACCATACACAATATCTGGTGCAAAGAACAGTAGCCATCAGGTTCATTGCAGGTCTTTTCTCTTTGAAATGGATGGTTGGAAGCACTCTGCCTCCAGATTGTGCCAAAATCCTTTAGAAACTCTCACTAGCACTTGCCTTAGAAATAAGGACTACAGAATCAAAATAGTCTTGGTTGCCTCCACAGCATCACACTGCATGTAGATGCAGTTCAGTAGCACAGTGCACAAGATGTGCTAGTAACCTGAAAACAGCTGTCAGACAGAAATACCGCTCTTAATAGAGGAGAACTTCCCTCCACTCTCTCTGATCCACTTTACAGGTACTGCAACCAAAATAGCGCACGCTGTATTTATAGGTCCACAAAGTACTCCAGGAGGCTTAGTCATCAGTGTGACGATGGACACACCCCTCCTTCAAGGTCTAAAAATAGGAGACTTAAGGACTTCTGAGCCAGACTTGGTAAGCGATGTAGTGCTACTCACCATCAGCAGAGAAATGTTATTAGCTTAAGGTTTCCCTGCAGTTACTTACCCAGTGATACCTGACTCCTCCTTAACTACTTGCCTCGAGCATAGCTAATGATTACATGATTAATCTGTACAACCCTTGACTCTAAACAAGGGCTGATAACTCTTGTTGACAAGAGCAGTTGACAGAAGTGCTTTCCTAGTCCCTCCAACACACAGTACTTCACACAAAAGACATTCTTAAAAGGCAGAGGCAAGGACAATTGAGTCCATTTGTATCACTGAATTTTAAGTACATATATTCACAAGCATGAACAGAAGAAAATGGCTTTACTGTCTTCAAAGCGAAAGTGAAACTTGAACTTTGCTTCAAGTGAATGGAAGCACGTTACACACCTGATAAAACTTAAAATAGTAACGAATCCTGAGCTTTACATGCAATCGATTGCCAAGACAGGTTTTAGCAGAATTAAGGGGCTTAAAGTAAGAAAAAATGATGAGAGCTCACCTGGTGAAACCCCTCAAACCCAGTTTTTGTGCCTTTATTCATAAAACTCATCTGGTGCTTCTCAGCTTGTTGACAGCACAGACTTCATTAGTCCAGGTCTTCCTTCCACTGCTCTTTCAAAGAGTGCACCAAGATGAGATTTCCAATAAGTCACAGCTGATGCATTCACAAATGAACAGCCAAAACACACAAAGAGAATTAATCCACTTAATCCCCTGCATAGTATCTATTTCCTTCTTTGTTCTCCAAACCCAAAACACTGATCTCAGCTCTCATAAAACTTTATACACCATGCCTGAAACTCCTGGTGATATCGGAAGTTCTACTGCTTAGCTGCAATTAGCTGCTATTTCAACTGCCAAAAATCATCTTTGGGATTAAGTGCTCTGCATCCTGTTATGATTGCCTCTCTCTTCCATTTATGTGCCAATGGATAAAGAGCATTCAAGAGCAGTGGGGGGGAGAAGCAAGAAAAACAAAAACAAACAACCAAAACAGCCACGTATCATACAGACTCACCATCTATTTCCCTGGAACATGCATTTTTTTTTCCTTTTGCTTGTTGTGGTCTAGAAAAATGTGGAAGTGTTCTGTGCAGCTGTAATATTAGAGAAAAAAATTACTTAAGCATCTCTCTTTACCAAACTAGTACTTCCACACAGTGTTACGACAGAACAGTTTCAGACCACGACTGTGGAATGAAAGTAGTTAATTCAGCTAACAATTGTCCAAAACCGTCCCAATTGGTCTGCTAGACATTATTTCTATGAAAAGCATCTTTGCTGAAATCCCCAAGAAAAGCAGGTCTGTGTTTAACCTCTGCTGTACAAAAAGAAAGTAGGATAAGCAATAGAATGATAGACAGGTACCTAATTAGCATCCTAAGTAAGTTTTCTGACAAGTCATCTCCAGTGGAAACAGAGGCTAAGAATATAAACGGGCAAAACTCCTTCCATTCTGGGTGTTAGTCTTGATTTTAATACTTAATTGACAAACTGCTTAACTCCACCAGTTTACACTCTTGTTACTGACAGATGAGGTTGACATTACTTGTAAGAAAGGCTTGAGAATCCACCTTCAGGCATTTGTCTTCATAAAGAAACTAAAGGGAAGATGGTAGCACTAAATTTGTGACTGTGCACAGAGGTCTAGAGAAGATAGACTTAATTTTGAATCCTTTTCTAGCATACACCTACCTAGATGTATTTTATATAAGTGATTTAGTTGATTAGGTCTTCTCTGTACTTAATTTTAATGTACTCTCTTGAATTTTAGATGCTGGCTGAGCAAAAATAAAGGATTTCTGGACATGGCTCCACTCAGGACAGTGTCAAAAGGGCACAGACTTAAAGAATCTTTTCCCACAAGGTGTGTCCCTTCCCGGGTTGTCATCCGACAGACGCATGAGAAACACCCACTGACCACAGAAGAGAATAGCCTAAGGGACAAAGGTGACAGCTGTACAAACATATTTTCAATGCCAGGTTTATCTAGGACAGCGAAATATTTGCTTCTTAGCCTTCTGAAGCATCATACATTGTCTTCCCCCACAATTACCAAGAAAACTGAAAGGCAGAGCACTGCAACATCTGATTTCACAGAAAAGCCAAACATCTTGTAAATGAAGAAGTCAGCTTTTGCCTGCGGCAAAATTTACAAAACCTCTTGACACTGCTTAAAAGGCTGGGTTTTTTTTGTTTTTCTACCTCCTGGCTCTCCCTTACAAATACTTGGGCCACATTCAGTTTTAGCATCCAAATTACAAAGTATCCATGGCGTGCTTGACACAGCTCCAGGACAACAGTGTCAAGCAGGCTTCTCTGTGCTGCAGAATGGCACAGTCACCAGCATCTGCCAGGACAGTCTGCGACTTCTCTCCAAGAGTGACTCAGTGCAGAAAGAAAAGCAGAAGAAGGATGTAAATAGAAGAGTGAAGCTTTGTCTTTGTTTGGCATACAAGGGAAAATAAGTTAACTCATGAAACAAAGGAAATCAGAAGGAAATAACTCAGTGAAGAAATGGGGACTCCCTTTAGTAACTGGTTCACCATTAGTAAAGGAAACAGTTGATGAGTTAGATTCTGATAAGGCCAAAAGGGACCCTGCCTTGCTTGGGTACTTATTCATCAGTCATAGGGGTTAACATTTGGCCTGCATCAAGATGAATTCAGAAACTGATAACTCAAAGGGCTAAGTAATAGAAGGAATTTTTAACCCATCTGAATAGAAACCAATCTTGTCCTCCTTTATTACTTCTATCTTGGACCTTCAGACTGTCTGTGAACTATGCTACAGGAATCAACAGAATTGGAGGAAAGAAATCTGCTGCCTTCCACTAAAACACATCCTTGAAACTCTCAAACATTGACAGTTTTACAAACTGAAGTTGAAGCAAGTGATAGAAACATGGTCCTGTGCTCTACGTTCTTATAGTTCTACCTTAGGTTTTTCTTGAAATTATTTTAAGCAGTGCAATTAATTTCATAAGATCTTAAGAAAACCAAGCAAACTTGAACAGAAAACAAGGTATGCAGCAGAGCTGGTCAGAAACCCCTCCATGAAGTACTAAAATGAAATTTCTGATCAGGGAAAACCTACCTGGGTGATGGCACTGGTGCCATTTTGCTGGCCTCCAGTCAGAGTCACCACAGCACACCTTGAGGTGCCAAAAGGTACTTAAATCAGCCACCACCAGTTAAGAAAAAGCAACATTTTATTGTGCAGTGGAAGAGAGGTGAGGGCATAAAGGGGAAGTCTCACAGTGACACAAGAAGTCTGGATCACAAAAACCTTGGGACACTGGCAGCTTTTGTCAGGTTCCAGGACATGTGCTCAGTCCACATGGCCAGACCATTCAAGACAAAACAAGCAGGCTCAGGGAAGAGAAATGCTGCAACTGCCGACCAGATGGTATGAACGTTAGGTGATGTGTTTCGTTCCTCAGCCCAGACAAGCTCTGAATACTCCTCAGCTAAATACATGCTCCATTTAATCTAATTTCTCAGGTGTCAAGGGGCTTTAAGACTTGCATGGCTTAACATTTGTGAAACCTTCTGAAGATGCAAACAAAACGTAAATACCAATGCACCTGAAACTAACAGGCTTTTTCCTGTAACTGTCACGTTGCTTACATTGCACCTGAGTCACAGTATGGAAATCTTACTGAGGCACAGATTCTTCTGGCAAGAGTATCCACATGAAAACAGGAACATAAAAAAAAAACAAGAATTACACCTGAGTCAGCATCATCAACCAGACTGAATCACTGTCAGACAAACAAGGAAGTTAAAAACTGTGTAACAGGTATTTTGATTGGAAGTTTCCTCTTTCATATAACTTGAAATATTTTAAACCTTTTTTGTTGCAGAAATTGATTAGAGGGATACTGTGGAATAGACGCATGGAAAATTAAATGTTCTTCAAAGTTAGGTATCAAATTTACAGTAATAAGCTGACGTTCTCTAAAACCAAACACTTGGTTATTGATATATAGTGATAGAAACTTTTATACTTATTTAGTAGATAACAGTGCAGACATGAACTTAATGTGGCTAGAACAGTTTTCCCATCATCACATGTAATCACATTATTTGCTTGTTCAGACTACAGCACTCCAAAATTTCTCCAAAGAAAAAAAACTTTCTTTCCTGGTATAGAAAACCAAGTTCAGAGAATACACATTTAACTGCATAGGATATGTTGACTTTTTCCCTAAAAGGTGTCAAATGCACATCGAGTAAAACGTGAGTATCTGTATTTCAGGGGTGACACGGAAGAGAGCACATTGCCTCTTTAGCAGACAAAACAGCATTGTGTGAGTACTGTAAGTGGAGAATAATCCACACTGGTGAAACCACAAGAACGGAAAGTCAGGAGAGTAGCACTGCAGTTACGGGTGATGTGCTTTGGCCAGGTATTTTGCATTACAGGTTATCCTGCTCTTTACTATTGAAGTGCCAGAGGACTGGAATTCTGATTGCTGTACTCACGGCTGAATTTACCAGCCTTTGCTTGAGCCAAAGGCTTCACACAATCCTCAGACACATCCTCTACAGGTTAGACCAGATAGACGGAACCCATGTTAAACTCAGGGGTTTTCTTCACTCTTCTCACCCAGCAGGTCATCCACCAGCCTCAGCACCCAACCTCTCTTATGCCCAATGTGCTTATAAAGGAAGTTACTCTGCACCACTGAAGTCACAGGATGGAACTGTTACCAACTGCACTAAACTTCTCCATCAGCTTCAGCTTTTGATCTATAGCTTGGTCTCTAGCAACCCATTGTACAGGGCACTAATTCTACACATTAGGAAACCTTCATTTAGTCATGAGACTTTGCTACCAGATTTTACTGGTGCTAATTAAAAAAATATTTTTCATTTTTACAGAGTTAGTGTTATTAAAATCAAGTATTCCTAATCAAACATATTAAACTTATAAACTTATTTTATAAATATATACTTTTCAGTGGTTTGTGGGGACAGGACAAGGGGGCAATGGCCGCAAAATGGAACACAGGAAGTTCTGCACCAACATGCAAAAGAGCTTCTTCACAGTGAGGGTGACGGAGCACTGGGACAGGCTGCCCACGGAGGTTATGGAGTCTCCTCTGGAGATACTCAAGACCCATCTGGATGCCTACCTGGGCAACCTGCTCTAGGGAACCTGCTTTGGCAGGGGGGTTGGACCTGATGATCTCTGGAGGTCCCTTCCAACCCCTACAATTCTGTGATTCTGTGAAACCCTTTTGAAAAAATAAGTGTTTCAGCACACAGCAACAAAAGACAATATAAAGCTTTCATGGTGATTTGGACAGAAAAGATAAAGCAAATATAGTGAGAAAAAGTGAGTTTTTAGTGACTTGCTACCATTGGTCAAGTAGCATTAAATAATTTTTGTCTAGGAAATACTCATGAGAGAGGAAGCTTTCTTTATTCTGAATCTTTGTTCTTAAAATGGCAGTATGAGAAATAATCGTCATTCCACTCAGTTCATTCCTGAAGAACTCTGGAGCTGACATGTTCACTGCTAAAGAGTCTGAAGTAAACAGACAGATCACAGGTAAAGAAACAAAAGGCATTGCCTATATATTTTAAAAAGTCGTTCTGTGAAAGAGACCAAACAGCCTGCTCAGTGGTGTCTACATCTGTGACATTACTGTGAAGTATTGTGGGTTTGCATTTTTCTTCTCCTGAAGGAAACTATTTTTTCACCTGGAAGAAAACATTTCAAATCTCTAGCCAGCAAAATCAGTTAAGGAAGGATCCTAAAGACAGACTCAGATCATTCTGGGTTGGGCTGAACTTTCTCTGCCTTACTCTACAAATTTCTCTATCCCAAATCTCTTCTTACACCCTTATCAAACTCTTCAATAAACTTTACTCCTCACTTGCCTACCTCACCCATGGTCACTCACCTGTCCCTTCACCAAGGGGCATCCTTCCCTTTTTATTTACATGAGCATCTCCTAAAATATATTCACATCTCAAATTTAAGAAGCTACAGTACTAAACTGACTACCGTGTCATTATCTAAATCACTCAGCCATACTTTCTAATCTTTCCTTCCCCCTTACGGAAGTCATGTCATTCAAAATCATTAATTTTCTGAATTTAGACATGGTTGCTGAAGAGGACGCCTTCAGGTACAATCACAGTAAGCAATAGTAATTAATAATGAATTCAAATGGTTGCCTAAGAACGTCAGCTATCACTGAAGTTTCTAGCCACCACAGCTGAAAGACAAAAGAATAAAACTATGACCCAAACACACTAAATATTTAGAAAACAAATAAATTCCTGCTTTTCATGTTTTTACATTTTTTTTCTTGATTTCTAATAACTTCAACAGCAGTATTATCGGCCTTGATGCTGTGTCAGTTTCAAGCTGAAATTTGGCAGTCATTTGGCAGTAAGTGTGACAGCAAATAGTACAGGGAAGAATCACATGATGAAAAGCGTTCTTTCCACACTTACACACAGGTTCATCAGGTTAGAATGCAACATCCTGTTTTGTTTTTCTTCTGGTCTTTCAAACCTATTTCTTCTGCTTATCGTAAAGCACAAACCAAAAATAAAAGGGTCCACATGACAAGTGTACTTTGCAAAGAACATAATAGGATTAGGGAAACAGTAGCATTCCTTGTTAAAAAAAATCACCTTGTTCCCTATTTGTGAAGCTTGGACTTTACTTAACTATTTAGGAAAGAGTCTTACAGACCAGCAGCCAGTCACAAGTGGAAGGCATGGAACACAAGAACAAGAAAATCAGGCCACAAGTGCAAGGACAGGTGAACTACTTTCAGCTCTGCTGTGCACTACCGAAAGAAAAAAGTAATGTTTAAACAATTACTGTGGACTCATTAAAGTAAAATATTCCATCCCACTCCCCAAAACCTTATTCAACAACTAAAATGAGTCACATAGAAAGAACATGGGAAATGGAAAGGAAGCACAATAATATAGATGGAAAAATACACATCTAAATGATATTCACTATCCCAATTCATCAAGAAATCTAACTCAAGTCCAATTTATTTCAAGACGTCTAATTACCTTCATGTCCCTTAGGATTTGTATTTATGTCCCACTTACTACATTCCTGCTGTCAGAGACAAGCTTGGTTTATTTTCCTCTGCAAGTATATTTGGAACAACAATACGAAACAGTTTTCCTTACAGGGAAAACAGAAATGCGAGCCTTTTCCATCCTGTGAGACTAAGATGAGCAGCTTCTAATTCATGAGGAAAATCATCCTCATTTTGCATCTGATGTTTGCAATGAGTAAGAGTTACAAGCTAAGTGACGAAACTTGACACCCTAGGTAATCAGATCTTGACAGAGAAAACAAGTTTCAGGATCTATGGAAGTGAACTCCGCACTATATTTCCATTTGATTTCAAACTTCCTTGTGGATAAAAGTCCTAAATATATTTTAATGCATGCCTGCACACCACTGCCTTAGATAGTTTTCTTCAGGAAGTCTCATTTTAGATGTTTCACTCACAACGCAAATAAACAATACAAAAAGGTCACTAACGGACGGCCTTAAAGACTTTGCTTGCTTTCACCAGGACCTGCATTCTTTCATGTCCCCTGGGGCCTATTTACATGAATGATTTTGTATTTGAAGTTCCTTACCTGTACTTTACATATGTCTGAGATAACATAACACAGTAACTTAGCAGAAGTTACAGAAGTTACTATAGACTTAAATGCTTTGAAATGAAGTTTTCAGCAGACGCAGCTCAGGGTTCTCTATTTTATTTGTTCTTTATGTTTTTTCCTCAGTAAAGAACGTTTTTGCTCCCTGCTTGAGGAAGAGTGACCCTCAAAGGTAAGCCCAGTCAAGGACTGCAGATGTTTCACCTGAGTGCTCTAGGAGGTTGTGCAGAACTGTAGTGAGGCATCAACATAATGGTAAGAGTCTTTCCTCAAAGGTGTGCTTTTCAGACCCCTCTCCTTTATCTTGTAACTCCTAGATTCAAAGCCTGGAAACCCCAATATTTCAGGACCCTACTTAAACACTGGCTGAATTTCAAAGCTTCTTTTGGAACAATCAATGGTCCAGAGCAGAGTTTTAAGTTACCGGGGTTATACATGACAGATAATATATGAGTAAGAAGGAAAGAACAAAACCACAAGAGTGCAGAGAGCTGAGCTCCCATTCCATTCTTTCAGTCCATACAACACTTAACACATTTCACTAAAAAGAAATATGGTAGTCATAACTAAATAACATATAACAATCCTTACAATAAAAAAAAATCAAAGTGTCAAATTACTTCACGCTCCACAAACAAAGGCCCTTGATATGTAGGGAGCTATTCTGAAACACAAGTTGACAAGAAACTAGGCACCATGTTCTGCAAGCACGTGCTCTGTGGATGAACCCTTCAGAATAACAGCAGCTTGTAACTTAAGCAAACCCACCTGTTGCAGAGCTGGGTGTGGTTTCTTTATCTTCATTCTACTTGCACTGCAGCTGAACTTAATCTTTTAATATATAACAGTAAGGAGACAGCAATGAACTTAAAACAATAGGTAAATGGTATTATTTTCATCTTAGAGAAAGCAAGTGATCACGTGACAGCCCTCCCAGTCTGCAGATACTTTACCCTCTGAAACACACTCCAGCTTCACCGGCTCACAGAAGACAACCTCTCCCAAATCAGGCACAATTTTGGTGCAACCAGCCCTCCCTCATTTGCAGTGTCAAATATAAAATGAATCAGAATCCCCAAACCCAGCATGTTTCTCTAAAGTGTATTCTGAAGTAACAAAAGTTTCTAGAAAACGGGGTGGAAACATAATATGAAAACATAAGAAACCAGCACAAGAACACTAATTAAACAGCTACCTGGCTCAAGTTAATTAGCAGAGTCTTAATAAACCCAAACTCACGACTTGTCAACCTTTCTAGTCCCTCAGATCAGATTGGTTAGAAATACACAGATCTAGATATATCACTCTTAAGCTGAGACAATATTCCATCCAATGATCTGCTACAAGTATTCTTTTGTACATCCACACCTAGCCCTAGCCCTCCACATGAGCTGGCCACAACCAATCCCAGGGTACGTGTGCCAGCTATTCCTCCCAGCAGCACGGCTGCATCACCACTCTCACACTGATGCTACACGCTCCTACCACCCCACAACCATGTACGTGCTCAATACTACATGCTCAGATAGAAACAGCCCCCACCTACACTTAACTGGACCGCTTCCTCATTACTGTGGTAACAGCATATTCAGATGGAGAGTCAAGAAAAGGTGAGCCCAGGCTTTTCAATCTATTCCACATGACAGATGAGAGACTTGTTTCCACCAGCCTATGCCTGAAACATGACATTAAATTACCTATTAAACCAGCTACACGTTAATGAGTGTTGGAAAACAAGACAGGTTGGTGCTCAGTCCAGAGCTGCACTGAACCTCAGGTAAGTAGCTTATGTGCTTTTCTGTCTCATGGCAAAACTTCCAGCAACTTGCAGAGTGAAATTTGAAACTTGGGAAATTATGTACAGCTTAATATACCACATATAAAAGTAATACCCATCATGAGTGCACATCCGTATTTACCTGCAAGTGAAAAAGATTTTCAATAGGAATCGTCATAATAAGACTGGGGTGCCACTATGCTCTGGCACAAGAAGTTCTTGACAGCAATGATTTGAAGCATCTCTGCAAAGTAGGTATCGGTCTATGTGAGTTTCTGTTCAGAGAAAGTATATTGCAGACATTAACGCAAATCGAAATAGCTGTTGCATCTACATCACACGTTCCAGTGCCACTGATTTATTGAGCTTCTCAGAAAATGTACCTGCTACTGAAAGTCTGAGCCAAGAGCTGTAGCCATATAATATTTTTAGGCTCTGAACAACAGCTTTGTACGTATGTCACAAAGAGAAAAGCAAAGTGATCTGCAATGACTCTTTGTCAATCATGGTACAATTTAAGGCATGAAATTATAATTCCATGCTGTCAAGTGAATAGTTTTAGCCAAGAGTTTCTTTAGTTCCTTAGGGTTTGCTTTGATGTTTCTGCAATATCTTCAATGAAGTATTTTTGTAGCTTTCTTTTAATGAAACAAAAAGAAAACGGTACATCTCCCGGCAACAAATCACTACCTGGAAAGACTCAATTTACTGAGGTTTTTTCAATTCCTGTAACTAAAACACACGATGCATTTCACCAAAAACAGAACGTTATTGGTATTAAAACATGGATTAAGTTCAAAAGATAATTATTCCTAATGCCTAAGAAAGTGTCCCTCAATCTGCAATGACAGTTAATAGCTAAGAGAACAATTAGTCAAATTGTCCTGAATGGGACAATATTCCAGTTGACCTTCTCATAGTCATTAGTATGTCACTTTTGTTAAGGAGGAAGGGAAGGAAAAAAAAATAAAAATATATCAGATTTCACACCCCCCCCAGTAGTATTAAAAATGGATGATTTCTGGGCCAGTTACATGAGCTCCTTTAGAAATCCTTAAACAAACCTTGCATATAGAGAAAAAAAAAGATTTGTCTGTTTTTGTTTGTTTTGGAAAAAAAAAATCAAGCTGTCAAAAAGTTCTTACTTTATCCCCTAATTTAAACACTTTATTCCTTTGTTTTACTTAAGTGAATTAAGTCAATACTAGCAGGTACTTCTATTGCTTTGCCTTTCAGTTTTGTTATTGCTCAGGATAATGAAACAAATTAATTCTTCTATGCCACTTTATGTCATTGCAGCCAATGCATTACCTCCCTCACAAGAAGAAAACCTTATATATTTCAGAAATACAAGTTTCAGCGTGCATAAACTTATATCTGTTGACAAACTACATGCTGAAATATTAAGTTTGTTGTTAATGGCTCAGACAATTAAAAAACTGTGTGCCACTGACCAGAAAAACACTGTCATTAAAACCTATTTCACGTAGTTTGATGTAGGGTCCTGAAGAGGTAAGTAATAAGCCCCTCAAAATGCAAAGTCTTTAGAAACATGAAATCACATTTTACATTTTTTTGCTATTTAGTTTGCATCAGGTAAACAAAGGTAAAAAGCATACCAGATATTCTCAGTATCCATGTTGAATACTGTGCTAAAATTCCAGTAATAACAGAAAGTTAGTTCAAAGATGCCCAAACCAGCCACTATTCTCAGCCTTCTCAACATCCCAATCACTCAAAGCATACCGAATTTCTGGCTAGCTATCATTTTAAAACAGGCAAAAAATAGCATTGTGAAAATATCCTTCAAACATATCACCATTAATCACACTTGTAGTACTGGACAACAATCTCCAAAAGTAGCATTTACACTGTCATGTGCAGCCCCCCTGCTTTAAATGAAAAAATACACAAGCTCAGTATTCTGGACAAATAAAAATATTTAAATGAACAGCTAATAGGCAAGAAGTGAACAAAAGAATTCATATATATATAAATCTCAACCTACATCAGAACTACTAAGAGCTACTAGTCAATCTTTTTACACAGGCAGAAAGTAATAGGACAAGAGGGAACAGCTTTAAACTAAAAAAAGAGTGGAGAGATTTGGATTAGATGTTTGGAGGAAATTCCTTACTGTGAGGATGCCGAGGCCCTGGCCCAGGCTGCCCAGAGGAGCTGCGGGTGCCCCATCCCTGGCAGTGCCCAAGGCCAGGCTGGATGGGGCTGGGGGCAGCCTGGGCTGGTGGGAGGGGTCCCTGCCCATGGCAGAGGCTGGGACCGGGTGGGCTCTGAGGTCCCTTCCATCCTAAACCCTTCTCTAATTCTATGACCGTTACAGACAGTGGCTTAGTCATATACTTACAGCCTTATGTTTTTCAACAGCCTGCTAATTTTTAAGTCTTGGTATTTGCCGCATACTGTTAATCTTTTGAATTATTGTGCATTCAAGTAGGTGGATTACATAGTTCCAGGGAAATTCCATTATAACTTATCATAAATGAATGCTACCACCTACTATATCATCATGTTTCTGTTGTGCCTACACATTAGTTCACTCCAAGTATTTAACTAGTTTTTTACTAAAGCATTTCAACTCTGAAATTGTACTTTTTCTAAGATGTACTTCTGTACATCTAAATACATCTGAAGTGTATTTTTTCTGTAGATGATAAGCATCTATGAGGAATTCACTTCAGAAGAATGAGTCATTCTTGCATTTTCAGTTTGCGATGACTGCACTCGTGCTTCTATTTTATTAGGATCTTTTGCAAGTTCCTAATTACTTGTATACCTGCCCTGATTAAATAAAGATTAAGAATTAAAATCACAACTTTATGATAAAACATAACCTAAGCATCCTGGTGTTAAATCATCTGAAGAACAACTTGCATAAACAATACATTCATATTCAAAGAATACACCCTGGAGTGCACATAATTTCTTCTCTGAATATCTTGACTTTTCATCTTTCTTGCCTCCATACCAAAAGAAAAACAGAGACTATTTTTTTTTTTTTTGCATTTACAGATTAAAAATAAATTCACCCAGACTTTGTTAGACAGCACACGGCATGGATTACTCCAACTAGTTCAAAACAGCACTTAGGTTTTGGCACAAGCACAGATCTCAACTAATGGTGGCTCACAGATTAACAAAGCAATTAAGAAGACAGCTAGCTATTTTCAGCACACTTAATTTCATCTGAGAGGTTTCAGGCTGAGATACAAAGTAATGCAATCTGAAAAGGAGCCACACAAGTTTCCTGTCACCATCCTGGCAACAGCCAGCAGCTCTGGTGTCACTACACCCAGCAGTAATTGAAGAGTTAAGTGTTTCATCTCCGACAGGAACATCTATTTAAGCCATCTACAAGGTTCCATCTTGTCACCATTTGATCACCAGAAACAGGACTAAAACTATAGTTACCTTGCATGTTAAGAAATACCTGTAGGAGGAGGAATTAAGAGGAACAAATTAAAAAGAATAGAAAAGAGAGGAACAAAGAAACATACAAATAACAGAAGGAATATCCAAGAGAAGGATATGCCACAGACGACAAAACCAGCAGGAGAAGTCCCCGAGAAGAAAACAATGAGTTAAAGAATAGACAGATCTAAGCTGGAACATTTAGACCTGTGAGCAAGTCGATCCCGGATTCCAGCTCAGACTTGCATCCAGCTGATAGCACGTGGGAGCAGGCCACAGTGCTCAAGTACCCACTTCCAGGCTCCATATTGCCTGGAAACAAAATAGGTTAGAGTTCAGATTACAGTGATGTTAAAGCTTTCTGCTATGCTATTATACTTCCATAATTTACTGAAATGGCACAAACATATCAAACAAGGTGGCTGTAAGCATTTTTTAAAGTAGTACTTTTAAAAACAAGACTTAAATGTACCTGAATGGGAGCGACACTTTGAACACCTTTCTTCCTCCCATCTCCAGAATATCATATAACCAGAATCAGAACTCAGTTCATGAGAAAAGCAAGCCTGATCTTGAAAAAACTTACTATTTGGAGTAAGCCCAGTTTTAAAAGGTGGATGAGTGAAATGTAGCAGCCAGCCCTCCAATCAACTTGAAGACCAGGGGCACACTTACAGACAGGCTTAACTTCAAAAAAAGCAGTTGCAGTACGTGACATGCATGTCTCCCCTTTATAATATACTTACATCATACTTAAATATTTCATGCTTACTTGCACATGGCCAAAAAAGACATGGACCAAATGCAAATTGAACCACTTAAACTCCACATGTAACTGCAATCTAATTTACTCAATCATTTTCATTAGGCTATTTCATGCATTCCAGAATCATCACAACAGCTCCAGCTGCCAAAAGGCAGAAATTTTGCTGCTGTCATCTTATTCTGTTCTCCATTTACTCTGCATCTCTCAAGCACACAAATCCTTCATTGAGTCTATGTAATTAAATAGAGACAGAAAATTGACCATGTTTAGAACAGTTCAGTTGGAAGGGACCTACATGGATCATCAAGACCATGTGTGTGAGCACTTCAGGGCTAACCCAAAGTGAAAGCACATTACTGAGGGCATTATCCAAATGCCTCTTGAGCACTGACAGCCATGGGGCATCCAGCACCTCTCCAGGAAGCCTGTCCCAGTGTTCGACCACCCTCACCTTAAAGAAATTTTTCCTAATGACCAGCCTGAGCCTCCCCTGCTGCAGCTTTGTGCCACTCCCATGCGTCCTGACATGGGGAAGAGACCGGCGCCTGCCTCTGCGTTTCCCCTCCTCAGGGAGCTGCAGAGAGCCATGAGGTCGCCCCCGGCCTCCTTTTCCTCAAACCAGACAACCGGAGTGTCCTCAGCCTCTCCTCACAGGACATGCCCTCCAGCCCTTCTACCACTTTTATTGCCTCTTCTGGATGTTTTCATGCACCTTTACATCCCTGGAGCCCAGAATTGCATGCAATATGCAAGATGAGGCTGCACCAGCACAAAATATAGTGCGACAATCACATCTTTTGACCGTCTGGCCATGCTGTGTTTAACACACTCCAAAATGCAGGGGTTTTGCTGGGACAGCTTGCTGACATTTTAATGAGTTAAATCAAAGAATGGAGTACTCTACCAAGCATCAAACCTGGAACAAGATACCTAGTGAGAACAAGAAGACAGGAACAAAAAGATGAAGGGTATGACTCCTCATTACAGCAGCAGTGAGCTGTAAAGTTTGTGTTAAGAAGCACTCAGGTAGTAGACAAATCTTTAGCAATTTTTCCTTCTACTTCACAAAAGTATCCCATGAGTGAAGTCACACTTAAGGGAGATGTCAAGTATCCACGACAGCAGTCAGCACCCACACAAGATAAAAATCATCTCACCTCCACTCGTGGAAGTTGTATACAAAGTACTTCCACACATAGAAACAGCTTGGCTCAGACTTCCTGGCTACTCCCCAGAAAAGTCAAATGAAACTGATTTTATACATATTTGCTACCAAACAGCTGGGGGAGATGCCTATTTCCCCTCCCACGCCCCCAAGGGAGCAATAAATAGCTATTCTATTTGCTTTAATTCCCTCTAGTTAATGCAGAGAAAACACATTCTTCTATAGGGCAATTCAGAATAGGAACCTATGCCAGGTGCTCTGAACCGTTGGTAGAGGAAAATTCTTTCTAAGTCAGTCCATGGACTAACTACTTAAAAAAAATGAAACTGATATCAAATATATCCCTACAGCCCACTTTCCAACATGAAAGTCATTTAAACACCAAAAATTCAGTCAGTCCTATCTATTCCTAAAATGCCAGAAAACAGAACTCCACATACGTGTGTGGCATTTTATCAAAAGAAAAAACAACAACACAAAGGACTTGAACGATTCTTTTTCAGAGCTCCTATGGAATGTCAGTGCTACTGTCATAATTCCTCAAGGCATCTAGAACAGCCTTAACAACTTTGTAGTTCTTACAAGTATAAGTGAAAAGCGGTCTAGGAGTGCTTTCTATCTCTAGTATACAGCAACTGCTTTTTAGCTACACCTTTGCATGCTCTAAGTCTCACAGAAAGATTAAACATTTGTATTTGTACGGTTACATGACGACTAAGATGAACATTTCCCTCCTAGTATTCTAGAAAACAAAATGTAAGCTTGTAATTTAGGTAACTAAAAAAAATGCAAGACAAGTTCACATCACAAAAAAGACATTAAAATACCTGCGTTCATGCTAAACCTTCTACTTCTCTAGTAACTTTGTAAAGACAACATAGGTTTTAGCAAGAAGAATCCTGCTGTGACAATTCAAGAAAGCATTTTCCATTTCCTTCTACTTACACTGAAGTTATATTCCACCCCTCAGTAAAAAGGCAAATTCAATGGTTTTGATGGCACGTCATGTTCATGACTCCCAAATGCCAACATTTACCTGATTATTCTCAGAATGTCATCTGACGCAGGAACTTCACCTCATCTACCTACAAGCAATTTTTTAGAACATTTGCTTCTAGTCCTGCTATAAACTAGCTGTAGCATGGTAAGTTAACAAGAGAAGTATTTAAATAATCCTGCTTTATGAACAACCTGATAAACCTCAACATAGGAATATTATAGGCTATCCAAAACATGTCCATTTATGAAATGTGATCCCACACAATCCAAAAAGGAAATTACTAAACAGCACCATCTTTTTGTAATTTGGTGGTCTTTCCCCTTCCCCCCCCCCCCCCCCCCCCCCCAATAGATATATGGAGACTAAAGCAGTACATCTGGATTTTGGTCTGCACTTCCCCAAAGGTCAGATGTAAATATATGGGCTTGTTCCAGAAACACCGCTTTGTTCTTTTTCACAGTGATACTTTTCTACTGTAGAACGCATTAATCTACATTTAAACAATATAAGGCATTCAGACAACCTGAATTTATTCTACTGCTAAGGAAGAAGGCAAAATCATTAACACAGGGAATAAACACTGGTTCTCAAACCCGTGTATAGGGTCAGAACACCAGAACAATTTTTTTCCCCCCTCCTGAAAAGAGTGAGCAGGAAGACACACATTTAAATAGACCAGGAATGACTTCCTCCCTCCCACTCTGGACTTACCTGAAAACAAAGTTTGGACAAACACAAGAGAATCATTACCACCTCCTTCTCCAAACGATTTGTATCACTGGCATGTTCCATATAACTGGCTAATAAAAGCTCCCAGACAGTTCTAAATCTGCAGGTAAAATACAGCCTTTTCTACATCCAAAAGTAAAGAAACGTTAAAATAAGTCTTGCCTTCAAAATTCTTGAATCTTCTTGCCTTGAATCTTCTGCAGCCAACAGGAGAGTAAAAATAGTTGGAAGTATAGCAGATCTGTACTTCTAAAAGTTCTGTACTTATCTACAAACAAATCAAATAACAAACTTTGCTGTAGTGACAGCATGATAAAAACACTAGTTAATATTTGAATACTGAGTGGTTCTTCCATTTACCTTCGTGTCATGAAAAAATACAGATCTTTATCATGAGAATGACTGACGGTGAACCATATTTCGTATCAGACTGGAAAAAAATCTGGGGTGGCTTAGGACACAAAGCCTACTGCAAAAAATCTAAACACATTCAGGGATGTTGTAGATCATAATTAAGAAAAAAATTTTTTAAAAAGTTTACAAAAGCAAAAGAGATCCCAGAGCAACTGACCATGGAACATTTAAGTACGTGTACTTTCAGTGGTGTTACCTTTAAACTTGTATAAGGGTCAGGTCAACAACAGCCAGAAGTATGTGTGTGATCCCATAAACACTTTCTAAATGCAGAAAAGCAAGGCCACACCTTAGAATTTAGTAGACACACTTGCATCAAAAAGCAGCAACTCTACAGCCTCTTTTTAACAGAAGAATTGTAACCTCCCAAATTAATTTTGACAAGAGACCTAACACTATCAAATTATACCAATGGCACAGTTGCACGTAGATCAGATATGCAACAGAATTTATTCAGGAAATGTCTGGAGCACTGGCCCTAGTGTTTGTGACAATATAACCTATCTCTAGACACATCTGCAAAGTAGCTCTGCTGCAAATAGGCTTTTCATCTTTAATTCTGCTGCTATCAGCCTCAATTTATTTTTATGCACAGTAAAGTCCTCAGGGAATGAATCAATTTTTTAGCCACTTTCTAAAGATTAAATATGTTGTCTTTGCCATTTAAAACCTGATGAAATGATAATGTCAAACACTACCCTTCACCCCGCTACCAGTAGCGGTAAGCAAGCACAAGTAACAGGAGTTTGGTTCACTCGTTATTTGGCATACTCAGTGCAGAGCTACTGCTTCCACCAACACTCCTCACCAGGCAGCGTGGGTAAGAGAAGCCTGTTGACATCTCTCCCTGAATTCCCATGACTCAACGTCTATGCCATGACATTACAAAGCTGTCCACTCTGCTGAGTCTTTCCTGCACGGTTCAACAAAACTGTGACGTGTCTACGGCAGGTGACTCCAGTCTTCCATGTCACCCTCCTCCTGTGCAAATGCACAACCTATAGTTTCATTACTGATACTTGCTTTCATTTTAAATGTTTACTAGCATTTATCTGCATACTATCTTGTTTCACCGATACTATGCTCAGCTTTTGATAGCAGCACTTGTACCAATAAAAATAAACCCAATTAAACAATTATCACAACACAATAGTTGTCTAAACAGCCTATGCCAGAGTACAAGCAAGTAGAAGGATAAAGAAGGACAGCCTGGAAGAACATGAAAACAAATTTATGATGCATCATGTTGTTCATTAACAAGAAAAAATACCCAAGCAGAAAAGAATTAGCATTTGAAAATTAAGTGTCAGAAGCACTAGGTGCCAAAAACCAGTGGTAAAATTACGATATAAAATTACACAACCAGCTGATGAAATTAGAATTCAGGTACTCCCATATTCTCACGCCAGGTTGCAGTAGGTCACATTTTTCCTTTTGCAAACAAAAGCCTTTCTCCAGTCACACTGTGGGACTGATCCATGTTATTGTTTGCACAGTCTGATATCATAGCTAGCGCATTCTAAGTGGACAAAAAGAGCGAAAAAACACTAACTCCCCGCCGTCTTGCATTTGCGGATAAATAATCATTATACCAATAAAAGAAATTTTAATTTATAACTTTTGTCTGACAATCTGAAAATAGCAAGCCCTAGGGGTGGGGTTGTTCAGGTGCTGCAGCTCTTATTCCTGTGCCTTGCCAGCCCTGCTCATTCACTGAAGAAGGAACAGCACAGAGCAGCTCTCTCCCTCCCTGCTGCCCACTGCCAGCAACTGTTGAGATAGGGCGGAAGCGTGATGCAAGCAAAGAGCAGACAGGCTCACATGCTCTCCCCTTACAACCTTACCTTGCTGCCACTGTGAGTGACAGATCAACAGTCTGACCAGCAGAACTTTCCTCCTTTTCTAATCCTTCCAAATTCACCACGAACACGATGCAACTCTGATCCATAGAAATAACTAAGTAAAACAGGGTTAACATAAAAACAAAACTTACAAGTATTATCCTAACATCTCACTATTTAATCAGTTACTACTATTGGCCAGAATTTCCTGAATGTTGGAGCCCTTGATACCTGACACCCCTGAAACATCATCCTTACAGCAAAAAACATTCAGCAGAATTGTATTCCTTGGTTGGTTGCATATTAATTCCTCTCAAGTGAGTAGCAAAGACATAAGGTAGTTAGTACCAGCTGAAACCATGTGATAGTCTAAATTCATTGACTTGATGGTCTCCAGCTGGTTCTCATTGACTGATGAGTTAACTTCAGCTGCAGAGCAAAAAGAATCATAGAACATTCCAAGTTGGAAAGGACCCACAAGGATCATCAAGTCCAACTCCTGGCACCACACATGTCTACACAAAAATTCAGACCATATGACTAAGAGCACAGTCCAAACGTTTCTAAAATTCAGACAGGCTTGGTGCAGCAACTGCGTCCCTGGGGAGCCTGTTCCAGTGCACAACAACCCTCTCAGTGAAGAACCTCTTCCTGATGTCCAGCCTAAACTTCCCCTGCCTCAGCTTTGACACCATTCCCACAGGTCCTATCACTGGTGACTAAAGAGAATAGATCGGCGCCTGCCCCTCCACTCCCCTCGCGAGGAAGCTGTAGGCTGCGATGAGGTCTCCCCTCAGCCCCCTCTTCTCCAGGCTGAACAGGCCCAGTGCCCTCAGCCGCTCCTCATACATCTTCCCCTCTAGGCCCTTCACCATCTTCGTAGCCCTCCTCCGGACACTCTCCAACAGTTTCACGTCCTTTTTGTACTGTGGTGCCCAGAACTGCACACAGTGCTCGAGGCGAGGCTGCACAGCGCAGAGCAGGGCGGGACAATCACTTCCCTTGACCAACTGGCGATGCCGTGCTTGGTGCACCCCAGGGTACGGTTGGCCCTCCTGGCTGCCAGGGCACACAGCCTGCTGTCAACCACAACCCCCAGATCCCTCTCTGCGGGGCTGCTCTCCAGCGTCTCGTTGCCCAGTCTGTACGTATAGCCAGGGTTGCCCTGTCCCAGGTGCAGGACCCAGCACTTGTTCTGGTTAAACTTCATGCGGTTATTTATTTTTTTTTCCAAGTTTGGCCATCTTCTCGACGCTCTGGCAGAGCCGTGACTGACCCCACCATGGCTGACCCTAGGACCTCACTAAACCATCCGATTGGTAGTAGCGACAGGCGGGGTGTACAAAGGGCAGGGACTTAATCAATGCAAGCTTATGACCCACACTTAATGGGAATTCCTCGTTCATGGGGAATAATTGCAATCCCCGATCCCCATCATGAATGGGGTTCAACGGGATGTGGGGGAAGAAAAAAACTGACCAGTACTCCTCCCCTGTCCTGATAGGATTATTTCCATCTACGGTGTCTCTTCTGCACAAACAGGATTTTAATTTCCTGAAGCTGACACAAACATCAAAAATCAAATGGAACTGTTCAAGAGAGCTTATAAACAAAACAAGAGGTCAGAAAACCATGTTTGCATTATTTATTACACACAACAGTTCTTGCTTTAATACTCACTGAAATATAAAATCAAGTAGGAATAGACTGTGGTCAGCAAGAAAATTGCATCAGTACATACACTTCCTTATTCTACCATTCTATTCACTTCGCAAAGTAATGCTATCATAAGGGGAAGCAGAACCACTTACATTGCTCAAAATCAACACTGCCAGCGAGTGTGTTGAAACTCAATGTAAGGGAGTGTCTGCAATATATACTAAAGTCATTTTAAACACATTCTTCTGAAAAAAATGATTAGATTAAGTTACTACTACAGCCTCACACGTTCAAAACACAGTTATCAGCTCCCTACCATCAGGAAAAGGCAGCGGGGTTGGATATTGATACGATCTTAAGAGATTCTGAGGTTTCTTTTATTTGTAGCCCAAATTTTTCAATTTTTAGGGTAATCCAGATCACATCTGCAAATCTTCTACACAAGCATACGGAATAGATTTTATTTATAAAAGAGGAAAGAAGTGCCCAAGACTTTCATGTAATTACTTTCTCAAACATGTGGGCCTTTAAAAACAAACATTGTAAGAATCAGTAATGCTCTCTAGGCACGAATCTCAGCAAAACCATCAGAAAACTATTTTCTTGCCTCAGTTATAAGTGAACCATATTTTAAAAGTGCCTTCAAATAAGTAAAACTGCAGAGTGGTTGGGACATAAAGCTTATCTCAGTTTTAATCTCAAATTCTTAAGATTCACATCTGATAACCAAACCACTCTGCAATAAGTTGCTTATACAAATATTTAGAAATTTACATGCTTGTATCTGGCACCAGAATGCCCCAGGTTCTGGGGCACAAGTCAACTAACGTATATCTCATCCTTCAGGAAAAACAAAAAATCATGTTATATAAGCTCTACTAAGCACAGAAGATTATGCAACTGCAAGTTCTAAAACATAGTAAATTTACATACAGAGATTCTAGCTCCTCCTGCTTGTAGCACCCAACCACAGTGTCTCACCTGACCAACTACAGCTCTGTACAGGCACAGCAACTTGCACAGGAGCAAACCCTTAAGCAGGAAAGACCAACTCAGCTGCAGATCACAAGAAGCAGCACACTGACTAATAAAGAAATTCTTCTTTTGTCCGCATAAGAACTGAAATAATCTGCAAAGTTAAGTTGTAAAAGTTAATTTATATCATTACGGAAAGAATCTCGAAAGTTTCAAGACTTTAGAGAAAAGGAAGGGTAATTCCTGTTTCAACTGGACATCAGCCCAAACATATATGGCAGCCAGACCTCCACATGATGAAATTCAGTAGCTGTTTTTGTCACTGCTAATCCACAGAGTTTGTGTTCTTGAAGGAGAGAAGTAGGAAAAACTAGAGGAAAAGCATTATACATAAATCAGGTCTTTGACCTTAACCTTGAAGGAAAAAAAAAACAAGAAAAAAAGCTGAATAAATGACTATGCATAATGATCAAAACATTTCAAGAAGAATCTACTCAGTAGACCACAGACCCGTGCAGTGGGTAATGAGTGGAAACCCCCATCACTTTTAGATCATCACCAGACTCCTTTTTTCTCACCCCCATCACTACCAGAAAAGGGGAAATGAAAGCAGGCATTTGGTGGTTAAACTTGGAAAAGAGAAACCAATGAACCTCTGTCACAATGTGAAGCTCTGTGAAAAAGACGCTTACAGTAACTGCCATGATTCTTTTCTGTTCGTCACATCGTAGAATCTGAAGCGATACTTCTGCATAAATAATCATCTTTGCATAAATCACTTATCTACCAATAGAATTAAAATCTGATTTGTTTGTTTGAGGTAATAGACACTGTAGATACTAGTGGTTCAGCTCACAAAATGTTATTACATGCTTTTAAAAAATGTTTTTTTACTCAAATAGCTCTGAAATCTTCAGGGGACTAGTTCTTACTCTCCGCTATGAATTTTATTTACTTTTTGCTGCAGAAAGCTTAATTTCCCACTTTCCTTTTTAATATACGTTCATGAAATTGCTCAGAGTCATATCACCACCTAACTTCACCACATTACATGCCAAAAATTAAGTGGCCTCAGGCAAAGCAGGTTTTCCAAATGGAGGATTCAAACTAAGTCAGCTGCAGGAGGCCCTGCTAGTTAATTTGATAGCACATCTCCTCCACACATTTTTCTGTACAGAAACAGTGCCTTACCATGGGGTTGTGAGTTATTGTGCTATCTATTCAGCTACACGAGAGATGAAATGCAAAGAGAAAAAAGACTCAGGATGATTTAATACAGTATCTCAAGGCACATTTCAGGACAATGGAACAGAGTAACACCCACATCCCTATCCCTCTTTACATCCCCTTTCCTTTTTTTTTTTTTTTTTAAATGATTTACCTGTTTCGTGCCCTGAAATTTCAATGAAATCCAGCATGCCTTACCATTTACCTAGAAGCTGACATAGAACACCAGTAAATACTGTTCAACAGTACTGGGTTTTGTCCCCTTTTCAATTATCCTGAGTATGAAATATGTTAATAAAGCCTTCTGAGTTGCATCAGGATCTACTCTGATGAAAGAATTTCCAGCTGTAAGAGTGCTACCATGTATTTTGCACTGCTGAGTTCTAAAAGCAAAATTACACAAAACAATCAGTCAGCAAGAGTTTCTCAGTACCAGGAAATACCTCAAAGTTCTAAAGTCACATTCCTCTACTAGTTGAGAAGATCCTCCATTTTATTTTCTAAAGGCCAAATTTTACATCTTTACTCAGTCCTAATTAACTTTTAACCCACTGACTGACTAATCAAAGACGTAAGATACAAATCTCTTTAAGCCTTGCACTTTTCTGACAGGCTGAAACAGGAATGACTATCTGTTTCAGAAACACTTTAGCCAAAGTGATACTCTAAATAACTGAAATGCAACAGTAGTTAGCAAATGGCTTGCTGCAACATTATATGATAAAGTCACAAACTAAAATGAACTCTCTGACCACTTACACCCCCAATGAACAGGACGTTAAACAGAACACATTTTTTATTTTGCCAAACTTCACTGGAAGTATTGAAATGAGGAAAACCACTTGGCAAAAGTTAGTGTCTGCTTTTCCCCTCTCATTCAAAGTAGTTTTAGTTTTACAAACGTAACATTCATGAGTTGCTCATGCATATAAAGTTCCTCAGATTTCAGCAGCAACACAAGTAGTTTTAAATGAGGGTCCTCATGGAGTTTATTACAGCGTTATGGTTAATTCAACAATATTTCGTGCCAAAACATGAAAATATTATTTATTATTTGTAAGCTAAAAACAAAACAAAAAACACAACACTAAAATAGACCTAAGAACACATACAAAGTACTACATAGTTTAATTTGCAGCAGAAATAAAAAGCAACCAAAGACTCCTCTGCTGCCTTGACCCAACCTGTGATTTTCACTGTACCCACCAGAACTCTCAGCCAGTGGTATTTTTGTGTTAAAACTAGACTTAATTTAAGCTCCTCATATATTAACCACCACCCCCCCCAAAAAGAAAAAAAAATCAGAAGTCTGAGTTACATACACATCATAGCCTTTCAGATTTGAAATGACACAGAACAGCCGATGAACTTCCAGAGTACCTCTTGAGCATGAAGTGCAAGCTTCTGGAAAGAAGCTGGACACTGAACCCGTGGGAGGTGGGTTTTGGAGATGGCTCCACACACAGCCTCCTGACGGCCGGCTCTAGCACCCTCAGCTGCCAAACAGCCTGGCACCTGCCTAGACAAATAACAGTGGCTCAGAAAACGTTTGGAGTTTCATCACGGTTTTCAGCTAGATCAGAACGAGCTCATTTAAGATGAAAATGCAAGAGTAATTACACCCAAATTAGTAATACGTTTACCCATATGAGCTAGAAAACGATGACAAAGGTCTGCTTTGGTTCCTTGAGGAGGAAGGCAGCATTTTCTCTCCTATTTATGTTTGTCATGCTCCTGTGCTGTAACCCAACCCCAAACCACCTCACTTTAACACTCATGAGCTCCATCCCTCGGAGCATGAGTCCAAGGACGGCTGGGCCAGGACACCAGTGGCCTGTGAGGGCCTGCGGCCTACGGCACCCCACGGTAAAGGTGCTGAGGCAATGCCAGAGCTCACAGACCTAGGGCCTACCCAGCTTTAGCCCTGTCATTAAAACGACATTCACGGCTTATGAAACCACCAAAAATTATTTTAAATAAGAGCCTGGAAGAGGAAGTGGTGTGGCGAGGCAGTGGGGAAGCTTGAACGCCGCTCCCCACAGGGTAGAGGCACACACCAAGCACTCTGCAGCCAAGCTCCAGCTCCTCAGCCCCAGGCGTAGCTCCACGTCTCGGCCCAAAATAAATAAAATAAAATCACCTCCTCGCCTCAGCCGTGTCCCAGTGCCCGCGGCACCGGCACGACACCAGGGCCTTTGGCCAAGGGGCGCTGTGCTGGAGGAGACCGCGAGGGCTGGGGCATCCCCGGTGCGACGGGACGGAGGGGGCCGGGACCAAGGCCGGGGCTAGGGACGGGGACAGAGCCAGGCACCGCCACCGCCACTCCTCTTTCCTCAGCACCTCCGGGGCGCGGCGGGGGGCGGCGGCGGCGGCCGCAGGTGAGCGTGCGGCCCCGTGGGCGGAGCGCGGGGCGGGGAGCGCCGGGCCCGGGCCGTGGCGGCGGGGAGCCGGCGGTCGCTGCCCGCCCGTCTTCATCTCTCTCTCGCTCGCTCCCGGGACGGCTTCCGATACTCGGCTCCGGGCAGACGGGTGAGTGCCGGTACCTGCCCCCGCGGGGGGGGGCTCCCGCTGCTCGGCGGTTCCTGCCCCGCCCGGCCCGGGGTGAATGAGGAAGCGACGCGGGCTCCGGCTTCCGTGGGGCGCACGGTGGGGAGAAAGACGCCCGGCCCGGCCCGGCCCGGCTCGGCTCGGCTGGGCTCGGTGCTGCTGTGCTGGGGCGGGCGTGAGGAGCGGCCGGCGGGGCGGGCGCGACAGAGCCGTCTCCGGCCGCGGGCGGGTGCTGGTGCTGCCGCGGGGCTGCCTCCGGAGCGGCGCCTCCATGTTGGGCTCGGGGCCGGGGGCCCAGCCCCGCGCCGCGCCCCTCGGCCGCCCGCACCCCCGCGGTGCTCCGGGACGGGGAGCCCGGGACGGGGCCGCCCCCGCTGCCCCTTCGCCGGGCACCGGCCGGAGCGGGGCAGGGCGGACCCGGGGACGAGGTCCCGAGCTCCCCGCGGCTGTGTCCCCGGCACAGGCACGGAGTTTGCTCTTGGCACGAGCGTCGGCTTTGATAGCAGCAACTTTTGGGTTGTTTTTTCTTTTTTTTTTTTTTTTCCCCCTTCCCCCCCCCCCCCAGCCCGGCCCCGTGGATGCTCAGTTTCTGTGCAGCAGCGAAGCTGAAGCAGACAAGAGGCACTGTCTCTGAAGCGGGCAGTTTCCAGCTGACCGGTGACAGACAATGAGGGAGCAGGAACGGCGCTCCTTGGGCGTGCATGCCGGGCGTGCATCTCTCAAAAACCCACTTTCAGTTCATCACTAGGGAATTCCCCGTTTGCGTTAGGGGATGAGCTGCAAAACCAATGGGGTTATGACACCGGGTGGTTTCCTCTGACACCTGTTTGCTCGGGGGCTGCTGTACCCCTTCACCTCCGCGTTACTTGTCCAGGTAGCGCAGGGTGGCGAGGCCGGGGGTGCTGCGCCCAGCAGCCGTCCCTTGGCAGCTGGAGGCCTCGCGGGACGGAGCCGGACCCGCAGAGAAGGCAGGTGTGGGGGAGTCAGTGCCAGCGCTCTTCTTGGTTTTAAAGATTACTTTAGAGCCTGAGTTACAACCCTTACACATCTCGCCGAATAGCCCGTGTCAAAATTCTGCATGCTTGCGTGTGCCCAGCTTTTGTCAACTCTTCTTTGCGCCCTGACCTCGTATGGTCATTAGTCTCGTAACTATATAATAAGCCAGGAAATAACCTGTCCCAGTTTTCCATCCGTCAGATAACGCCGTGCAGCATTGTATTGATCAAATAGGAAGCTGTAACAAATATAACCATGATGGGTTTCTGAACAAAAGACTGCAAAGTGCTTCTTAACTCATTAAGCAATAATTCATAAGCATCATTAAAAAAAAAAGTATACGCAGCATTTCCTATTTATTTTAGTTCCTGAAAATGGTGGTTTTAAAAAATTCAAAATTACAGTGGATATTTAATCTTTGGACTGACAGATTTTCAGTTACCCCAGGATGCTGCTGTGGGAATTCTGGGGAAAAAAGCAAACGTAAGAGACTGCAACACGTCAATTTACATTGTGGGTTTGTTGGTTTTTTTTCCTTTTATCCTGGGTTTCGAGATAAAAATCTGTTTTTAAAATACAGCTATGTGCTTTAGTTTAAGAAATGTTTAAATATTGTCATTTTCAGTTTTGATCTTTATAGTTTTAAGATTTTTTTTCTGATCTTTTCAGTTATCTCTTTGTAAAATTGGCTATAGCAAACCTCTAAAGGCGTACGATTATCAGAGTAGCATGCATAATATTTGAAATTAACAATTTAAAAAGTAAAACACACAAGTAGGTATTTCACTAGGCATTATTTGTATGCTTCTATATAATTCTAAACATAAAAGAATTACAAGTTATCAATACTTTGAAATTTTCATCTTACATCTAGGAATATGGATTTAAGTATGCAGGAATTGCTGCCACTCAGTGGCTGATACAGAAGTATAGGAAACTCTTCTCACTTATGTAGCTGTGATGTATGTGCAGTTACTGAGTACAACATAAGGTAATTCTGTTCCATGAATCCCTGTGAGATATTTGATCAGGAAGATGCTCGTATTGTTCTGAACTGTTCTCAAACTCTTTTCCGTTTTGTATTGCATAAGTTGTGACCCTTCTGTATAGATAAGTCTAATGAGAGAGGGGTTACAATTTTCTTATTGAATGAAATAGTGAAATAGCATTATATAATAAATCAAAAAAATGACCACACAGCTAGTTGAAAAGGTACTGTGTAAAGAAGGAATTCTTTTAAATCTATTTCTGAACTGTAGAAAACATAAGTTTTGTAGCTACTTTTGTTAAAGAGAAACTTTTAAGAGTCTTTCAAAGAAAACTTGGCCTGATGCTTTATAGATTAAGGAAACATCAATAGAACCTGGAAAGATGACATCTTTTATTGAAATAACAGCTTTCCTTGGGAAAGCGTACAAGCTTTCAGGCCTCCGAGTCTATTTTGTCTAAAAGCTGCAGTCATTAAAGTTAATCTCAAATTGAGTACTTTAGGACTTAATCGTTAAAGTTAACCATCCATCCTGGTTTCCATCTGAAGGCCTTCCATGCCATCCTCTCTGTGCTTGTTCCTCTGCCCCATGGCCGTGTTGCCCGTCTGTAGCTGGCTCTCAGCTCTGGCTGCTGCTCCTGGAAAGAGGAGCCCCTACAGCACCCCTCGATCTGCAGCTGCACTGCGACCGGAGCTGGGACTGCAGCGCTGAACGTCAGTCCACCGAATATCAGTAGCATCTGCAGTGAAGCTGCAGTGGCACGAGCTGCAGTGTGGACTGTGCCGTGTAAATGCTTTCCAGGTGTTAGCCAGCACTGGGGTATGTGCCTGTATAGGGTTCATTGACATAGGTATTTAAGTTCCCTAAAGCTAACTCAGATGTGTCTGTGCATGCTGCAATCAAAATGCACAAAGTATCTATAGTCTGCCACCCCCTTCATTAAATATATGAAGTACATATTTAACCTACCATAAAAAGAATGGAGGAAGAAAGGAATAGGGCAGAGTTTGAAATGTTTATTGCAGATGAGTCAGAGCTGAATGTGAAAGATGACAAGTGATTTACCAGTGGAGTCTGGGGGTTGGCTGACTTCATTAGGAACCAAATCCCTCCGTTAATCATCCACTGCTGAGAAAAGTAATGGGATTTTTATTCTGGAGTTGTCCTTGTGTTAAATGCAGCATCTCCATTCTGGTTGTCAGGTTCTGGCCAAGAGGCATCTAATAAACACCAAATTCATTTGTGTTCCAGCAGTTGTTTTGAATGTTTTCCATACTCTGTGAGAAAACTTCTCAGCTTTCTCTGAATCTTCCTTTACCTGAACGATCTGAGTACAGAATTTTACCTTGTGGAGGCTGAGAGATGAGCAGGAACAGGGAAAGGGGGAAAACTATCTGTCCTGTGCCCATTCACAGGTCTCTGGGCAGCACAGGAAAATTAATCACTCCACATCCGCTTGGCTGTGCTTTGCAAAGATACAATTAACAGAGATGAGCCTGGGAGAGCTCTTTACAGCCTTGGTAAAGTAATGCTGAAATGGCTTGTGTTATGTTCTCATTTAAAAAGCAGTTATTTTTAACTGTAAGAGTTTTTGTGCTTTATTACAGAGGCATTACCACTGCAGACAGAATTGAGTTACTCTATTAACTTTTTATGGTATTCTTTGAGTAATCTTGTAGAAGTGCTCTGTAGGAAGCAGTGTGCTGTCTCTAGCTCTACAGGGCCATCTAGATTATACGCACTGCCTTTATGACTAGAAGCTGCGCCGGTGTTCTGCTGCTGTTACCGGTCACCGGTAAGGGTTAAGAAATGAGAGATCTGGCACAGGGACATCACAGATCTGTCCTTGGCAAGAGTGGTGCAAAACGTATTTCTGGTCCATCTAGACCAGACTCTGCTACTAGAAGTATCACTGACAAGGAGAATGGAAATACAATGTGTATAGCTGCATGTTTCTGATTGGTTTCCTTTTTTTTATGATAACGTATGTAAAGGAAGCATTGTGTCTACCTTTCAGTGACAGAAAGGTGCCCTGCCATCCATGCAGTAAGTTATGTTTTGAACCTATTAAATTAGCTGTTGCTGTTTTCTGATTGATAATAGATTTGACTGTTTCTGTCTCGAATGTAGAAGTGAAGTGGGGCAGATGTATATCTATAGCTCTGAAGCAAAGAGGCAGGCCATAAAATTTTTAAGGATATTTTTCCAGCTAAAAAAGTGCATAAAACTGCAGAATACACCTTATGGTATCCTCTTACTGCGGTTAATGTTTTTGCTGGTAATTTCTTTGCCATTGAGTGTAATGCTCTATCAGGAAAAGTTTATTTAAAGATACTCACGTGCAGTTGGTATTCATCTGATAATACTCGTGATCCATAAATTCTTGGAGTGACTGTTTCAGATAACTTCATAAAACTGATGCACATTAGGTTTTTAAGCCTTGCACGATGTTTGTCAGACTTCTAAGGGAGGAGGATGTGTGCTTACCATCTCCTGCCTTTTGATGAGCCATATATTAGATTTACGTAAAAAATGAAAAGCAGCACCTCTCTGTATGCCCCAGAACGGGATTATTTTGAATTCCTAGGTGCTACCCACCTGTGAGAACAGAACAGATATGCAACACATATTCCTGTCATGCTGTTCCTAATATGTTTTCTTAGAGCTGTGAGCGATATCTGGTCTTGTGTGGTTGAAAAGTAACCAAGCAGTGTCACTTTTACCCTTTGATAGCGAGAGAGGAGTTGGGATAGCCTCTGGGAGCATAGGTGATAGGTCAGTATTGCACTAGGCTTTGTGTGTTTCTGTGGCAAAGAGACCCTACTATAACAACTCTTCCCAAACCACTTAGGAAGCGTGCCACTCTTTTCTGAGAAGTACAATGTGGGCTGAAGTCCTTCCAGCTTCACTGGGCTCAGAGGAATTGCCTGAATTGTCTGAAATAGTATCCTGTTTCTCATCTCCCAAATGGCTGCAAACCTCTAAATTGGGTTGTATATTTGTGCATAAGTGTCTCTGATTTCTGTTGTGTTCAGTCGTCTTCAGTTTCATAAATGATATAAGTGTTAATGGGCTTGGTTTAATCCCACCTACCCAGAAGTATGGGGTATCTTGAAACATACACAGTAAATCTAAACCTCAGCCCCAGCTTTGTTCCCCACCCCTGCGCCATCAAGTCATATGTGCTACTGATTCGGAGCTGAAAGCCTAGACCTGTGTTGGATTAGCCTTGCTTTTTGCTCTATGTCAGTTTTGTAATGATGAGACGACCAAGAGAGAAAATTGCATGTTTTTTAGCACTCAAGTGTCAAGTTACCTTCTGAGCATTTGAAAATCTTTTTCTTTTTTTCCCCCATCAATGCCTGTTTATTAGATCTGAAAACACAAACAAGGATTTTAGTAGTTCCTTATCTGATTCTCTGGTTTCTCTTGGAAGAGCAGTTTAAGCTTTGACGTAGTTTTTCTGCCTAAGGAATTCATGAAATCTGTGTTTAGTCAGTACTTCTTTACACTAACTTACTTCAGTGCATCTGGTGTTTTAATATTCAATATTAGACTAGAGAAGAAATATTCTTGGTTGTGATATCAGGCTTGTCTTCCAGATAATAAAATGGTGGTTTTAGGTTGTTTTTGTTTGTTTTGTTTCATTTTGTTTTTGTTTTGTTGAAGATTGAGATGCTTGAAGATGTAGGTAGATACTTGAAAAAGTGATCTGAAATGCTCAGTGTTCAGCCTGGCTCCCTGAGGCTGCCTTTTTCTGGGAAATTCCCCAATGAGTACAAAGGCAGCGTAGTTAAGCTATTGCTAACGCATCGTTCAGTAGCTTGTGTGAGCTATGCTTTTCTAACAGGAAGCTGTATTTGATTCTTTTTTTGAATGAGGGAGGAATCCTGTATTTCTTTCGTAAAAGAAAATTCTTCTGAAAAAGCCCTCTGCACAAAAATTTGGTAAGAACTTAGAAAATATGGTCCAAGCAGTTGCTAGTAGAACCCATTTCATGCTTTTTAAACTTCCATTTTGAGGAAAAATTAAGACGAACAGGCACAGTGCAATAACTTTGAAAGATGGTCATGTTTGTCACATGACACTGACTGCCCTGTAGATTTTATCTCAATTTTTCTTTTTGTTTGTTTTGTAACGCCTCTGGATGACTTTGCATTTTGCTGGCACGACTAAGTAACCAGAGTAAGGAGTATTTTGTACCTTACTGATTTTGTTAGTGCCTGTCGAACTGCAGAACTCAGTATTTCTCTTGCTAAAGACCAGTTGTTTGTCAGAGTACATTCCTGGAAAACTCTTGTGAAAGTAAGGTTTATTCTTGCTTATTTTTAAAATTGTGTTTAACGTACATGCCTGTAAGAGAGCACAGATGGTTGTCTTGTATCAAGAAGGTGCTGCCGGGATTTTTGGTGTTGATAATTAACTGTTCCATTTATAGATTAAATAAATAAATAATCTTGCAGTAGGATCTGGAACCCTCTATCGTACAAGTATCTCTGCATGTGAAGGAGTAAATTTATTGTAGATGCTATTATAGATGCTTTCAATACTGATAAACATCTTCCCCCCCATCTTTTTTTTGAATAGCACCACTCAGCGAGCAGAAGGAGCAGTCCGATTATTGTTTCTCACGTCCAGTGTGCTGGTCCACGAATGCAGCATTTTTGCTGAGCTGTGAATTGCTCAACAGCTGTTTTCTCGTGTATCCGTTGGCCAATGACTTTGGCCTTCAGTGAACTCGAGTGTTCTTACTAATGAGTCGGGAATGCTGCAGTGCCCGTGGATGCTGATTGCCAAATATCCACGGCAGATTTGTCTGTCAGGAAGCTGTGAGAACTCTCTCATATTACATTTGCTTCTGTTCCTCGATAACCTACAATTTCTGTTTGACAAGCATATCGTGGCTAATGTAAGCAGCAGTGTCCCAGGGGCAGGAGCTTCTTAACATGGACCTAAACTCTTCCAGGTACTTCTAGAGTTACAGTTAATTCAGTTGTGCCTTGATATGTGTACAGTGAGCTACTGGCACTTGGACGTGTCTTCTGTTCTTTCAGCCTAAAAGGAGACTCCAGCATCCCCAATTGCCTACTTACTTCAAAGCTAGCACAAGGGTGAGGGGAGGACAGATAAACACCAAGGGATCAGTAGGCAGCACTTGTGTCCTGCCCGGAAAAAGCCTGTTGGAGAGCTAGGGAGCAGGGAGATGCAGCTCGAAGCAACATGACAGCCTTCCCCTGTGAAAGAAGCACCTCCCGCCATGCATGACCAGTGAACGTGCCGAGACCAAACCCTGCACAGACTCCAGTGTTCACATTGCTTCCTGGAGGTCTGCCATTTTATACGAAGTTAACTACAGGCTACTCCCTGTCTTCTCCCCAGCAGCAGAAGAGAAATTTCATGCGGTAATATTGATAGATTTTTTTTTTCCTGGTAGATTTTTTTTTCTACAGGCCTTTTTGGAGAAAGGTGTGATTTAGACCAAAGGATTTATACGTCTTCCTGTTAATCCCTATGGGGCTTGCATTAGGCCCTTAGTCATTTTTTTTTTTTATTCCTCCAGTTCCCTTAGGCCCTTACAGTAAGGGAATCTGCAATCAATTTGTAGCTCTCAGCACATCCATAATTGCAGAATAGCTGTTTGGTTAGCAAGACTTGCTTCACTGCACTTGAGAAAAGTATGGAAGGTTCTCTGGGAATCTGATTGTCCCCATTTATCGGGTCTCACTTGAACAGAGGTTGCTTTCTTCTCCGGGAAGTCAGGGCATGCCTGCATCATTCGGGTTGGCTGGCCAAACAGTCTCGGCTATGACTGCTGACTTCTGTGGTGGTGCCACGACAGCCTCGGCGCAGGTTCACCAGAAGGCATGGCTGCAGGATGGTTTGTCTCACTTTAAGGTCTGTTTCACATGCAATTATACTGCTGTCATTGCATCTGACATGCATGCTTTCGCATGCAAATATCTCATTACGCTATTGCTAGCCTCGTTAAGTACTTCAGCTAAAATAAGCACATACACCAAAAGTTAGAATGAGTTTCATTTAGAGTGGATGGTAGCGCTCTGTGGCAGCTTAGAGACCATCCTGTTTTTTTCAACAAGCTTTTCCAGATTACTCTACAAGTTGAAAGGTCAAGTTACTGGATCTGCACCACCAGCTTGCCTCACCACAGGACCCCGTGCACCTGCCGAAGCCATCCATTGAAGGGGAAATTGGGGCTGCTGCTCATGGGGAGCGGGAATGCCGAAGCTGCCGTTTGGGCACAGAGGTTGGCAGGTTGCTGCAGCAAGGCAGGAGCAGCAGTGTGAGGGTACCGACAGAGCTGGCTGCAGCAGGAGCAGTGCCGCGCAGAGCCCCCAGGGCTGCCTGGTGCCACCCGCCCTCCTTGGGCCTCGTGTGTCACAGAGGTGCTGCCGGCCCCCTCGCTTCGGCCTTGCAAGCTCCAGCTCCTTCCCAAAACCTCTGTAATACAGCCTAAGTGCCTGCCTGCTGGGGCAGGGAGAGGAAGTCTCGCTGCTGTTTTCTGTTTCAGTTTAATTTGCGAGTTCTCTATTTTCTAGCAGTGCTGCTAAGGGTTTCAAGGCAACCCCAGGAGTTTAATGTAGTCCATATTGGTATCTGTCATACTGGTTTTCTGACCTATTTTGGGGTATTGCAATTTGGAATTAATGTTACTTTCCTTTTCCAGTGGGTGGCAGTTGAGGCAAAGAGAAATGTTTATTTGCTTGGAAGTTTATATAGATATGTATTTAAGGAATGGGAAGCAAAGCCAAAGTAGGCCAGCCCTTTATGGCCAACTGGTCTCTCCTTATGCCGGTTCTTTTCTTTGTTATCGCACCTCCTAGCTGGGAAGAAGGACAAATCAAAGGAGCTCTTGTGCCCAAAATCCGCTTTTAGTTTCAGTCTCCTGTGTGTGTGTTGTTCTGTTGCTTGTTTCCTTCTTCTCGTACTGCTTAATAACAGTGAGCCCAATCTTTCCGTCATTAGAGCTTTGCCTTATGTAAACCTAATTTCAGAACTTCGAAACAGAGAGCTGCTAACTTTTTGCAGCAGTGTTCAGCCTCTGAGATCCGTAGTTTGATGTGGAATGCCATCTGTAGTAGCACTCATTGCCATTTTTCTCTGAACTCAAGCCAGAAGAAAAATCTAAATCACATTACAGTAAGTGTTTTTAGTGTTTCAAGAGCTGACGACAATATAACAGCCTCAGCAATGCTGACTTTATATGGTTTTTCTTCTGACCAGATGCTCTGAGGCATTTCATGTCCTGCATTACATTGCCTTTGTCACTAGAGTGCTTGGTACATTTGAAATGGTTTGTGAAGAAAGGAGCTTTGTGGGTTTTTATCAAAGGTTCCTGTGTGGATTTTCAAAATACTCCCAGCCAGCAGCCAGGAATGTCCTTTCTCCTTCAAAAGCAAATCTTGACAAGAAGTCTACAATACCGATTCTTACAAATTGATTATATATAAAACCCCTAAACTCTATTTCCTTGAGGGGCAAAATTGTGACGGAAAAGTATTTTCACACGTGTTTCTTGTACAGTTAGCATATATCTTATTTACAGCCGAGTTTCAAGCATATGTTATTAAAATAGCATGCTAGATTCCAAGTGCTGCGTAACTAAAGTACAGAGTGAATTCATTTAGTGAATATAAAATTATCAATGAAATATAAATGAAGTGTGTATTTATGGAAATATTAATATATACTCTCATCTGTAAATTACTTGATTTCTAAAAGTAGTGGAGATTAGGTTAAATCTGTTTTTAAAAATGTAAGAATATGTATATCAGTGCTGAAACCAAAAGTCAGCAAACCAAAAGGTTGAGAATTGTTGTTGGGTGATGAGGCATAATTTGACTTACTTTAAGAAGAGCTAAATTTCTTTTTTTTTTCCCAAGCCATTAAAGCAGTGATAGGGCTTTTCCACTACTTTCAATGCTTTACATTTTGGGTAAATACTTAATGCTGCATCAAAAGCAGAAGATGCCTTTTATTTTCTTTTTTCTTTTTTTTTCCCTAGGGATGAACCAGTGGTTTATCTTCTATAATATGTGATTATAGCTAACTTAACGATTAATCCCCATCTTCTCCCTGAAGAAAATGAGGCCTTACAGAGTTATTTAATGTACCCAGGCCAAAATAGATCTAGTTAAATTGGATAACGTTGTTATCAATTCATTTCAACAGCTTTGCCAAATCCAAATGGAGTCAGCTTATCACAGCTAAGCCTTGTCTAAGCTTATGTGACATTCCACTTAAAGTCAGTTTTTACATTGATGCAGTTAAATACAAAAGCTTTTGCAAACAGAGTCATTATAAACACTTACAGTGATTATCCACCTAAGTGGATACAAATTCTTCTGCTGCTGCTGTTAGAGCAAAGTTCAGCCTGACTGGTAGATGAAACTTGTAAAATGATTTCAGATTCTTACCCCTTCCGGTCACGTGAAATAAATGATGAGAAATTAATTGCAGCAGTGAGTTGAGTTTCATCTGGTTGATAGCAAAACTCTGATCTTACTTATCAGCAGTACTCTTTGGTTGTAATGGCTTAAAATGGAGATCTCTTTTTATGCTGAAAATATTCTGAAAGCTATGACATAGCATGTATTCAGTTTTGTTAAAGGGACACAGTCAAATAGAAAATTGTTTTTTTTCCCTTTCTTGTTACAAGTGTGTGAAAACATCTGTGGTGACTGTAATGTTCGTCAGTCACTAGAAACAAAAATCACTTATTTTCAGTTCCTTCAATTTATTTAGCTGTCAATTATTTGTTTGCCATTTGTTGAAAAAATATGGTGTACACTAAATTCTTTTGAAGGGTTTTGATGCATGCACGTGTGCACATGCAGTGATGGCATACTTGAATTCTAGAGGGTGATTTGTTTATTGCTTTTTTTTGTTTTGTTTTTTTATTGTCTTGACACCTATGTCCAATTGACAAACAAATCTTATTTTAGGGGCTAGGGAAAAGATACGTGCATTATTTCTAGTCCAGATTAAAAAAAAAAATCTATACTAGTATTATGGTTTAGATCTTTTTTCCCTATAAGTTTGATTTCGTTCCTACTTCTGGTACTGCTTTCCAGTGTGAAAGTTGATCCTAGTACTAGAAAAATTTTTGAGGGAGTCTCAACAGAGGGATGTTTTGTTTGCTTTAAGCAAACTGTGAGGGTTGTACAGCTCTGTTTCAAATTAACAGCTCCCCAAGCCAGGCTGCACGCTTAACGCTTTTCAGACACTGTCATGAGGCAGGAGTACAAGCATTCAAATACTTCAAAGGAAAGACAGCCATATCTAGAGTTTTATCTTAAAAACATAAAAAAGGCTGTCAGACTCATGTAATTGAGAATGTTTGCCATAGGCAAGGTGTCCCAGACAGACCGAAATGGAAGAACGTATGCTCATGCTGCTGCGTTTAGTTTTACATTAGTTACCAAGGGAACCCTATTGCCTAATAAGTAAAAGTTACAGGAAACTTCAGAACATGCCTGTTTGCGTCTCTGTGCTTGGGTATTACTTCTCTGGTCCTTCAGCCCTGGTTTGGAGTTCTAGACTGCAGTAAGTAAATGAAGAAGCGTGTACTTAGGGTCTTCCGATCAGACACTTACTTTGGAAAGTCTGCTTAATGTCACTTAAGGATTGCTTAACCATTGAATCTCCCACAGTAACTTGTTAGGAAATTTTGCAAAGCTACAAAAAGCAAAAACATATACTTTGCAGTACATCAGTCTCTATGCGTTTGAAGTGGTTTAAAGCCTGTGAATAAATATGATAGCACAGCTTCATCTAATGCGTGTGCTCAGTGCATGAAGCAACTGGGGGCAGTGACTGGAGCTGGATGTGAGATTCTCAAGAGATATTACAGAAAGACTACTTCTGTGCTGGACAGCAGAGTTGTTCTGCTTCTTCATGACCCCCTAACATGCTGTGTTGTTGGGGTAAATTGCTTGCTGGTTGCTTGCTCAGAAAACTGTGGGTAATGCATTGTGTTTTCTTCCATTGGTCGCTTGTCTTACCTATTGCAGTAGCCTGAATGCAGGAACCTGTTTGGAGGGCCTCACTGTAAGATGTCATCTGCTGCCAGCCCCATCTCTCACAGGGCAAGTGCTGAGCCATCTGCCTGGCTTATTTACTCTCATACAGTGTTGCAGGACTGGCAGCGCTGAGCTCGGCCGTGTACACTGCGGAGCAATCCCCGGTTCTGAGCCCCTCTCTGTTGGAAACCGGAGAAATCTCCGGGTAATTGATGACATACAATATTGCATCAAGGCTGGAACAAAGATGAGGTCAATGTTTCTGCCAGCATCCTGGGGGAAAAGCAAATAGTCTCAAGGCATTGTGGGTTTTCTTGTACATTCTTTAGGGCTTTACGGTGTATTATAACGTTTCTAAGATTTTTTTTTTTCCTTTAAGTTAGACTTTACAGCAAGAATTCACATCCTGTATGCCAATAAAGGTAGGTTAATAAGATGGGGAGGGAACGAGAGGCGCAACTGAGAAAGAGGGTTTTGCCATCTTGGAAAAGAAGCTGGAGAAGCTTTTTTGGTTCGTTTCATCTTTCTTTAGATGCCAGCGAGACTCACTTGGTGTTGCTTTGAGCCCTGTTCTGGTGCTGACTGCTTCTCTCAGATGGGAATGACTGCAGAAAATCAGAATAGCAGCATCCCGTCTGCTGCATATTTACCTGAGATTGTGTTTGGCTGAGCTTGCAAATCTTCACACTCAACTGAACAGTCTTTATTTTTTGAATCTGCTGAATGCTTGACCTGATAAACGGCAAGAAAGGTCTGCTGTATTTATCAGTGAGCAGAACCCTTTCCTTTTGGAGAGGGGACATGGTAACATGAGGTGTGGAAACTATGGGATGTCCCTGTTGTGTGTTTGGTGCAGCCACAAGCTGGAGTCACAAGTTGGACATGGACGAAAGAATGCGAGGTGTGAGCCTGTCCTCTCAGCCCCTGAGTCTTTGTGTGGCATACAAAGACTTCAGCTGGGGCAGGGCTTTTTCTTCAACTTTTCTGAGCGCTCCCGTGTTCTGTAGAACTAGCACTCGTGTAATTTGTGTTCAGCTCAAGTTGGGGAGATGGAGGGGGCTGGCTAAAGAACCTTTGTACCATGTGCCCATTAGTTGTCTCTCCCCACAAAGTCAAACAGTAGATTTTTTTCTTTGTTGTTTTTTCTTCTTTGCAAATGTATGGTGCCCTATGACATCAGGTGCATATGACATTCATAATTCACCTGTGGTGAAAATGTTCATTCTTATACCAGAGTGATGATAACAGCTACAGGTGAGCAATTATGTTCCCAGCCAGCAATATATTTTGAGGGAGTAGGCTGGTTGCTTCTGTCCCTTTTATGTGGGTTCTGTAAGCCAGAGGCTAGTTGGCTTTGACCATTCATTTGAAAAATGCATTTCTAAGCTAGCTACCAAATCACTGATGTGCTGAAGATGTCAAAGTTCCGACCTGGCTTTCTGGAGCACACCCTGGGCACTGTGGGCAGGCTCTGTGTTTTCAGGTGCTCCTACATCATAAAAAATAAAAGTAAATAAAAATAAAAAAATGCATGAGCTTTGACTTTGAAAGAGTTTTTAAGATGTTTGGTTGTGTGTCCCATGTATGCAAATCCAAATGCTGTGTTCTTTATAGGTCAGCAGAGGGGACCAAACGGGCAGCAGTGATGAGGCTGGCGTGGTGCTCGGGGGATGTTGCAGCAGCGTACGGGGCTTGCAGCTGCACCAGTGAGAGATGTCAAGGGGTCCGAGGGGGTGGCAGATGAACCTCATCCTTTTAGTTACGTCCAGCACCAACAGTGCTAGAAGTGGCCCAGCAGGGAAAGCAAAACACTCTTTTACTTCACGGCCCATGCAAAAGCCAGAAACCTCTGCACTTTGTTCTGCCTACAGGCTTTTTCTATCGCAAAAATGACCAAGTTTATCTAATGCTGTTGGACTGCAGTTTGCCTACGCATACTCAAGTACTGTACAGCCCAGCATATCAGGAAGGAGTTAGATAGTGACTTGAATTACTTGGGTTCACCAGTCTTTGAACAATATTTGAGGAAAAACAGATTGAAAGCAGTTAAACCAGTTTTTATGTTGCACCAGTTGTGAACACTAAGATCCCAGTATGGTCAGAATTTAGCTGGCATAATAGCACTATCATTGACATTGAACATAAAGGTTTATTTATGCCTTACTTCATGCTGTAAGCTTGTGGTTCAGCAATGGAGGTTCCCAGGCTTTAGCCAAACAGCCTATTTGAGTTAAGTGTCAATGAAGGCAAGCATTTTCTCTTTGCAAGGTTTGGACGAGTAGCATTGCACCTGTTGGGGGACACTTGTCAAGGAAGAAGAAAAAACAAAGAAAATTACTTTGTTATTAAAGTTGATGAGTTCAAAACATAATTTTGATACTGCTTTAAGCATTAAGAGGAATTAGAGACCTCAAATTTTGTACTTTTTCCAAACTGATTTTCAAATGACCTTCTGGTGATATTAATTTTAATAGGTCATATTTCACAGAATTCTTTCAAACTCTCCTTTCATTTTTCATTTTGTATTCCTATGATCCATTTTCTTATCCTATGCCTTTTAGTCCTGTGCTTTGCCGAAGATCCAGCTGCTGTTCAGTATTTTTGTCTCTAAATGAGATTTTTTACAGAGAAGGTTTGCAGTGAAACCGGTAAATCAAGAAACTCCAAAAAACTTTGTTTTTCTGTCATTCACCTTGCTCTTTTCTTTGCCCTGTGGTTTCTTTGATACATAGTAGTGTAATTTCTGTGATTAAATGGTATGTAAGTAGCAAACAGTCTAAAGCTTTTCTGGGTTACTTTTATTTTCTCTGATATTTTTTTCCTTCCACAGACTCATGGCAATTCATGCGAGTTCCTAGGAAACTTTACTTTTCCACAGAGAGTTCATTATTAAAACAAATAACCAATGCTAGCAGACATGCTAGCAGGATGCAGTATACTGCTATTTAATGAATATTTGAGATCAGTCATTAAGTTGTCTTTCTGTACCCTTAATTTGCTATAGCGAAACTGCTGGTTTTACAGGTGTCCAAATTTTGGAGAAAACCCAAATTAATGGTCTCAGAAAATGTGTGTGACCTTAGTATCTAATTTATTCAGCAGTGGATGATAAAACTCTGGAGGAAAAATGTGATGTGATTAAAAAGGTGCATTTTGCCCAGAACAAAGTCTCTCAAGGCAGCCTGAAGAGATGAGGATGTTTTGGTGTTTTCCCACTTCTTTTTTCTCCTTTCTTCTGAATTGAATCTGTTGTGTGTTACTGTAAGGTCCCGTGCAGTTTGCAATCTGATGTTTCCAGGATCTGTCACAATAATTAGTTTGCCTGTATGAATCTCTTCAAAGAAGAAATTTTTATTTTCTTTTAGTTGCTGAAGTTATGTATTAACCTTTCCAGTGGGTGTATTTTCATCAGCTAGCAACGCAGGCAATAGCACAGTGAGCTGATATGCAGAAGTAGCTTATAGATTGAGGCTTTTCCCTTTACAGAAAAAAGGAAAATGCTTTGTATAATCAACAGAGCTCTGGATACTTGGTGTGAAATATGGAGCAACTACGTTGCGATCAAACAAGTCTGCAAGTGCGTACAGTTCCCTGCCTTGAATTTGTGTCGGCTCCGGATAGTTTTGTTTAGTGAAATACTTTAGAAGATCTGGTACGACATTAGTGTCAGGTGTAAGGGTATACAAATAAACTAATGTATTTCTATAAAACCCCACCTTTCAAAACTTCTCAGGGTATGGAAGTTTTGGTTCTTTCACAGTGGCTGTTTTGTCCTTCTTAGTTAGATTTTCCTGTGCTTGAAAGGATCTTTGTTACGCTTTTTGGCTTCTCTTGCTGTTGATATGCAGGGCAGGGGTTTTCCTGTTCGGGGAAATGTTGGCTGGACTCAATGTGCTTTTTCCAATAAAGCTCATCGGGCAGGGTGTCATCTTGGAGTATATAACAAATTGGGTTTTATTTAGCTGGTATACTTTGGACCTTTAACATGTTCTCGTTTCTCTCTCACTCACAGGAACACCCTAAAATGGCAGCCTTCTAATCTTTTTCAGATTACAAAGCATTTGTTATGGCTCCAGAGTTTGGCTGAAACTTAACTACAGGCTTTGAACTGTAGTTTTTTTTAGTATTTTTTTTCTTCCCCAGTGCTTGTGGAAGCATTCAAACTCCTGACTGTTCTCAGGGGCTAATATAACTTCTTACAGAACAGAAAGATCTCTGTTAAAGTACTGCTTGCTTTACTTCATTTTGCAAAGTTGTATCTACGGCGAACTCCTAACTCTTCTCTATGAAGGTGAAGGTTTCATCATTTCGCATTCTTCCTCTGGGCTTGCTCTTTGTGACCAAGGGAAGGATTCTTGGTGACACCCCTTATAAAACATAAGGGTTCCTCTTTTGTCTGCCCTCCGACATGTTTTCTGTTCATATTGTAGTTGTCCAAGTTCAGGAGACTTGGTGCAATAAAGCTATAGCACTTGCAAGAAGCTTGTGCCTCTTTGTCAAGAGCCACATGCACTATTTCAAATAATTGCTCTTGACTAAAGTGCAAGTGCTCGAGAGAATGAGGAACGTGCAGTTCACGTTGATTGTTGCTCCATTTACAGTGTGGAAAGCTCGTCTCCTTGGGCTGTGCCCAGTTTATCTGGAAAAGCAGGAAAAGTTTTCAATCTACAAGGCTCATTTAGATGGATTCTTCTTGGTTTTGCTCAGTTGTCAGCTACTATTTCCTGGCAGGTACACACGCTGCGTCTGCTTCCTGAATGGACTCTGTCAGTGTGACTTAGATTTACCAAAGACTGGGTCTCAAAAGTTGTAGGCTATCTAAAAGAAAACTCGTATGTCTGAGAAGATACTACCAAAGAAAAAAAAGAAAAAGAGGTAAACACTGAGTCTGCAGAATTTTTATTTTGTTCTTTATTATTTGAATTACATTAGTTAAGTTAAATTTTTGCAGTTAGGCTGTACTAGAAACAGGCAGGAAGCGAAGATTGTTGTGCTGAAAAAGACAAATCCGGTGGCTTGTTGGGTTAGCACATTACTCATCTGTTGCCTCATGTATTCAAGGAAAAATCCCAAGCTGATGATGTGACTGTTTCTGTCTTGCTTGAGCATAGTTAAATGCGGCCTATATCCAAGAGTTTTAGAAGAAAGAAGGAAATCCTTGCCAAGTGTGAAAGACAGGTATGATGGGTGAGTGCTCTTGGCAGACAAACTATTTCATTTATTATGCAGCTATTTGAAGTGGCAAGCTTCCAGATTTCCGCATATAAAGGAAGATAATTGCCTAACAAGGTCACTGGGAACAAGGAATACAATGTGAAAAAAATTCTGTCCTCCTGCCCTCTGGTAGAACAGGTCCTTTTATTTCATGGTTCGTTGGCGGGACCCACTAGGCCAAAATGAGGCCAACTCCAGACAGTGTATGTATATTGGTTATGACTCCCATCACTTGTTAGAAAAATGAGTTTATGAAATGTTGGCAAATGCCCAAATGAAGGTTAATATGTGAACTACATCTGGGCCAGCTTCTGGATATGTTCATGGTGCAGGCTGTAGTTTTTATGGTACCTCCTTCCTTAGTGCGTGAAGGCTGCAGGTAGCTGGGTGGGTTTTGTTCTCATCCTTTAATTCTCTGGGATTAATTTTTTTTTTATTTGTATTTGCTTAAACTGTTGCTCTGAAGATAGTAATTTTCTGGTTTGTTTGTTTGTTTTTTACATTCTTTGCAAAAACTTGAGTCAGTCGGCGTGTCGTTGAGACATGGAATCATCCTCATTTTAAGGGAGGGAAACTGTTGCAGGAAAACTAGAACTCTCATTTATTTCAGATGCTAATCTCGTATTTTGTTTTTAATTATACCTGTGTCTTCAAAGTACATCCCAGGTGACGTCTGACATCTAGCCCTGTCCTAAGAAAGAGCTGAGTTGTTTTGGGTGAAACTTTAAAAACACCCTGTCCCTTTGAGGCAGAAAACCAGTCTGTGGAACTTTCATGTGGTGATTAGTTTTAGGCATGGTTGTAAGTAACTGAAAACAAGTCTAGTAATCAGAGAAGTTAAGCAACTTCAGTGGAGTTTGCTAGCAGTCATGCCTGCAATGCATGTCAGAGGCTATTATTGCTGTTTTGAATGAATCATTTTGGTGACAGAGGTCATAACTTAATTCACAGTTGTATATATAAGAGCATAGAACATGGGAACTACCTATTAACTACTTCTGCATTATACTATCTTTTTACTGTCTCATCATTCAAAAATGTATTTTCAAAGGAAGAGAAGTACTCTTATAGAACTATGTGCTTGTAGAGGTTAGTCTGCTTGTATTCAGATTTTTATCTGGTGCCACACTGAAATATTTATGTTATATTCAAATAATACATGTGGAATAGACGCAATCAAGTGTCAGTCAGCTTCCAGAAAAGTTGTCCAGTATTTTCTCAGAAGGCACAATCTTTCTTCAGCTTCCTGGCAAAAGAGGAACTATCATTTGGAAATGAGCCAGTGATCCATCTAACGAAATACCATAGCTCAAACAATAATCAGCACCAAGTGGGAGATTAAAAAATCCTGTAATGTATGGTTTGCTGTTATATAATTTTGTTCCTAACAAAAGCCCCCTGTCACCCTCACAAAAAAACAAACAAACAAAAAAACTATTGAAATGGAGCATTTATGGGGGGAAAAGATCAGCAGAAGGAGCTGCTGCTGAAGTTAGCTTGTCCTCGCAGTTTTTTTTTTGCATCAGCAACACACTATAAATGTAAAGAATGGTTGTAGCGCTGTGATGTTCCTCACATCCTCCAAAAAGCCTCAATATTACTTGGTTCTATTTTAAATATTTTTTCATGCAAAAATGTTTTCGTCCAGCATTGTGAGACATCAACACTACAGGCTCTAAAAATCTAAACTTGTTCTTGCCTTAGCAAATGGCACATGTCTAGATGGGAGTACTGTGAAGCTTTGAACTTAAGCTTTTATTTTAAAAATCTAGTCCTTATGGGCTGCATGTAAAATGTGTCCAGCAAAAAACCAGGGTCAACTGAAGTGACTTTTTTTAACTTCAAGTTCCAGAAGTGTCAAGTCCTGATAGAAATCTTCAGGCTTCAGCAAAAGTGATTTGAGATTTATATAGGTATAGATATTTCATTATTTCTATTAATCTTTTCTAAAACTTATGTTATTTTCCCCTGCTTAGAAATGCTTCTAGAAGCCACAGCTGCAGGTTTTGGAGCTTAACAGAACTCGGACAGCAAGGCTGGACAGGGAAGAATCCCATGAATAGACTTTTGCAGCCAGGAAGATGAGTGATGAAGGCAAAAGATAAACTTCTCCACTCATTCCTTTGAACAAAGATGAAGAAGAAAACAAAGGCAAAGTATCTCCTGTTCCTGTAGATGCTGGGATTTATGTAGGGCTTGAAGGCTGCAGGCAGCCTGCCTAATGGGGCTTGGGGACGATGGTAGCTGCCTGGGGCAGCAGTGTGCTAGGGTGTTACGGTTTGGTGCCTTCTATGAATGTGTCAGAGCACAGTAAAGTGAGCCTGTCTGGTGCCAGAAGGGGCATACCAGGCACATAACAGCTCTTGGGGGTTTTCCTAGTCTGCAGCTCAGGACCACTCCTTTCCATCCTTCCCCTTAGTGCAGCAGGAACATCCCTTCTCTCCAGTCCATGAGCTTAAAGGCGATACAATCCGGCTTTGCTTAAACTGCTGCAGAGCCGGGATCCTTTTCAGGGCTGTTTCATCCAGCACATCCATTCCTGGCATGTGTCTTGGCATCCGCCTCCTCCTAAGAAGACATGCACTTCTTTAGGAGCTCAAGTGAAGCAGCTAATCATGGTCCCTGGAATGCATCCTGACAGGGATGTCGCCACCTCCGAGGAGCATGAGAAATGAAGTTGGCAATATCTTAAGGTCAAAACACTTAACACATGAGTTATTTATTCCCTTAAATCGTGGAGTGCGTGATTGCCAAGTTGTAGCACAATGTTTTTTGTTTTTTTTTTTTCCCACACTGCTTAATGGCCTATGTTCTGGAACTAGGAGTTACCAGGTAAAAATTTTAAACATCGCATCAGTCATGGTGCTTTGTTCTTTATTATGTTTTCCTAATAAACTGCATGTTCCTGTCTACTCCCCTAGCTTACTTGAGCAGGAATATTTATGTCTCTAAGCTTTGCAAAATGTAGTATTTAAACCCTGAAGTGATAGTTGCTAGCTGAGGTGTGATGAGAGGAAAACAATTCTTCTAAGATATACTTAAGGGCTTGTCAGTTGATAAATGCAAGCAGACAAAAATCTCTGCTTACTGTAATCCAGAACTCACTGCCTGCAGTCTGCTAGTTTGTTGGTGATGGATCTTAGATGTGTTGTCCATGTCTCCAAATTCAGGCCATCAAAGTCTGTCCCCTGGATGGTTAAGACCTGTTGTTTGGAAATGGGGGAGAAAGCTAGCAACAAAAGTCGTAATTGTTAAGTTCCTCTCCATCTTTCCCTCCCACCTGTTGCTTTTTTTTTTTTTCCTGCCCCCCTTCTAGACACAGTTGTCATGCAGCTTTCTAAGCTGTTTTACCCTTTTGGCTTCCAAACATGTTTGAGTCATTTGCTAAGCATCTACATCTCTCCACTTTACTTCGTGGGTTGGCTGTTGCTGACTTCTGTCTGCACACCGTGTGGTCCACAACATTCATTTCAGCTACCAGATAGCACTGAGGAAACAATCTTGAGTTCTTACAGAGCTACGTTTTTAAGTATGTTCTTTATCTCTGTTAGCTGATCTTAGTCATATTTTGCATTACTTATACTGTTGGCCCTCAGTGTAGTGTCTGAGCATCTCTTTCCTGGTAGATGCTTAGATGTTACTGTGGAGTGTTTGTAAACTTACAGGCAGAGTGTCTGGGAATGTTTGGTGTGTTCCCATAGAGCTGCACTGTGTTTTGACAGCTGGTTGATGCAGAGCTTCCAGTGCTACCACTCTCGCTGTGATTCCTCCACCAGTTACATGGCCTGTGACAGTTCTGCAGACGTGGCTGTGACTGACAGTCTCGACTTTAAAATACAGGCTCTTCCATGTAATTGGGGTTTGTGGGGTTAGTTCAACCCAAGTAATTTTGCTTTGTTGCAAGTTGAGGTGAGAGTTGGTGTTAACAAATTTCTTCCATGCAAAATATTCTAGTTTGCATCTCCAGTCTTCGTAATTAAACACTGTGGCAAGTAGGTGTTTATTAGGGCTAACTAAGGAACAGAGGAGTTCAAGGGTTGCTCAAGGTCCTGGTGCATTCAAGGTTAAACTCAAGGGAAAACAGTACAGTTCTTGGGACCTTGACTCCTTTTATGGATACTAACCCCTCCCTCTGTAGTAGCAGAAGTCACTGATTACTGCTATATAATCTAATCTCTCCGTGTTCTTGTTTATTTTTGGATGTGAGGTTTCAGTCACTGTTGTTTGTAGGGAGTCCTACGGATGGTGAAACCTGAAATAATGATGCTCTTTTTTCCTGTTTGAGAGATGCCTGCTGAAACGAAGGCAAGCTAGGTGTTTGTACCAGAATAAAAAATGAAGACCCTTAGCTGTAGTGTTCCTCAATGTAAGGAATTTAGACGAGGTGTTGTGAAACTTCGATCAAAATAATTCTTTGCTCGTGTGTAAGGAAAAGGAGAAAAGAATGGTATGTTTTTAAGCCTGGACTTGCCATCAATCTGTTCTGGATAAAGACTCTCTACAGACACCTTCTAGCCAGGTGGCTAAGTGGATAGCGTAAGACACTCTTGCGAAAATGTACTTTGCTAATGCTGGTGGTTATATCAGGAACAGAATATCGTAAAATAAATTTATCTTTCTAGTATAATGTATGTGCTTTTTTTTTTTTTCCTACTTCCCTTGGTATTTCCATACTCCATCAGTCCTTATATTTAGCTATGTATACTTAGTGTTATTTAGCGTGCAGGTACTGGTAAAGGAAACTTGGGCTTTTCAGGGGTAGCAGTTTTATATAAGTAGGTTATGCTAAACATTGCATGGTATAAACTGAGGACTTGTCAGTTAAGGTGCTACGACATCAATTAAGGTGCATCTCCATCAAGCTTGACGTATAGTCGTGGCATCCAATACCAGCACTCAGTTATGTTCATGCGCCCTTCAGTTTTTCCCCAGATCATCCTTTTGGTTGGTTCCAATGCCCAGCCACCCACCAAGCCCATTGAATTGCTCTGGGCTTCAGAGGATGTTGGAATCTTTCTTAGGAAACGTTCGGAGTGTCAGTGGTTTCCACTAATGTTTTTAAAAAGTGATCTTCATAGATTTGCATTTAAAATCTGTGAAAGAAATTGAAGAGGGCCAAGCATTTGCATTTAGCGTGATACCATCTTAAAAACAGTATTATGGTAATTCTTACTATATTTTGTTAGCTGCTACAAAGTTTTAAATAATCTTTATGATAGGTTATCAACATATTCAGCTCTAAATAGTTTAATTAGCTCTTGACTTGGTAGGAATATTTTTTGCTCTTACCACGATCATAGAATCACTTTTGGTTTTCAGGCCATGTGGAACAAACGTGTTCCAGGGCCCTTGAAAAGAACAGCTTTTGAAAAACATGCCTGTTGATTATTCTTGCTTAATTGTATAGATACTTGTCTCAGAGATGAGTAGGCAGTCTACAGGTGCCTTGAAATGCTACTTGGAAATTCAGAGCAGTTGTTTTCGACTTACTCTTAGTTCCAAGTTTGCTGATTTTTGTTTCAGATCTGAAAAAAAAAAAAGACTTTCATGTCTGGAACTTTTAATGAGTACTTGTGATGGGAGATTACCTGTCCCTGCAATTCTGAGCTATACGCTTACTTAGTCAGCACTGGTGGCCCTTGGCTTATGAGTAAGTGAGGAAGCTGGGAATTTCTGCAAGAATGACTCATATCAAGGAAGAATCCTAATACTCTTCTCTCATGTCTAATCATAAGAACAAATTAATTAACCTAGTTACATAATGCATCTTCCCAAAATTACTGAAAGATTGTTGATTGAAATTCTGAATATAGGTTTGGTAACTCTGCCTCAAAAGTAGAATTGCTGCTGGGAACCTATAACTGGCCATCCTGGCACCTTCCTTACAGTACAACATTGACTTTCCTTGCTGATTGTTTTTGAAAGAAGTCGTAAAACTTTAGACTTTTAAGACTTCAGATTATAATCCTTGGATATGATGTCATCTTGCTTCTAGACAAGCCTTTTTCAAACCCTTTGGGTAGCTTAACTTTCTAGTAGGTAAATGTTGTTAGGAAACTGGAAAGGGGGCATGGAGGTCAGCAATAAGTGGATTACAAGTCTGAACCAAGTCATTTTGACTCTCTCATGCCAAGATCATAAATATATCACTGTGCTCCTCTAAGCCTGCACAAGGATCTGAAATAACCATTTCTTTGTGTAGCTGTTGTGACTTCAGTAGTTGATGCTAGAGAACATTTAACTGTCTTGTAACCTTGTTACTGCAAATTACTTGGAGAATCTCACTGTTTTCTGTTTGGAGAGTGGAAGCTCCAGAACCTCTCAGGCCAGCTTTTAAGTTGGGTGAACTCTCTGTTTCTTGGGCAGTGCCAGAGCTATGCACCATTGCACATCAGCAGTGAATACTTGTGCCATTTGTTACATGTTTGTCTCTGAGTCTTTCAGAGGTAACAACCTTAGAAAATTTAAATCAAGCCTGGAATAACTATGGATTTAAACTCTTGTAACTCCTAATGTCCCCATCTGTACAGGTCTGCCAACGTTAATTGATGCTGCACTGAGCCTTTTAGTTAATGTTATGTATTTAGAGAAAGGTCAATATACAAATCCAATTTGCAGTGTGATTAACACAGTGTATTAACACAGGCTGATAAGAGTATGGTTAGCACCATTTTTTTTTTTTAAGGAGCTATCAGTTTCACCTAATTTGCTCATGCTAGCTGGGTGTCTTCTGTCTATCTTGAGCAACCTGGGCTGGTTCCTGCCCATGGCAGGGGGGTTGGAACCGGATGATAATTAAGGGTGCCTTCCAACCCAAACCATTCTGTGATTCTATCTTCCATTGTAAATGGATGCAGTTGCTCAAAAAAAGTGTTCAGCTTATTTGCAATGACAAAAAAAGGAATCTGCCTTCACCATTTTTTTCTATTTCTTTCTTGAGAAGTATTTGCTTTATTTTCTAAGTAACTTTTTGCCCTATAAAGAAGGGCAGAGCAGCACAGATGCAGGCTTTGGTATTCCAGAGACATCTGCATAGTCCTTACGGGTAATGTCTGAAGTCAGCAATTTGTTCTTACAGTTCCTCTCCTGTAAAATGGAAAGGGAAATGAAAGCAGCTTGAATGGTCTGTATCATTTTCTTGAGATGTGTAAGTTGTTACTACGTGTAATTTTTTATACATCCATGTTACTAACCAAAAAGGGAAATATTTATATAAAACTGCCAAGCAAGTACAGGAATGTGCATTGTAAATGTGCATTGTACTGTATTTCCATCAGTAGCAGCTGAAACACTATTCTCAGTTTCACTTATGCATAGGTATGGAAGTTCAATAATGCCTTTTGTCCAGGGCACTATTATACATATCTGTATATGTTTGGTAGTCAAAATTATATCAAACTTTATTGTACTTATTGAATATATATTAAGTATCATGATTTCTTTATGCAAATATTCTCTGAACATTTTAAAACTGGGAAAAAAAAGTCCTCAAACTTCAGCAGAACAAAATTTTTGCATGGGGATATAATTACGTAAATGATCCTTGTTCTTTGGGATATGAGTTCTGTTCATATGGTATATATTTGTATATCGTAACCAATAACCAGTGTTTATCATTACACACCACAAATGAGCACAGAGCACTGACAGCTACAAGAGAATTGTGAGGTTCCTTTTCCCTTTCACATTTCCTCAGATTAATTTTAAGTGCCCCCCCCTTCCCTCCCACCCACCACCCACTCACCCCGATTTTGGCATTTTCTGACAGAGATAAATTTTGTGGCTTTATTTTTAGGTTTATTATTTTTATTTTTAGGTTTAATTTTAGAGCAGTTAAGAGGACCCTAACCACTAATGTTCTAATTAGAGAACTGCGTCTTGCATGAGGAAATTTGTTATATGAACATAAAAGTTAGATTTACAAAACTAAAACTTCTTTGAATTAAAAATTTTCACAATACAAGCAAATACAGTTTTCAGCATAGCTGTGTTGCAGTTCAGAGTAAATATTTATTTTTTTAATATTCCCACAGAGGCAGAGTGGGGTTGTGTATTAGAGCTGGAAATGTAGCGCTCTGCAGCTCCTTCCCACAGAGTTTATTCATTGGGCCAAAGTTGATTTTGGTTTTGTTTACTCCAAACAGGACTCTCAAATTATCTATGACACGGACCAACTTTTCATCAGAAGTGGGTTACATCCACTTGCCTCTTCTCAGTTGTGTGGCTTCCCTCTTGGTCCTGGTCACATAACATGTCTGTGGCTTCGGCAGTAATTGCTGACACGGAAAAGCAATATTAGAACAGCATTTATGTACTTAGCGTCCTGTAGCGTGAGCAAACATGCAGAGCTGCGGGGAAGCGCCAGCTCCCTGTGGCCAGCGGGGTGCTGAGCACCGTCAGGCAGAAAGGAGCCTTTGGGGCTGAGCTGTGCTGGCGGTGAGGCTGGCGGTAAGCAGCGGGAGAGCTACGTGCCAGCAGCCCCTGCTCGCTCATGTGAGCCGTGTCAGCGGCTGAGACTGAAGATGTGGCCACCGCCGCATGGAAGCGAAAGGTATTTCGGATATACAAAGCGCTGGGGTGATCAAGCAAGCTGCAGAGTAAATAGCATGAAAGAGCTGCTTGGCGTTCAAGGAGGAAAGAATCGAGACGGTATGGACAGAGCTAATACACAGAGGAAAGATTTGGAGGCAGGACTAGGCAGACCGTTCAGGGTAGATCCACTCAAACAAATGACACCATGTGGAAAGCGAATTTCCCACTCCGCTGCCTGGGGACATGCTGAGAGTCTTTCCATGCTGAGAGTTAAGAAAGGGATCTTCTCTAATTGCAAGTGGGAACATTGCATTTGGAACCGCTAAGAGCATGTTGGTCTGTGTGCTTCGCTCCCCTTCTTGCTTTCTTCCCATTATGCTGTCTGTCCCTTTTAAAAATACAGTCGCACCCTGAAGATTGGGCCAAGCATTGTACGAGTGGTGCATGCTATTGCCTTAGCGGCATTGCGGTTTTTAGCTGCTTGGTTTTCTTCTTGAATATGTCTGTGTCAGTAGCAGCCATACGCTGTCCTTTTTAGCTTCACGATCTAACAGAAATGGCATATCCTTCATGGTATGTTCCCCAACCACAACACGGTACACAAGGTGGTATCTGGCGATAGCAGTGATTTAGCAAGAACTGTTACAGATTGCTATCAGAATTAGCACAGAGGAGCACTTCTGTGGCAGAAGAATATGTGCAGCAGAAAGTCAGACGTACTTGAAAGGTGCAGGGAAAGTAACCAAGACTTTAACTCATTTATCCATTTAGTGATGGAGGAAATGATAGGCCGTAATGAGCCAGGAAAGCTTGTCTGTAGGAAAATCATTACATACTCCATTGCTTCTGTGGACTAACTGGGTCTTGGGAGCAGAACCATAGCACAGTTTGTGTCAGTTACTTCTTGGGGCAATCTACAGATACCCTTACGTGTCAGTAGCATATGTCTTTTCCTTCTGCAAGTAGGTTTCATTCAAATTGCAAAGTTTGTATGTTGTTTTTTCAGGGTGCTCATTAGTGCAGTGACCCAATAACGTAATAGAACAGATGCTGACTTGCAGTGTTGAGGGAAGCTCTTGAGTATGTTTTATATTTCTGTGTGTGGGTTTATCTGTCTATATGTATGTATGTACAAAGTGTTTTGCTTATGGAAACTAAACATCTCATTTTTAGATGACTCTCCAAGATTAGTAGGATGAGCACTAGAGTGGAAGCTGGACAAAGTCATGACAGACCATTATGCATCTAATAATTTGATTTGTGCTTGTTCTCCAGAAGTTTGGATCTTTCAAGGAGTAGAAGTAGCAGTTCTGGAAGGCGGCCAGAGGGTGTTTTTGACAGCACTCATCCCATAGGAGAAATTCTGCTCTCTCAAAACTCAAAATAGCCAAGTATGCAGTGGTTGTCTTTTCAAACAAGATTCTGGTTCATCTAAAGCTCCAGGGATTTTTGTTCAGTTTTTCTTTCTTGTTTACTGTATTGTGTCACAGACATGTCAGTATTTAAGCGTTTTCTTCCTCAATAAGGGTACTAGAATGATGTGTTTTATTTGTTTAGTCAGAGATCAATTAATATGGCTGATAGACACATAACAAAGTGTTTTAATAAAAACAGCATCTGAGCTGTTGTGGTGTGTGGAGTTTATCTGTTTAAACCACAAAATTCAGGCAGAGGTCAAAAATAAAAATTTGCTCTTAACTTCTTATCTTGTAGATTAAAAAGGAAGGAATAAAATTGGTATTAAATAATATATCATCTCACCCTGAGTTTACACTATAACTTGTACTGTAAACTCTGTTCTACTTTTAAATAACCCAAGTATCTCTTAACAACCCCTTATGCTTTCATTGACCTTGCTGTTAATAAGCCTTCTCCATATTTTTGTGTATATATTTTAGCTGGGAATGCCCGTTCCACTGTAGAGCTTTAAATGTTCATTTCCTCTAGAAAATGACTCAGAGAGAAGTTGAAAAGCAGTTGTGATTCCATTTTCCTGCTTTTGGAAATCTTAGCTGGAGATTTGAAGTTACAGGAGGAGCAAAGACTTCTAATTAAAAATAAATTTCAGTTACACTTACTCCTTTCCAGTTTCTCCATATCAATCATTCATTATTTAGCATCAACCTATACATACCCCAGTGTCACTTGGTTGTGCTTATTTCATCTCTTTGTTACAAAGATGAGAGATTCTTTCATAAGTAGCAATACAAATATCCCTCTATGGCTTCACTGTTTATTTTCAGTTATTAAACCAAATAGTCTGATTAAGTGGATGTTTATTGGTTATTTATATTTCTGACATATTTTTTGGCCTTCATATTTTAGGTAATACAAAAAAAAAAAAAAGAGGATAAAAGGATGATTCCTGCCTATGGCAAAGAGTCTTGAAGTAGTCAGGAGGAGAAGCATCGTACTCAGCAAGGCAGATTCATCCCGTCTGATTGAAGCAGACTAAATGTTTGTGGCCCTCAGGGAAAACATGGCTTCTCAAAAAAAAAAAAACAACAACAACAAAAAAAAACCAACCCCAGCAACGCCAAATGCACTCAGGAGGGAGGATTGGAACTGTTCCTGCAACTCAATACGGAGTTAATGAGCAAAAATCTTGGCTCCTAAATCTTGTGTCCTTTTACTTTAAAAGCCCTGGTTAAAACCATGCATCCGTGAACTGAATATGGGTTTCATCTGACGAGGTTATCTGAGCAGCAGATTTCCAGTGTGTATGAATGATGATACAGTTCTCTTGGCTAATGAATATTGTAGCTTTCCAGATACTTGGAGGGTTAGGTCATAGTGCTGGCGGTAATGCAAATTTCTGGCTTGAAGGCTTGTACTCTGCAAGAGGCACTTACGCTGCACAGTCTGCTGGTGTTTTTCAAAAGTCCAAAGTAAAACTGTTCTCTAGTTACAATGTTCAGAAGACTTTTTTGTGGTTTTCTTTTGTTTGTTTTGTTTCTGTTGAATACACAATTTCTCTTTTTCCATTTTTCACTTCTTTATTTTTCATATAGAGGTGTTAACCTGGTACATTTGAAATAAGACAAAATTCCAGTTTCCTTTTTTTCTTAAGCAGTAATCGGCATACTCTCTTTATGATATTTTGCAGTTTGTGTCAAGGGAAGAGATGGGAGATGTGTTTTGGGTTGTAAAAGCTTAGCTGAAGTGTCATGTTTTATGTTTGATTTGAAAATGTTGTTGGCAATTTGTATTATTTGGTCTGGGAAATATAGCTTAAATTCCAGGGAATTTATAATCGTGAAGAAAATAAGTTTTGTGTGCATAGTTATATACCAGAAGGAAAACCTAGAATGTTACACTGAATCCTAGATGAAAACACTGAGTGGGAGTGGGGATGGTGTGCAGCTCCTCCCTTAAAGGTTTCTGATGGACCGGACCTACTCATTGACGCTCACTGCATATTTAGTGCTTTGCATAACCTGCTGGCAAGAACGGTCTTAAAGGACCTGAAATGTAATATCTTCAGCCATAATGCCTTCATTACTTGTTAGTGGTATTTTCTCTCTGTGAGTACATAATTCTAAGGCTTTTCTCAGAAGTGGGACAGGAAGAAAATGAGCTCTTCAGAAATCACCGGAGTGAGCCTGCACGAGGAAACTTAACCTTGTGCATGCAGACCGTGAGCTGATAGCTGTCTGAGTGATGGTTATGCCCGAGAAGACAAAAAGCGCTGGTTCCAAAGCTGAACGCGGAAGAGGTGATTGCTTTATGGTTATGGTGATAGCTAAATAGATCCTGTACAAAATGCTGGATTCTCTTCGGCTACCTTCCTCCAGTTTGCTGTGCCTGCAGGCTGCAGGAGTAGCTCAGCTTTCCCAGTGCTTACTGGCTGTCTCGGAAAAGTCTGAGGAAAAGTCTGAGCCTTCTTGCAGAATTGCATGCTGCCTTTGGAGAACTCGTATTCACAAGATAAACTTGAGGTACAGTTTTGCAATTTACTTGTGCTGACTAAATGCAGGCAAAGTCCTTGAACAGAGTTGAGGAAGTGGGAGCCAAGAGCTGGTCAGGGACATGCAGGAGGCATCCGGGAGTCTGCTTGCTGACAGAGCCAGACCTGGCAGGGAGCTGGGGCTCCAGAGCCTACTAACGAAGGGAAGGAGAGGGGTAGCTTCATCCCTTTCACCTTAATAAGGTTTTGCTATCATATGAAGGGAATTGTGTTACTTAATTGCCAAAAAGCACCCAAACTTCAAGTTACTTCCCTTGTCCAAAAAAGCTTCCTGATTAGTCTACCAAGATATGTGTGTATAGAAGCAGCGTTTGCCTCCTGCCTAATATCTGGGACATGCTCCTATTTCAGAATGCGATTTGATATTAATGAATTGTTCCCTCGCCTAGAGCTTCAGGAACATCGGACTAGCCAGCCGTGTTGTTGCAGTTACTGCTTATCAAGTGGAGTCAGCTCGCGCTATCAGAAGTAATGAACTAAGCCTTTGGGCATCAGGCAGTGTTTCTGCTCTTGCATCTTTCTAATGTCTGGTATTTGTGCTTCAAGTTAGTGAAGAGGATTCTTTGGCAATCTTGTTTCAGAACTGATTTTGGTAATGGTGAAAAATAGCATGCCTACAGCGTTTTGACTATGTAGTCCTGTGCTTTCAATGAGGAAGGAGAACTTGGGGGTAAAAAAAAAAGGTATTAAACTTACTATTTCTACTATTATAGAAAAAGCAGCTGACGGTACTTCCTCACCCCCAAGTAGTAGTTGTGGAATATCAAAAAAGCCAACTTTGGTGCTCTGAATGTTCCCTTTCCCTTTCCAAAAAAGGGCATTCAGTGTAAAACGCTTTTTTTATCTTGCAGCATATGCTGTGTAACAGCCTGTCCTGCTGTCTGTTTCAGACTCCAAAATTACCTCAACTGCCAGATCTTTTAGCGTAGAACCCAGATTTGTCTTACTCAACGCACTTGAAAAAACCACTTTAAAACAGTCAACTGTTGTTATTGGGCTAATCTTATGTTCTCATATGCTCAAATAAATTGGGCTGCCTGTCTTCCAAAAAAAAAAAAAAAAAAAAGATAAAATCAGGTCTGCACTAGATCTTCCTTGCTTACTAACTGCATTCTCCTCAAGCTTTTCAGGAGTTTGCACTTCCAAGATTTAGAGTTGGCGTGTTCAGTAAAAGGTTTCTAATGCTCATATTGTGAAAAGCTTGTCATAATAAAGATAGGGAAAGCACCAATAATTATTTTTTTTGGCCTTTGGGAATTAGTGGAAGTAGTTTTTTTGGGGAAGTACCAACCACTTATAAAGTAGCCATAAATTCAGGCAGTTCAGGGACTGTTGGACGTGCCAAAGAGGTGTGGAAACTCGGAATTATCTGTGCTTCTGGCCAAGCAGGAGAGACCCCAGGAAACATCTCTTGCTACGTGACTTATCTAGATGGATTTTCCCCGTGCTGTTGCTACACAAATAATGAAACATTTTATTATGTCATGTTTCTAGTCCTGTCCAAACCAGCAAAAGCAGAAGTATTTGAAAGAAAATAATGGGGTGAGGAGGGAAGAAGGAAATGGTAGCTACATTTTTCTCAAGCTATATTTATAGGATATTGTGAACCAATCTGCATGCACTATTTGAAAAACAAAGCAGACCCCAAAATTTATATAACTTTCACTAAAATTCAGTGTACAGGATTATCATTTTGAAATTATGAACCAGAAAATACATATATATATATATATATTTGTCAGTAAATTTAACAGCAAGTAAATTGAATTGTGTTAAATTTCTCATCAATCTTTTCTCACTTTTCATAGTCCTCTGGTGCAATTATTTCAAAATGTTTTATGAAGATGCATTGTTTTGGAAATACTGCTGCAGAAGTTGTAGGTGGTTAGGCCACTTTAAAGATACTCTTTTCATGCTTGACTTCCCGAAGGTAGCTGCATTTTGTTAAATATTTCCTAATCCATTAGGTGTGTTGCTTTTCCTAATCAATTAATTTTGCTTTTATCAGTATAGTCCACCGGTTCTAATTTTAAGGTCTATTTTATTTTGTTTGTAAAATCTTCTCCATATGATAGCTCATCAAAATAGTTGCTGTGAAGCCTCATGCATCTAATTACTGCTCTTGGTTTCCATAGACAAACGAATCTGTCAAACTAGTAACTGAAGTAAATAAAACTTTCCATAAGAGATAGTTGTAACCTGAGTGGCTAAACCTGAATAACAAGTGGCTGAACCCAAATAAGAGCGGGGGTGATGCTGGTGCAGGGGCCGTAGCTTTGGTTGCTTCTCCTTTTCCTGCAGGGATGCACATGCAGCATGTGAGGTCAGCCCTGTGTGTTGGAGACTGCTCTTCAAACCCTCTGTCGATGTTAAGTTTTGAAAGCAGTACCTGCAGGTAATGTTTTTTGCAGTCTCTGGCATCTGTGAGCGTTCAGCTTCACGACGTGTAGTGACGCAGCGTTTGCTGTGAGTACCTTTCTCCGCCTTTAGCTGAATGGCAGCAATGCAACAGTCTGCAGTCCTTAGGGAAGTCCAGCTGATAAAGAGTGCTGCAGTATATCTTCTTGACAAGGCTGCTAACAGCAAATATAATAAACCTTTTTTAAACTGGCTTCCTTTTTAGACTGACTTCTTCCCACTGAACACCAAACAGAAGCCAGGGCTTGCAACAGAACCTCCTAAAATTCTCTGTAGAATAGTTGCAAGTCTGCAACTTAAGCAGTGAGTACCATCATTGTTACTTTGGTCCAGTGATACGTCCTACAGCACCATTACTGTTTCTCCTCTCTTGCAGATGGGATTTTGATCGGCTCAAAGAATACCTGTGAAGGGGGAGGTATTCAAGCACCGTAGCCAGCCTGCTTCCTTTGAGTTATTCTTTAATGTAAGCAAAAAGCAGCATAAAAGGGAATGATAAAAGCATAAACATGCACGTTAGTGCTATGCACAGATGAAGGATGTTAATCCCATGTCCAGCATCTCTACTTGCAGCCCTTCCTGTGTTATCATCCTGACAGTACAAGCACCTTTGTAGGAAGTACACAAAGAGGAGGCAGGTTCTTCACCATGTTTTTGAAAGTGCTGTGGGGGAAAGGAAAGTTGGCCAATAGTTCATTGCTGTCTTTCTAGAACCTTTTGTCCATTGCCAGAATGGAGGATAGGAAACTCATGTGTAAAAAAAGATGCTTGCTAGTTGGAAATAATTCATATTTTTGCATCTTAAAAAGGAAAAAAAAAAAAAAAAAGTATTGGTGCATATTTTCAGGGATGACCACCCATCAGTCACTGATTCTGGCTGCTGGTGTTGGTGTTCTCCAAAACATTTTTGTGTCCTCAGAAGTGGTCACAGTGAGGAACTGAGCAGAAAGCAGATGTTTTTTGCCATCCAGAGCGTTTTTGTGAGACAGCAGGGAAAAGACATGGCTCTGTGCTGCTTTACATCCATTTACTAAAAGTCAGAACTTGTTTGCTTTTCAGACTACTACAAGGAAATCAGAGAGGAGTTATCTCCTTTGCTTTTCTCTTGGACGTACAGACCTGTGTTGGTGATGGAGCAGCCTGTTCTCTCTTTGGGCCTTTCAGTTTTCATTCCCTTCGATGTTCTGTTCTTGGCCTCTGTCGGTGTTTCCTCCTCCACTGCTTTGATGTTACTTCCTGCTCCGTGCAGAAGTCACAACTGCCTCTTTGTTTCTGGATTGTGTTAGAGGTGACTTGTCCTCACTATTTACAACAAGGAAGAGTTGTAGCAACAAAGGACTCTGACAAGTAACGCCTTCAGCTGCAGCGTGAGTCCCCAGTTGTCGTTGTGCACTGTTGGAAGGAGAGAAACTGTAGAATTTACCCTTTGTCCCTTGTGTCTCTGTGGAGAAGATTGTTACTGTAATATGAAATTTGTGCTAGCAAATGTTGTGAAAATTATCCTTGGAGTTTTTTGAGATTGAATTTATCCAGAAGATTTCCTTAAAACTAAGCATTACAATCAAGTGAAAACTAAACGTTTGTTCGCCCAGCAGATGTTGGCATTGAGGGGAAGGTGTTTCATTTTTTTCAGTATCTCTCCATGCTTACTATAGTCAATGGTAACATGATTGATTTTCTTTTGATATTAAGAACAGTCAAAAGCTTCCAATTGTAAAGCTTCATGGAAGTTACTGTGGATTTTACAGAATCTACTCCAGATGGTGTTGAAGACAGCTTTAGCTTGCAGTAGGGTGTGTCGGGGATCCTTGAGGAAAGGAATATTGTGCTGGACAGCATCAGAAAGCGCACAATCAGGGTAGCCATCTCAGTGTACTGCATACAAAACAATGCTACTAAAGCATTCTTTCCCCTATTTTTTTTCTCAGCTTGTAGATAACTTTGAAACTGTTTGATATACTGAACCTGTAGTTTGGAGTTGCAGTACTTTTGGAGTTTGCATCTCAGTTTTTCCACTATTTGCTTTTAATAATATCACACCCTTTAGGGAAAGTAGTTTGGCTTTAATACTTTTAGCAGCAATACAGGTCATATGAGTAGATCGTAAAATCTCCATGTCCTAGCTGTTGTTTTATAGCAGTTCAGATCTTGACAGATACAGCTCTTAAAACTAGAGTCAACACTTTTTCAGTCGCTTCGGAAATAGTCGAGGAGACCTGAGGTGCTTGTGTCTAAAATGCAGTGAACAAAATGCATGTATTGCTCTGGATGTTTTTGCTTTTCAAATGTGACAAAAGTTTGGATGAGCACATTCTGCAGGGATTTTGAGAAACTTTGTTGAATTAAAGTGAATCTCTGTGTCTGGAGCTTTGCTGCCAAAAACAGTTTTAGTGAGGTATGTTTTTGTTTTTTCACAGCAGTACAGCCAGTACATGTCAACTGCAGTATTTTAGCATAGACAGGGATTGGAAAACGTACCTGAGGAGCAAATCCAAGCCCTCCTTTCTCACTTAACCTCCCTGCATCACAGTACAGTCTATCATATATGGTGAGATTTTACATGAGACCACTGAACATCTCTACTTTTCTGAAAAAAGCAGAATGTATAAGGATAGAGAAACTTGGCAGGAACAGGTAGTTTGTTATGTGAAACTAAGTTGTTGAGATTTTTCTGTTAAATGGAAAGGTAATTTCTAGTTTTCTTCATGGCAACTTTGAACTGAGCTCATCATCAGAAATTCCCGGGGTTTGGTGTTTTGTCTTAACTCCTTTAATTGCTTGTGTTTAGTACTGCATTTCTGAGTGAGAATTTGAGATTGCACTGAAGCCAAGCACTGCGAAGCTAAAACAAATAACCATAGTCAAAACTGAAAAACAGCTTTTGAGAAGCAGAGTAGAAAATGTGGCCTTCAAAGTAGATTTCGTATTAGGCCACTAGAAATGAGGAAGATTGTGTGATTATATAAAGTCCATGTGCTTTTTCTACCCCTTTCTATTGTATCTGTATATTTGCTGTTGAAGTAAATGTCAAATGACAAGCCTTGTGTTCCGTTTCAGGACTGCTGTTAGTTTGAGTCAGTTTGAGTGAAATCAGTGCAATTGTTAGTTTAGCTTTGTCGATGCCTTCCAATTTTTTGTTAGTGTCATTCCAGACTTACTGGAAATTGTGGTTTCTAGCTGGGCTTTTCCTTCCAACCTGAATTATCCTGCAGTCCTGTGATTCTGTCAAATAAAATTTCCTGTGGGAGCTGCACGCTGACCTACCCAGCTTGTTTCTACCTATGGCCTAACTGGGTCTTAAAGCTGTTTCCCCAGAGGTAAAAGATTATGAAATCTGGTTTCTTTTGCGTCTGCATTGAGTAGTAACTTTTTGTTATCCAGTATTGGCAAGTCACGTAGCTGGTCACTTGAGGGTAGTTCTGAGTGTAGCAAGCATGAGGTCTCTCAAGCAGTTAAAATATGTTCCTCGTTAAAGCTCTTGATGAGCATTGTTGCATTTGTCAAAGGGAGGTATCTGATGGTATTTGTTAATTTTTACAGAAGCTATTTTCTCTCTTTGTGGGGTCATCTCAATCCCCAATCTCATCAACTGGTGTTCCAAGCTATTTTAACCAGTGGATTAGTGTGGAAGGGTTGTTGTTTTACTGAAAGTATGGATATCAGGCTGTGGGAATGTGAATTATAGTGGTGGCTCTTAGTTGCTCAGTGGGAAGAGCAGCAGTGCCAAGTAATCCTAAACCTGCTTTCTAACTTTGTCTTACCCTACAGAAGAGAAGGTAGGGAACCAGTCAGTTAATTAAAAACAGCTCAATAAATGTTAGAAAATAGTAAGATTTTTTTTTCCTTTTTTTGAGAGTGGTTTCCACAAAGGGAGATTCTGCATGATGTGGAGATAATGGTGTTAGGAGCTATATTCTGTTTTGCTCCAAAAACCGATTTCACAGTCTTATCTAAATGACTGGTCTGGGCCTTAAAAGATATGAGAAGGATGTTAATTGCTTCTCAGGTTGATGTTTTATATATAAATTTAAAGAATAAAAAATACAAGCATATGCAGTATTGCTTGAAGTGCTCTTCCTAGTGCTGGTTAACAATCTAAATGATAAAAGGCCAGCTCAGCCCCTTTTTTTTCCTTTCCTGTAATCTCTTCCTATTACCTTGTTAACTCTTTTCTCCTAATCCCACCTGTTCGTTCTCTGATTGCGCGTAACGTTCCTTGCTAGCAAATGACTCTTTTCTCTCACCTTTTGAATACCTCATTTTTGCTTCGCAGAACAAGTATCAACATACGAGCTACAGAGCCTAGCTGTATTGCTGAACATGCTGCAAGCTGTGAACTGAAATCTGCTCTGAGCTCAGGAGCTCTTGAGAACGAGGGAAGACCAGTGAAACACCAGTTGCTGACTTAGAAATTGCAGGATTCTTGCGTCTTGGGTTAAACCAAGTGACACGGTACTGCTGTAGTTTTTCCTACTCCTTTTGTCTGGTATGTGTTCCCACCTTCAAAAAAGGCTATTTTCAAAGTTTGGTGTCTCACAGTTTGAATCAGTAGCTCTGTGATGTGTCCTAGGAGTAGTACAGCACCACCTGAAAGCAACGCAGGGAGTTGTGTGTTGTTATTTGTTTTGGTTTGGTGGTATTCTCTGGAAGGTACATCGCTTTCCACATTAAGTGTCTAAGTGGAAAAAAAGTAGCATGAACTCATGATGTACGAACCAATTACTCAGCGTGTTAATGTTGACCAAGTAGTTATATGCAGTGCAATTACTTGATCATGCAAAAGAACATGTTACCCTTACTGTACAGCTAGTAGTGCTTTTTGCCGCAGTGTCCAGAAGTTATGTGCATAGTTCAAGAGTTTCTTGGATAATCTTTATAAATAAAATTAACAAGGGCATTTCTTTTGTGATTTGATTGGCAATTGAAGCATCTAGGTATTCTGAAGCTTTTTGAGGTTGTGTAGGAACTGAAAAATAAAATCTTACACACCCAAAGGGAAAAAAAAAAAAGGTGTATATATATTTATAAAAACAGTTTTAAGAGATAAATTTTGTGTTTGTGGCACCTTGCATTATGGGAGAGATTGGGAAAGGGATGTGTGGAACAGACAAAACCATTCTTCCTCACTTTTTGTTTCCCAACCCAGCCCTTGGTCCAGTCATGATGGTTTGTGTTTTTTTTTTTTTAAACATTTATACAATGTAGCTTTAAGTTCCAACATACCGAATGATACTTAAATATACACATTCTATGATACAAATGGCTCAAAAACCTAGTTTTTTATAGTAACAAAACTCCATAATTAAAAATCAAAGGATCATCAATGTGTTAAGAAATGCATGCAGTTTGTCCGCTTGAGTTCTAATCTGTCTCTTAGTTTGGGAACTACTTCTTTAATAAGAGTGTCCATGTAACCGTGTCTGTTAATGAGTAGGGTCTCAGCCAATTAAAAACTGAGGAAGGTCTAAGTCAAAGGTATGAATACTACTTATTTTTAACAGGATACAGTTAAAAGTGGGTCTTAAGTTCAGTCTTTGATCAAACGTGATGTTTTTTGTTTCAATGCATGCCAGTTTTACTTAAGCTTATGATCTCAAAAGCAAATTTAAGACTTGCAGACTTCAGTGGATGGGTTGTGTTGGTTATGATGGCTGAGAACTGTGTATTGCTTTCTCCTGTGTCTCAGACCAAGTCTTTTATTCTATTCTTTCCACATAGGTGTGCATCAGCATTGCTGTGAACAATGGCCCCCTTCTTAAGGATATCTTTCAACTCGTTTGAGCTGGGACCTGTGCAGAATCAAGGGGAGCAACTACAGCCTTTCTGTGCTATCAAGATGAAGGAGGCATTGACTACAGGTGGGGTTACAAAGGGTGATGCTTTTCTGAGTATGAATAAACCGTTGAGAAATACTGCAATCCCTCTTAGGCTGTGAGTAGTAACGAATGCTGCTTTTCCTGTCACACCAAGCACTTCAACACGGGCTTTTCTTTCAGAATGCAAGAAATAACAATGACTGTTGTTTCTACCCCCTACATAAAATTAGGCTTCTTAATTAGAACTTTCTTGTCCGGCAGCAAGAGTGTTCAGCACTTGGTAGTACGAAGTCCAAGCTTTCTTGTCTCCCGCTTCACCACCAACACATAACTATTCACAAAACACGTGGTGAAGCAGCTGAAACAGTTAAAATGTCACTTTTGCACAAGTTAAGGTGCATCGCGAGTTTTGTATGATGTAGGTTTGCAAATGTTAAATAAAGCATTGTTCTCTCCAGTTCTGCAAGAAGCAGACTGCACTCACAAGTGCTCTGCAAGGAAGATAGTTGTGTAGTGGAGTGCCATGAAAAGGGATCTGAGCTGCAACAGGTTGAAGAATACCCTCCTCAAGCACAGAGCAGTACACTGTTTGTATTGACTTAGAGGATGGGTATATTAATGAGAAACATAATTGGTTACAATAGTAACTGAGGCATTTTGGCAGAATTATTTGCTTGGAATGACTTGCACCCAAGGTCTTGTTAGCACCTCCGTATTCATCAGGCCCTAAGTCTTCGAAGACCACTTCTTCACAGAATCTGGTCAAAAGCTTTGTAACAGTTTCAGACATTTACCTAAAATATGTCACTGTAGCCAAACAGGATGAGAGAAAAGCCTAGGAATTGAGAGAAAAGCCTAGGAATTGCTGTACAGGATCAGACAGGGCCTTTTAAATCCTGCCTTATGTCTTTAGGGCTTCACAAAATGCCAAAGAATGCAGAAAAGGGGTGAATTTTCTTCTTCCTCACAACATGATTGAGCTATCTCCTTTTTGTTTAGATAAAGGCTCCAAAGCAGCTGTTTCTTTGTGTGTTGGGAGAGCCTCTAAAGAAATGGTGCTCAAAGTGTTGTTCCTGTTGGTATGTATGGAGAGGTGGAAGTGGTCTAAATAAATCCCCTTTAAAATTTTGCAGCTTATGTCTCCTGACAAGTGTAATCATCCCACCATTTCTCTTCTCTGCTTGCATGTATCATTGAAGCACTGAAAAGTGGGGGAGAAGGGTGCCGTGAACCTGAGTGGTGACTGACTGGGGAAGGGAGGCGCTCAGGAAAAGAAATAGATGCATCCATTATCAGTTTGACAAGATCTGGAATAATAACTTCAGTTCGATTTGCATGCTGAAGCATGATTGAGGAAAAGCTTATCATACAAAAAGAAAATAATTTGCCTAATGATTAGGCATTAAGCCAATTTGCAAACGTGTCAAGTATTTTGAAGCCACTAGTGTTAATAGAGAAATAAAGGATGCCTGGATTCAGAAGGGGTAGGAAAAGTGTTTTTAAAGGCTGTTCTTTTCTGAGACTGAAGTGTTCATTTTCAGTCAGATGTTGTGATCCATGACAAGTCTTGATTAGTATGATTTTAATTACAAAAGCAGCGTGGTCAGGCTGGAAATTGTTGCCAGTAATTCAGGCAACTTCTTTTAGTTCTATGTGAGGTAAGAACATGTATAGTAACTGCTCAAAACAGATCTTAATTGGGATATGAGAATAGGGAGACTTCTGTGGATGGACTGAAATAGTTCTCGCCTCTAAAAATCCAACAAAAAGTATTAGCAACATGTCTGTAAACTGCTGCTGCTTCTGCAAACTGTGAATTACTGTCAAAGGTTCTGCAAATAGCTGCAATTTTTCATGTTCCCAAGGATGATGGCTGAAGTGTGCCTTTATGATAAGTAGGTTTGGATCACTAAGAATTTTTTTTGTGTTTTTTTTTTGTTTGTTTTCTGTCTGCAAAGTTCCCCAATTTCCAGATAAAAGCTTTTGACTGAGTAGAGGAGGAATGGTCAAGTTTTCTGTGAAATGGTGGAGGTCCTCAGGTGGCTGTTTGTGAGCATTTTAGAATGCCTTTTGGCAAGCAGAGTTGGGTGTGCTTGTGAAAGTTGTAATTTGTAATGCTGTTGTTGGCAGGCATTCCCTAATAAAGAAGTAAAAGGGTGCTACTTGTTACTCTCATTTGGATCGCGCAGCGCAATTGAGCAAAGGGTATTGAGCAAGTTACTACTGAATGAATGCAGACTTTGCCTTGAGTTTCCAGGAAGTTTTGCTTTTTTTTTTTTTTTTTAATAAGATGCATCTAATTCTTCCCTCATTGAAGAGAATGAAAATTTGATTGCATTTTAGGAGGCATATCACACTGCAGCTTGTTGAAGAAGGGTCAAGCTATTTAATCTGCTTTGTTACTGCCTTGATATCATAAGAACAGGTTACACACTTATGAAGAAAAAAATGGATCATTCAGAGCTGGAGAGGAATTTAGAAAGCACTTTCATTGCAGCAAATAATTTTGATAAGTAGCAGAAATTGTACAGAATGTACAAAATGATATTCGGTTACCTGCGTACAAATGGGGAGTAATAGGCTCGGGAGTAAATCAGAGCAACACTGAGGAGGTGGCATCGCGTACCAGAGTCAGAGTGAAAAACTGGATGTGGTTGCTTGGGAGGCTGTATCATTTTGGGTGTGTTGATGGGACTACTGAGAGACTCGGGTCAGGAAATAGGCTGAAGCTTGTTATAGATAGGGACAGAAAACAGCTGATTGGTGCACTAAGGTAAAGATAGGAAGAAATTACGTTAACTGGTAGCAAGAGAGATAGAAATTGTATATTAGAAAAATCATAATCTAGCTAATAAGAATAGTGTGGCATAGTGTGGCATTATAAGACTTGAAGGAAAGAGTCTGTAGAGATGTTCTTATGGGAAACTAGGTAAGTGTTAGGTGGAAAAAAATTTATTTTGAGGTTCTTTCAGTCTTTTCCTTATTCTTTAGGAATGCAGGGTCTGCATGTGCTAGAGAAGACTGATAAAGCCTTGTAATACCATTTAAAAAGTGGCAAACATGGCAGAGAGAGTGCAATGTCAATGAAGTGACTTGCGTATGAATAGAAGTGACATGTTGGGATAACTTGGGTGTGGATTAATGAAATGTGAAGCTTTTCATCTCTCAGCCACTAGTATCGATTTAAACTTAAGTCAACCTAAGATCTGTCTTAATTTATCTTCTAGCAGTAGGTATTCAGTATGATCAGATGGCCCGTGATGGAGATTGATGCCAAAAAGCAGACATGCAAATATTCCCTGTCAAGATGCAAATAACTAAACCCACTTCTGAATTCCATAACGGGATTTGTCCCTCCTGGTCTCTTGGGCTGCACATTAACACCTTCACTGCCTTTGCATGCCCTGTTTGTCAGGGTGAACTTTGCCTTTTGATTTTACAATTTTCTCTTATTTTGTGTGGCTTTCAGAGAGAGGAAAAACTTTGGTTCAGAAGAAACCCACTATGTATCCAGAATGGAAATCAACTTTTGATGCCCACATTTATGAAGGACGCGTGATTCAGATTGTTCTCATGAAAGCAGCAGAAGAGCCATTATCTGAAGTGACTGTAGGTGTGTCAGTCCTGGCAGAGCGGTGCAAGAAAGGCAACGGCAAAGCAGAGTTCTGGGTAAGGGAAAAGTTTAATTTCTTAAACCTGCCGACCTGGTTATGCTTCTTTCAAGCTGAAGAGAGACCTTATGCCTGTGAGTGTTCAAGCTCTTTAGCATGTGTGGCAGGAGTTTGTAAGACAATTAATTTAGCGATGTACAATCAAAGTTCAAGAAACTGACAATAAAATCAATGGCTTTGGTATCTGAAATACTGATGTAAGTCACACTGAGAGCCTATTTCAAAAAGCTTAATAGTCATTGCAGCAATTAGCAAATGTTTAAATTGGATCTGATCATTGTGATTCATCCAAAGGTGAAGAAAAGTGAAGCTGATTCCAAGGCATTTCAGTTTAGAATTCCTATTTTACAAATTTATTTTTACAGAAAATTTTACTTGGGTTAATGCTGCTGAAATGGGCATTTTTTAATCCCCACTCTGTTTTAATCATATCTTATCTGTCAAAGTACATAAACCCAAAGAACAACTGCTAAATAATTGTGTGTGAATGTCTTTCAATTACTACCATAAACATCAAATAAAAAGGAATTTAAAAACATAAAATATTTTCTATTTTTTATTGAGAGGAGTAAGTGACAGGAAGGATCAAAACCCTGAACCAAGAAATCTGAAACATTAAACATAAAAATTCATTCATTCAGTTGATGTGTTGCAATGATTTCTCAATGAATTAAGGTTTTAATGATATGTCTTTTATAAAATCCTATTCTCTAGCTTCTGTATTGATTTTCAGGCGAAACTGAATAGGCTTAAATAAACACAATTGTTTTGGGGGGATGAAGTTGTTCAGACCCTTGTGAGAGCATTGTGAAAGTGTGATGAGGCATTAATGTCCCACAGAATTGTATCAAATTTTGAAGCAACTCTAATTAGTGGCCTGAATAGATAACATTTCTCAAAATGCAGAAATAAGACTCAGAGAGGAATATCTGGATATCTCATGATTTGGGTGAGAGCTGTCTAGCTGGGTGGTTAGGTGCTATAGTATTGCCCAACATCCAGTTGTACATAAAGCTGTATTCCAGACACTTTCCACAAAAAGTACATGTATTTGGTACTACAGGAACTGACAAATTCTGTATTTGGAGTATGGGTAATGCAAAGGTAATATTTGCTAAATACAAGCAGGTGTCCTTAAAATCTCATGTGTAGTCTCATATGCAAAGCCTTTTGGACTGGGGTGTAGCTGAATTTGCCCAGAACACTTCAGGAGGCTTTTTTGTTGGTCGAGCTAAAGCAGGATGAGCAGGTAACAACAGGTAGACAACTTGACGAGTCATCTTGCTCACACAATCGACAATGCTGGTCCCCACTTGGAAGGGGATGGATATATGAATGGTATCTCTTCCTGAATGCTAGGTGGGAGTTTCAGAGGGGGAGAGGGAGTACCCAGTTATTGCTTCACATAGTATGGAAATACTTCTTTAAAAACAAAACAAACAAACAAACAAGACCTATTCTCTTTCAAGTCCATTTTTGCTGTAAGTAGCAAGATCTTGCTCTGAGTATGTGCAAGTCTATCTCAGCAAGCAGATTTTGGGGGGTGGGGTGGGGAGACGACAACTTAAAGGGACGTTTAATATTGAAGGTGCTTACAGATTTGGCTGGGTCAGTAATATCTCACTACTTTGTGTTCAACTGTTACATTCTGAAACTGTACAAGTTTTTTCCCACCTTAACTTGAATTCTGGGATGAGCAATTATTCAGAGGAATGGTTAAAACTGAAAGTGATCAGTTTTAGTCTAGCCAGTTCAGTGTTTTGAAATCCTCTGCGTATTACCCACAGAGCAGGTACCATATAGTCACCGTCAGCATTAAGCTTCCTCCTAAACAAGCTCAGTCATGGCTTGGACCTACCATCATGCCCAGAAGAGGTATCAGTTCACTTTTCATAGCCTGTAAGGTTGGTTTTGTGTACAGAGAGAAAGTCATTAGTAGCTGTTAACTGAAGTCTTTGCTTTCTGTAAACTTTGTCAGGCAAATGTTTCTGAGTGTCAGACAGTGCCTTAAAATGAAATAAATAAATAACCTAGGCAGTATCCCACTAGGGCAGTGAGATTTATGGAGATATATCTATTTTAATTTTTCTTGTTTTTTCCAAGTTGCATTCACCAATTTGTTATTAACCCAGTGGTACTTTGCTCTTTGCTAAAGTGAAGACTGAATCAGTCTTTCAAGCTTAATAGCTTCCTACCTTGTAGGAAGGCAGCAGGTTAAGCATTAGTGGTTGCTCTCTGAGCCCAGGAACTGGCTTAAAAGGCATTTCTTTTTGCTGTAGGGAGCTTTGTAATGATGCTGGTCTGTAGGACATTCCAGAGAAACCATGTGTAATAGTCTGGTGGGAAAACAAAATAAATTTTGATACCACCGCTATTTTTATGATGATAGGCAATGGTATTTGGTATGTCTGTGGTTTTGTTGTCAATAAACACACACGGCATTGTATAGACTTTAAAAACTAAGTTCCTGTGCAAATTGAATTTATGAAAAGTAAAAATAGGTGCTGACAAACGTCTTTGCAGAAAAGGGAAAGGAACATGCAAAAACAATGTGAACTTGGACTGCAATGAACTTTTGGGTAGACATCAAAGCAATGCAGCATACTAGCAAAAACAATAGAATAAAAGCACCTGGTTCAGCTGCAGCAGTGAGATATAGAAGAGGATTGTAATCCAATAGTTACTGAATATTACACTTTGATTCCCTAGAAAGAGCTGTGTAAATTCCTGAGAGTTTCAGTTAGCCACATGCTTCACTGTTGGTATCTTTCTTTCCACAGCTTGATCTACAACCTCAGGGAAAGGTGCTGATGGCTGTGCAGTATTTTTTAGAAGATGCAGGTAATGTCAAATTTGTTTTCAGTTGCTTTTGTAAAACATGGAGTGTTGCTTACAAAAAAAATATCTGTTGTGCTGGGTAGAATATTCTAATTTTGTTAATTTGTTTTGTAGGGTTTTTGTTTTGTGGAGTCATAGGGGCTGCATTTTTTAATTTCTAAATGCCTTCATACTCTGTATTCCTGTTGCGTTCAGCCATTTTAGGGTCGTTAGTATGTCTGTCCTCATGTTTTGATGTAATAGAAAAGTATAGTAAGACCCTAAATAGGCATAAATAAGTTAATTTTCTTGTTCTGATTTATGTGGTAAACTTTTGTGGATTGGGGAAATAAGCCTGAGTTTCCTGAGATTCAGTTGTGCTATTTGTTAATCGTGGAAACCAATTGTAGCAATGAGTGAATGGTTAAATGTTAAAATGCAAATCTAGTCAATGTTCTGCCATATCAGTTTAAAAAGCGAACAAGCTGTACGTGATAGAAAAGCTACACACGCTGTTTGGAAAAGAAACTATGAGGTAAGAGGAGATGGTTAATTATGAGAGGGAAAGCTTTAGGTACACTAACAAAAACAAATATTTTAGCAGAGATTTGTGTAATTTTCCTAAAGGAAATGATGTAAACCTCACAACTTGCTTAACTAGTGGTTAAAACTTTCCTATGCTAGAAATGACAAAACCATTATTTCTTGGGAATTAAACTGCTCTGACATTTCAGCTTATCAGTCTTACATGGTTTTATACTGTGTTTATAAATCATAAGTAGAAAGAGTAAGCAGTAAGTCTAAAAGCATTGTTTGTGGGTTTTGCTGGTGGTGGGTTTTTTGTTTTCTGTTTTTATTTTTTTTTTCCATATATATACAGGGAACATAGTTCTACTCTCATAGAACAGCAAATTGTGGAGGTTTTCTGTACCATATGTGCAATCTGTGTAAAAGCTACTGGAAAAGCTGCTAAAGATAGAATGTGATATGCAGTAAATGACATTTCAGAGATGACATTTTAGCTTTGCAATGGCAAAAAAAAAAAAAAAACAGCCATTACTTTGGTCTCCTTTATGAAAAGTTAACTCTTTAAAGCTAAGTGGAGTGAATCTGAAGAGCCCATAAGTAAAAGTAAGTCTCCTAAAGCTTAGAAGCTCTCTGATTATGCACCAGTAGTATTCAGGCTTGTATTCAAACTGTTATGAACCATGATGTTAGAAAACTTTCGTCTTGGACTTCATCATGGATTTCCCATGCACGGCACTATGCATGCACTGAGGATTTCTCGGTTTAGTAAGACATACAGAAATTGACTTGTCCAGGAAGCTTAAATGTTTCTCAACTGAAAGTGCACAAAAACAACTTCATTTTTTTTCAGTTGCTCATTTAATAAATCTGAAGCTTATTTGCTTTTTTCCATACAGATATAAAAAACAGTAGAGGCAGAGTAAGTGAAAACCTTCTGTAATTTGCCATCAGATGCTAGGAAGAACAGCTAATTTGTGCTATAAGTACTAAAATAATTGTACTTAGTTATTTGTCAGAATAAATTTAAAATAGATACAATGCTCTTTCAAATGCTTGTCATTGCCTTTATTATTAGGCATTGCAGATGGCAGTGGATGAAGTGTAAATACTGAACAGATCTGTAAATCATCCAATCATACTTTAATTGGCAAGTTGAAATTCATGTGCTAATGTTCCTGTTCGATCTTCTACTTTGCAAGAACTTCCTGTTTACCTTCCATTTTACAGGCAGTTACTGACCACTAACTTTTTCATAACCAAACCATTGAGGCAGTGGAGACTCCTTTTCAAGATATAGCTATACAACTACATTTTGTGAAGGAAAGTCGTTCAACCTGACACTTGGAATGCTCGCATCAAACATCAGTACACTGTAACACACTAACAGTCCTCAAAATCACAGACTTCCCTTGTGTCACTATATACTTGCTAAATTGGAAAACATTGCAGTGATTTTGGCTCATCGTTGCACTGCTTTAAATGTTTTCTGTAGTTAAATTAGCTGTTACCAGTACTAGAGTGGAGAAGTTTGTTAGTGCATTACAAGGATGTTTGTGTTGACTTCCATTCTTCACATTGCTAAAACCCTTAGTTAATAGTTGAAAGCTCAGAGACTGTTCACATTCCTTCCTATGTACATACCATTTGGTTTTCTCTCTGACGTGCCTTTCCATACAGAACTGGATGGTAGAGTGTCTAAAATACTAAAAAAGGCTTGTTCTGAAAGTGGTATTTCGGTTGTTCCCTAGTGAAGGTATTGCTACCAGCAGTGTCTTTGAGTTACAGGTGGTAGCTTTCGTTTGAAAAACTCCAAGCACTTTGCAAAAGTGACTAATTCTTTCTTTGGCTTGCTTTGGAGATGAAAGCTTTTGATTTCCAACCCTTCCTTCTAAGTAGAACACATTCTGCCACCTTTAGAGAAAACTGCTTTTCTTTGCTTCAGTAGTAGGCAGTAGCGTTGAGAAGTAAGCATGTTACTGCTCCGTTACCAGATTTACTGTTAGAGAATAATTTTCTTCGAATTAGCTGGTACTGAGGTCTGCTCCATGGTGGGCTACACTGAGCCATTTCATTTCTATGTTCCCTTTGCCTACTGGAGCCTGGTCGGCTACTTTAGAGGCACATATGAAAAGTTTTCCCAGTTTTAGATGCATTTTTCTTTCTAGACTCTGTAAAACAGGGACTGCTGAGCCCCCTGACTTAAAGCTGTTGAAGAATTTATTTTGCCTCCTGTCCTGTGGTCTGAAAATAAGCTTGTGCTGGAAATCAAAGCTTGTCTTCTGATGTGTGAAATACGAGAACAGGATGTTGACCCCCACTTTCATTTCAGAATACTGTTTTCTTTCTGCCCCTCGTTCTCTTGCTGTAGCATTGAAAATAGCTTATAATTCTGGAAGGCAGCTTTAGCTTTAATAGGTGGAAGTTGCAGTGCGTTTAATGCTTTGCTTGATCGTTGTTTATTTAAATGTAGTTAATGACCTTACCGAGTAAGAAAACCCAGGATCACCGAGGTGGCTTACTGTACTACCGAGTGTCTCCCTGTGTTAGCAGCCTCAGAGGTTTTGGAAATACGCTTTTTTGTCTTGCTTTTGAATTCTGAATTACTGTTTTCCTGGCTTCAGCTTCCTGGAGAAAGGGTTAGTGAATTCTTTCCTTCAAATGCTATCAGGTGGATCAGATTTGCATGGGAACCTTTGATACCTGAAGTATGCGACGTCTGGGAGAGGAATATGAACCGGAGAGCTGCAAATATTTTTGAATATGTTTTTCTTTGTGTCTGTTGTGATGAGTGATGGGCGAGTGTGAGATCTGAGAATTTTTCTGAGATATTTGAAAAATAATGCACAGATTCTCTGATAGCACGGTCTGCATATCGTACGGGTCTAGATTCAGATATAAAGCAGGTTTCTGTGTGGGTGAGGCATGTTAGGGAAGAGTTGTCATGTTATCGATAAGACATTATGAGGGCTAAAAAGCCAGAAGTGATCCCTCATAGATGGAAGTGGAGAAGTTGATATGATTTAATCATTTAACTGAGAAAACACTGTTTCTAAAACGTGGTAGATGTGATGGTTATTCAGTGGCACCTTGCATCTGCTTAATCTGCATCTAGAAGTGTGATTGCACAAATTTAATAAAAATGTCTTCCGGCTTAATTTTTTCTTTTCAAGGAAATAAAACATTCAAAGATAAAGTAATTTAATAAACGCAAAGTTGGTGGTGTATTTGGTTGGGAAGGTAGGTAATGTGTTGTGTAGAGCTGAGGAAATGATATAATATCTGTGTTCATAAGAAATTTGACTTAGATGCTGGTTCTTTTTTTTAAGGCTATTTTTTCTGTACCTTTGTAATTTAAAAAGGGGAAAAAGAAAAAAAGGTGTTTTCCAGTTAATTCCCTGTTTTACCACAAGAAATGAGATAATATCTCAGGTATCTGTGTATATATATCACAGATATATTCTCAGGTATCAGAGCTGTTAACTAAAACACTTGAAATTAAAGCAAAAAAAAAAAAGGAAAAGAAAAAAACACCACACACTGTACAACTGGGCACAGACTGCGCTCGGACTGCGCTAGTGCAGCAACTCTGCAGATGGTGTGAGCGCTACAAAGAGCGCAGCCTGGACCCAGGATTTTCTTCTCCTGGATTGAAAGGCGAGCCTTATTCAAAGTCTGTTCTGTTTTAGCTCTTTTCGGAAAGACCGCTGGCTTCATTCATGCCCATGACACAGTAGGTCGGTGTGGTGAGGCGCTAAAGGCAGCTGCAGAGCAGTGCACCTCAGCGCTTTGCTAAGCACTGGTCAAAGCGGCGCGGGCCCAGCGCGTGTCCGTGGGTGTCCCGGTCTGCACGCAGAGCAGAGCCCAGCACGCGTCTTAGTGCAGCAGAAATGCCCCAACTCTTACATGTATTGTGTGTGCCTTTGTAACGGGTGCAACAAAGGATTCATAACAGTGGTTTTGAGACCACGTTAAAACTTCTAGTGTTAGCTCCTGGGTTGGGAGAGGTAACGTGAAATTTTGTGCCAGCTTTGAGAGCAAATGGCTCGTGCAGGATCAGGCCGTTGGTATTGCTGCTTCCGTGTCAGCAGCATAAAATCCACAGGTATGGAGAATGGGGGAGATGGCTTAAAAAGAGAGAGATACACAGCAATACTAATACCTTGTGTATAATAACGAAACTTGAAGATTGCACAACCCAAAATGATTTAGCAAAGCAAATTCATGTCACAGAAACGTAGACTTTTGGGAAACTTGTGCTTCTGTAAATGTTTTTCTGTACAGATCTGTAAAGCAGTCCTTTCCTCGACCAGGTTAAAGAGCAGTTCTCTTCTGAGATAGTTCATACCAGGAAGGTTTCCCTTGTGAGAAATAAGCTTTTCTTTTTAATGATTGCTCTGTGAGATTAATATTTTTCTTGACCTGAAGGGCACGCTTAACTTTCAAACTAAGCCAAGTGCAAGGCAGTAGACCTGCAGAAAAAGACATTGAACAGAAATGTCGGTAAGGTTTATAATTTATGGTAAAGTTTCTGGCAAATCTCTTTCAACTCGATCAGCCATTTAGCTCAGGAAATGTTTTGCCCGTCCCTGTTTGAAGCAAAGTCCCAGTTCTCAGTTCCTGACAGTAGCACTGTTATCTGTTCTCTGTTCAGCTTATAAACAAAACCAAAAAAATGAGCAAGTTAAAATGAAAAATGAACTCTGAAGATGGTAAATATTTTTCTATTCCTTCTTTTTAAAACTCTAGTAGGGTTATTCTGGAGGTTGTTTTCTTTTGTCCTTGAACTTGAGAGGTTGAACTGAGACAACTTGACATCTCGCCTTGAGGTTTATTACAGTTCGGCTGAGTCCTAGCGATGTTGTTTCAGGTAGCTCAGTAAATGCTTCTCAGACTTCGCTTCGCACGTTACGTTACTGGCTGAAAGGACTGCAAAATAGTCTGAAGGGCTGGCGCTGCAGTTGTGTACACAGGGGTATGGTTATAGCCCTTCTGGAGAACTGCAGCATTAGTTCACAGGCGTGCTTAACGATTTCTTAATGAATATCCGTCCCAAAGGAGTGTCGGGTCCTTTTGTCAGATCAGCTGCAAGTTCTGAGGAGGATCCTTGAAATATATGAACAGCGTGTCAGTGATAAATATTAACCATAGCTCTCAACAGAGGAAATAGATGATGTTTAATGGTGTGTGCTGGGTTCAAAATGATTAATTTTGGGTTCAGGCTGCTGCTGCTACAGAGGTCACCAGGATTTTAGTTGCTGATTCAGCTGTTTTGTCCGAGACGGTTTCTGACTGTGTGCCGGCCCAGCGCAACCGTTTTGTCTGTGTGAGTCCTGGCTGGAGGGGAGCAAAGGCTGTCCCTCTGCGTTTCTTCCTCTCTCTCACCATCTACACCCTGCTGTTGGAAAATTCACTTCCTCGCAATTGTCAATTCTCTCTGCATCTCTAAAATAAAGCCTCTGTTCCCTAGCTGAGTCCGTTCTTGGCTGAACTTCTGAAAAATTTCTGGAGCAGTACACATTAAATGGTAACTTGCTAAACATACTCATAGCAAATAGAAATGAACTATACTATCGTTTCAGAGCCATCTTGGGTTCAGATACACATGACCTGCAGCTGCTGTCCAAACCTCTCAGTTTCTTCAGAAGCATACAAAAATGTTTTCAGCTATGCTTTGATATATTGGTTGATTTTGGCAAAGGTATTTAATAACGCAGCTGCTTGTGAAGACTGTGTGTTCTCACATGCAGATTTTGAAGTTTTGCTGTGCTTTTTTGTGATTTTTCACAGTCAAAGTATGCTTAAGGAAAACATTTATTTTCCCACTATTTTTCTTTGCACAAAGAAAGTAAGTGATGCAGCCTAGTTTACTAATTATCCTTTAAAAATGGATGTCAGTCTAATAGATTTCTACTAAGTTCAATATCAGTTTTCAAGACGGGATAGAAACACCATGTTTCCCGTATGGTTTCTCGTACCCTGATCGGAAGTGTTGTCTGGGAACTTTGCACGCAATATCAGCAATGCTAAATTGCTGTGTTATCAACACAAGGTGAAGCTTTATCCTGTTGACCTGGTGAATCCTGTTTGTTTCTCATTCAACACTTCGATTTCAGACGTTGGGAAGATTTTTGTCCCTAATCTGTTCCATCACAGGGTACCTTAGAATACACGTGAAAAAACACACCTTTCTCTGCTTTGTTGCTGTTGCTGATGGAATCCCCCTTCTGAAGACATCCTTTCCATGGAGCAGGCAATATGAAGTTCTACCAGCTCTCGACATCATTTTCCTCGCGCACCCATTTCAGCGTGTGGTTTTCCTGAAGCATTTGAGGGACAGTGGGTGAGGCCTGTGTATTTGCTCAGCAGGGTTTAACAGAAAGATAGTGCTGTTGGCAGACATCGACAAACTGAAGTACAGCAGTTGATGGGAGTTTTTGCTGGGTGAACTCAGTAGCCTGTTTGAACAGCAGAAATGAATCCTGTTCCTGGAGGGGAAGTGGTGTACGTAGTGTCAGGGTGTCATTATGAACTTTTCAGGGCAAGACAGGGTGGGGTTTTCTTTGAACCAGATGGTCAGTTTGTCAGAAAAGAACATTAATACCTGGTGGTAAAACCCTCTATTGATCTTCCTTTGCAGTAAAATGCTCAGTCTTTCCTCAATCCCTGAACTGACTTTGCCCTTTCTTTTCTAAGATGGCAAATGCTGCTGCAGGCTGATGAATTAGCTCAGGAGACTCAAAATGGTATCGAATGATAGATTGTGCTCCAGGTTCAGCGGTCTGTTGGAATAGGAACAGTGGCAGCCAGCTGATAAAATGATGAAGAACAAGCACAGCTAGCAACAAGAAAAACAGGGCTCCTGGGTAACTTTGCAGTAAATGCAGGCATTGTGGTTAATGTAACTTGGCAAAGGAATCTCTTTCTATCAATATAGAAAGCAAAGTGCTGACTGGTATTGATGCCAGGCAGCAATGCCACGGAGCAAATCTAAACCAATTGTGTTGGCAGTGGGAAAAGTACTTCTAAGGCTCTCTTCTTACTCCATCGCCATGGAAGCTCTCACCCTGCAAGCTTTGCAGCACCTGCAGCCTGTGAACCATGTCCACGTTGTTCCAGGTTATGACCCTAAGCTGCTGACGAGAGCTGATGTGGTTAGCAGTCCATTTGCTTCCATTGTAGACTCAAGCTTTTTATTTTTATTTTTTTCCCTGCCAGCTGGGGATTGTCCCTCATCAGCTCTTCTCTATCTGAAAGAAACATGCCCTACAGTTAAATTACCAGTAATCCCAGTCTTGTTTGATGCACCTTTAAGTGGTTATTTCCATTACAAACTCCTCCTGTTGTTTTCAAAATGTGTAAGTAAAACTACAGAGTCTTGAGTTACGGCTGAAAGATTGTGATGTAAGAGACTCATTTTTGGAAGAGAAACTCAGAAGCTTCCTTGGAAATTAGTGGAAATAACTAGAACCCATAGTGAAGGGCCTATATTGAGCCAGTTGGACTCAGATCCTTAAAAGTTCATGTTTTTTGTTTTTGGTTTTTTTTTCCCTTGGGTAATACTACACTGTATGTAGTATAGTACTATACGCTACTGTGTATCTCCAGCATATACTGTTGTTACTAGAGTATTTATAGTACTATATACTTATAATCCTATGGTGGCTGGCAGGGAGAGGAATGAGACTGGGATGTGTTGACAGACATAGCATCAAGACTTGTCATGAGTTAGCATAATGGGAATATCTAATAGAAAATTTCATTTATCCTCACTGTGTAATGATCTTGGAGGCCAGAAGAAACTAATCATTCTGTCAAAATGGAACAGTCATATGGCCCAGTGCTGACTCAAGGTCAGGTGCAGGAGGGCATGCAGAGCATGAAGAGGTTTCTACTGATGGAGAAGACCTCCTGCTTCCAATAAAACACATTTTATCTTGTGCATAAATCATAAAGTAGCAAAGCTTACCATTTTTCAAGAAACATCTGTAGTTGTCATTTCTCTAGCAAGGCTGTACTACTTTTCCTGATTCCTCCTCTCAGCTTGTTGGCTGAAGGCTTCCTCTGAATGAGCAGGAGTGGGAACTGCCTGCAAACAAGAACATGGAGACCCCTTAGGAGCCAGCGCATTTGTGTGCTCCACCCTTGTTGGACTGACAGTCTGCAAGGACGCGTGGAATAGAGACATGAGCTGGAAACAGAAAAACAAACTGAAGGTTTTGGGGAAGCATGTATTAGTCTTTGTCATAACTTCAAGAGTTAAAAGTATGCCTTGTCTTCGTTCCTCCCCCTTAGATTGCAAACAGTCGATGAGGGAAGAAGAGGGAACAGTAACTATGAACAGGAGAGGAGCTATCAAGCAAGCGAAAATCCACTACATCAAAAATCATGAATTTATTGCTACCTTCTTTGGACAACCCACATTTTGCTCTGTCTGCAAAGACTTTGTATGGTAAGAAGGAAGTGTTAAGCTTCCCCCACCCCCAAAGGATTAGTAATTGTAAAATTCGCTTCAGGTGTATTGAAACAAAACATGACGTGTAAATTCATCCGTGGTATGAGAGAGATGGAAATAATTTATTTACTATGAGTATTGTTATGCTTCAGAGCTATAGTCGTCTCTTTCACATTAAAAAATAGATCTGAAATAACTGGCAAAAATTCCATCAGCATCACAAGTGAAATTTGGCCTGTAAGCAACAGCAGCTCTTTCACGAAAGAGTGAGATGGGTGGAACTGACAAAATAGTGCTCAAACTTTGAGATGTGAGGCGGCTGACAGCAGAGTAAAGGCCCATCAAGAGCAAGAAGCTGGGTCCCTTTCATAGGAAGGCTGTTTTTATAGTAAGTCAGATCAGGACTTCCCATGTAATTGAAACTTTGACTTTTCGGGGTTTTCCTCCTAATGTGATGGTTTTTCAGAACATTCTACCTTTTCTTATAAGCCTTGCCGTCCTAAGACAGAGGATTCTGAATACCACAAATTAGATCAGTTTCTTAATTGGAACAAATATTTATGTAGGCAAAGACTATATTTGTTGACATGGTAAAAATAAAATAAAAACTTTCATTCTAGCAAGCTTATACGATTTCCTATATCATTTGTTTTTCAGGGGACTCAACAAGCAGGGATACAAATGTAGACGTAAGTTGATTTTTGCCTTTTTCTTGTATGACCTTCTACATTATTTTATAGATCTAGTATTCACTATTGAAAAATCTGTGAATGTGCGTGGCACAGTGCATGATCACCATGTTTGTTAGTAGATGTGAAACATAAATTTTGCGTGATAAGTTAAGGCTTTCTAGTTGTGATTCCTACCGGAAATTTTAGTGTCAAGATTTAGACTTAGCTATTCTTCTCATGTGTGTAATGCATTTGAAAAGTTGCAGTCATATATGACAGCAGCTTTTGTGAAACCTTTTCTAAAATGAATTACAATTATTGATGGGTTTTACAGCAAAATTCAAAAGCACTTTTTAACTTAGCATATATCTCGGTGCAGTATTCCAAACAGCAGGGGAGGCATCAAAGAGGATCAAAAGCAGAATATTGTCCTCTTATTATCAAATGCTGACAGCATTGCTAAGTGGAGGCAGATTTAGTGTAGAAATAGAGGTTATGATAACAGAGAATGGGGGGAAACAGCTTTAAGAAGATCATCATCTTGATAGAAATTATTTTGATGTGTATGCTATGGTGGAAAGGAGCGTGTTTCTCGCGTTGTGCTAAGAAATGCAAACACTTCATCCTATGTACGTATTATCTGAAGAAATCCTTTTTTTTTCTTATGCATGTCTTGAAGAATGCAATGCTGCTATTCATAAGAAATGTATTGATAAAATCATCGGGAGGTGTACTGGTACTGCAGCCAACAGCAGGGACACAATGGTAAGAGCTGGAACAGTGTATTTAGAGTGTAACTAAATACTCTTGAACTAACAAAACCTGTAGAAACAGCCAAGTCCACTTTGGGAGCTACTTGGCTGCACAACTAAGCTACTGTCTTCTCTTTATGATTATATGGAATGTGTAGTGGAGGAAACTTTTAAGCAAAAAATGCGCTTAAAAGCCCTGCAAGAAGGTGGGTAGTATTGCTTGATTGTTTCTTTCCCTGCTAGATGAAGGATGAATTTTTCTCTTGGATATGTTTTGTGTGTGGTGTGTTGCTACACCTAGAGGCGCATCGTGAGGGTGAAATGACATCTCTTCCTGATGTTCTGTGTGCATTTCACAGGGACTCTCCTATCCTTCATCAGTGTACTACAACATCGATTTCACTCTTGTCAGGACCCTAAAACCTCACACAGTTGTCTCAAATATTTTTAAACTCCAAGCGGTTTATGCATGTAGCTTCACGTTCACTGCTAATGTGGTGAGATGTAAAGAGATGCTGCTAAAAGCACAGTTTTGTTCAGTTACTGTCCAGTTAGGGTGGGATGTGTACCCACCTTCTTATTTGCAGTATGTTAAGGCTGGGGTATTGAGGATTAAATTGTTGTAGCTGTGTAATATCCAAGCTATTTTCTGTAAGAAGCTGGTCCTGTTTTGGGTGAAGTGGCTCACCCCTCTCCCTGCCAACAGTTTCAGAAGGAACGTTTCAACATCGACATGCCTCACCGCTTCAAAGTTTACAACTACATGAGCCCTACCTTCTGCGACCACTGTGGCAGCCTGCTCTGGGGGCTGGTCAAACAAGGACTCAAATGTGAAGGTATGGAGGCAGAGGGAAGGCAGCTCGGACCTCTTCCTGCTTTTCCAGCGTGGTCTCTTTCTCTCTGCCCCCCACTAGAGATTAGCTATTGCTACACACGGTGCATTTGTATATGTGTTATACAGAATGAGATTTATCTCATCCATGTGTTGTTTAAACACTCTCTTTTAGTAGAGAGAAAACTAGGCACTTGGCTCATGTAACCACTCAGCCAAGGTGAGCTGCTCATGCAGTCAGAAAACCTGGTAGAAGTATCATCTTGCATACAATTGAAATTACTTCTGGGAATAGGTGAAATTTGGTGAGTCTGACTCAAGGTAGCACCTAAAAGTGTCTTTAAAGTGTTCGTGGTAAATACCATTTTTATAATTCTACCACAAAAATGCAAGATGATCTTTTCTTAAGATTTTGGTTAAGAGGATCTTTTGAAAAGATTTTGAGAAGAAAAAAAAAACAATTGCAACTTCTTCCTTTTGAACAGATTTTTGTAGTCTTCATTGGCTTAAAGACTAAAATTACAACTTCATTAAGAACCATAAATCAGTGTCTAATCTGGGCTTGCTATAATGTTTATGAACTGCACAGCAGAACAGCCATTTTGTTGTAATGTTGGCCAGTATTTTCCTGATGCTTGTGTAACTGTACATTTCTTTTAGAATGTGGGATGAATGTGCATCATAAGTGTCAAAAGAAGGTGGCAAATTTGTGTGGAATAAACCAGAAGTTGCTAGCTGAAGCTTTAAATCAAGTTAGCCAGGTATGCTTTATTGCTGTTTGTCATGCAATTTGGTTTCAGAGCTTTTTATTTTTACTTCCCTTTCACATGTCACTTTTATGGGGAATGGAAATTTGGGCCTGAGGCAATGGAAACAGCTTTCTCTTCTTAATTTGACCTATAGAGAGACTAACAAAGATGGCAATAGCCTAGAGGAGAAGCTGGGGGAAGAACATCCCACCTGACAAAGAATTTTTAAACAGAAGGTTTGTGTTTTCCTGAAATACAGCTTGGTTCTTTAACGGTGCCAAGGTTATTTTCTCCCCTTGTTTGATTGCATTCAAACAGTAGTAGCATAAAGCTGAAGTCTGCCCACGCTTCAACTTTAGAATTCCCTTTGAATGCTAAATTAAATAAGTAAGGAGAAATAGAGCAGAGAGCTTCCATTTTTATTAATCTGATATATATACACACAGAAAAGTCCTCTGGAATTAACACAGGCCCCACAGTTTACATTGTTGGTCTCCTGCTGCAGCATAGCCGTCTCTTGTGTACGGATTACCGTCAACTTCTGACTTGCAAATAAAGATTCAGACACAAGCTCTGAAATTAAAACAGGAGAATATATCGTAAAAGCCAACAGTATTTCCTGTCAGCTGAGCATTCCTGAGCTTTCACAGGATATTTACTTTGAAAACAGTGAGAGCTGTTACACCAGCTTTTTCACGACACAAAAAAAAAAAAAAAACAAACTCGATCTGCTCATTACTAAAACTTGATCTTGGGGATCTTCCATACATAAAATTTGTTTGCATGTGCTCAAGAAGTATGTCACACGCTGTCTTCAGCGTGTTCAGAATGACAGTGGTTCCCACCTTGTGTTTGAAAACCTTAACACTAGTCCAAGGGGACGCTTTCCCACAGTGGATTCAAACCAAGCAATTATTCTCACTGTGGATTCAAACTGTTATAACTTTCATAGTTTTTCAACAGACAATTACATAGACTGTTCAGGAATTCTAATATTTTCTTGCAGTGAAGAACGTAAAGCAATTGGCTGAAGCTGTAAAAAGCATGGCTAAATAGTCTGAACTACATTTTGAGAAGAATTATGTACTAGGAGTTAATTATTTAAAAGAAATGATCATACTGCCATCTGCCATCATGATGTTGTATTTAACAGCTTTTGTTGTAAATATTTCTAAAGTAATAATGCAAATATAATTTCAAATGTTCCCTTCCTCCTCAGAAATCTACACGAAGGTCTGATTCTGGACCTGTAGAAAGTGTTGGTATTTACCAAGATTTTGATAAGAAACCTAAAGGAGGAGATACAACAGGTGAGAAAAATTTTTGTTTAGCCATTTGCCTACTAGACTGTACAAACTGTCACGTTTATTTATTCATTCTTGCCTTATGTTAGATAATATTTTTTGAACAAGCATTGTTAAAAAAATATGCACATAATTCTTTTTACCTGGCCACACAAAATGCTTATATAGTTTTTGACAAACACCAGTATTTTTAGTCCATGAGCATACCCACTTTTATGCAAAATGCTCGCTTTATTCTTCGTGGCATGGTTCCCCATGGTGGAAGCAGAGGATGGCTCGCTAATCAGACGTGCGTGTACAACACACCTCTCCCTTCTGTAACTGAAATGTCATGAATATTGTCAACTACCTCAATTTGTTCACAGAATGTTAGAGGCCTTTGTACAATACTACAAATTTTAGGATTTAAGCCAAAGACTAGTTGCAGTTAAACAGCTGAGGTAGTTTAAGGACCTGGAATAGAGAATAAGCTTCAGCTTCAGAATAAGGGTTTACTTTGTTGTTGTTTTTGTTTGGTTTTGTTTTGGTTTTATATTGCTAAAAGAGTTCCAGCATTGTAAAAGTCTCACAAAGACTGGTGAGGTGCGGCCTCACCAGAGCAGAGCACAGGGGGACGATCACCTCCCTGGTGTGCTGGCTGCACTATTCCTGACACAAACCAGGATGCCATTGGCCTTCTTGGCCACCTGGGCACACTGCTGGCTCGTGTCCAGGTGAGCATCAACCAGCACCCCCAGATCCTTTTCCTCTGCACAGCTTTCCAGCCACTCTGCCCCCAGCCTGTAGCACTGCATGGGGTTGTTGTGGCCAAAGTGCAGGACCCGGTATCATCTCATGATTGCCATCAGAGTGTCTTGGTGGCACAGGAGATCTGTGCAGCAGGGGTGCAAAAAAAAAAAAAAAAGTTAATTTTAGGATATAATCAAGCCTAACCTGTATGTTCATGCTTCTTAGCCAGGATCAAGCATAAATCAGATCTTTTCATGGCCTCTCTGCTTCGAGGGACTAGCTTCTTCTATTAACAGAAGAAAATACAAGCCATCCTTGTAAAGTACTCTGTTCTCTAAACTATGCTCTGAATCTTAGCAATAGGGGAAATTTAGGACCCTTTATTTTTGTAATTCCTGCGTATGTGTTGCTTAAAGCCAGCATCAGAAACAATCACAGATCCAAATGCAACATTATCAAATATACTTCAGTAACTTAAACTTTATTATGAACTACATGATTTGACCTGTATGTTTAGATTTGCTAATATCCCAGCAGCAGATGAACTGAAATAGTATGTCAGTACTTAATTCCTAATAGAGAATCTGAGTCATGCAGTTTTTCTGTATATGCTGAACTTTGAACTCCCTGTTTCAATTAGCAGATAACAGCCAGTACGATAAACTCTGGGAGGGAAGCACAGCCAAGACAGCATCACGAATTGCAAGCAGGAGAAAATTCAACATAGACAGCTTTGTCTTCCATAAAGTATTAGGGAAAGGAAGCTTTGGAAAGGTATGTAACAAATTTACAGAGCTTAAGGTGACTGCCTTGCTTGATCTCTGCAATATTATGGGCTATTTTTGTTAACCAGAAAGGTCTTACAGCCACTTGAGTAGATAATATTTTAAGAGAACAAAATATAGCCATCTCTGTCAAAGACACTGGAAGTTCTTTATGTGCAGCTTGTCTGAACTCAGAAGTGTTTCATAATGTACAAGGGGTTTTCAACCCAGTCAGAGGAATAGCCCTTTATCCAAAAGGGCAATTACGTTCACATTCTGTCTACCGAAACGGCCTCATAATGCTCCAGAGCAATGGCAGAGAAATGTGGGACAGCAGCGTGACCTTCCACTCCCATCTGCCTCTGCTCCTTGTGCTCCTTGCTTACTCTGTGCTTGTCCGAGGGTGATGTGACCTCCACAGATTCTGTCCCCTGTTGTCTGTGAAACTCCAGCTGTAATGAAGGAACAGACTTTACGCGTCCTCTGTTCATACTCTCACAAGTCATTGACAGAAAAACTGCCCTGGAAGCTGCTGTGCCTGTGTTACAAGGTCCTTGTACCCTGTCTCCTCACATCTATGCCCAGCAGCTTCACCTTGCCAAATCTCACCATTTGCATAGCTGCCACAACTACTAAAAAACCAAACTGCTATAAACACCTTTGACTTCTCCTTACTGATATCATCAGCAACAGGCTTTTCCACACGTGCTGTAATCTCATCTTTGTTTTTTTTGTAGGTTCTGCTTGCTGAGCTGAAAGGGAAGAACGAATTCTTTGCTATCAAAGCTCTGAAAAAAGATGTGGTACTGATTGACGATGATGTGGAATGTACCATGGTGGAAAAGCGGGTTTTAGCACTTGCATGGGAAAATCCATTTCTCACACACCTTTACTGCACGTTCCAGACAAAGGTAAGGGGAGGAAAAAAAAAGGCAAGGGCAACACAACAGATGTTGCCTTTTAATGGATACTGTTACCAACAGTCAAGTGAAAATAACTTTAGTGATGCAAGAGTTAAATCCCCCTTCTTGTGTTCTGTGTAATAGTTCACAAGCCTTGTGGAAAGTGCGATACCCATATACGCTGACAAGATCAGAATGAGATTAGAGTAACATCTACACGATCTGGAGTAAGAGACAGTTTAATTTAAAACCTTGACCCTAGCTTTATCCTCAGTGAAGGGAGCAAAGATGACTGTCATAGGTAGAATTCAGGAAATATATTTGAATGTATATTTATATTAAATCTAGAAGCCCACAGAATACAAGGTGAGCTCCTTAGCCTTGCAAGACCACGCTACTCAAACCTGCAGCAGCCTCATGCATTCTTAGGGGTGCGTGAAACAGAAATATGTCAGGACAGGACGAAAGTGGCTGCTGGGTCCCCACTGCCAGATTGCTACTTGAGGTGCGGTTGTGATAGCATCAATAATGTTTCCATTCTCTGATTATTTGCAAACAGGATCATCTGTTCTTCGTTATGGAGTTCCTCAATGGGGGAGACCTGATGTTCCACATACAAGACAAAGGGCGTTTTGATCTCTACAGAGCAACGTAAGTCTACAGCACTTCAGTCCCTATCCCCGTGAATTGTTATAATCTTTGTGGTTTTACTACTTCTAGTTCTGCACCACTTAGCTGTTAGTCTTTCACTCCTGTTTCAGTGTCTGATGATTGAAAATGTGTTTTATAGGCATCAGTTTGATACAATGAAGCTCACTTAATGATGTATTGAGTTAGGTTTCCATCATTTGCATAGCAGTGTGATGTTTTGCTTGAAAGGATACACCTGTATGTGGAGATGCTAGGTAAACCTCAACATAAGCCAGCAATGAAAACATATGGTCTTAAAGCACACTAAAGCTGTACTGTCATGGAAAAATTAATTTCCTAAGAAAACAGCACTGGGGAGCAGGGGGAACCTAGTAAATAATATATCACTGTTACTGATAAGTTGACATAATATTACAGGAAGATAACCTGCACTTTCTACAAGATACTAATTAAAATGGGAAAACACTTCATTTAACAAGTGTCATTTTGTCCGTTACCTATGGCTTGAAGGTAACTGAAGCTGAAGACTTACAATTATATCATGGTTTTGCATCTTGTAACTGTAACTTTTAGTTTTAGAACAATTTGAATGGGTTCATGAAAGACCTTAAAAGTAACGCAGGGTGGGGTAATGGATCTGCCCAAAAGCACCAGTGTAACCGACTGGAAAACAGCTTGCATTACTGTGCTAACTAAGAAATAAATACAGATTGGATTGGATTGGATCAAGAAGACCAGCATAAAAAGTAGTCTGCAGTAGCCAGCCTCATGGGTCAGGGCTAGCTCTGTTCTGACTCTCCCCAGCAGAAATCTGGACAAAGTCCCCCAACTTACTTGTGTTTCAGCAAACTTCTAGCAGCTTCTCCTGGAATTTTCTGTACATATTTCTCAAGTTTTGGGTCAACATTCATTCTGCAATACAGAAGTGAAAATCACTTTTTTTTTTTTTTTTTAACAATTATGAAGTTTACATCCTGGGAGGAGGAGAAAGCATTCCTTAGTTTTTCTTCACATCCTGTAGATTAACACCACCTTTTTGAGGAGAAACAGCAATGCTTTCTGTCTGCTGCAATTGGGTGGGTATAGGAGTGTAGGCAGTTGAGGTCCATTCCAAATTTAGCCATTAATGTGCCATCCCTCCTGAAGCCGCCCCATGAGTACTGACCTCCCAGTAGCTATCTTTCAGAAGGCATATGCATATCTCTCATAAAACTGAAAGAAAAGGGACAGTGTTCCCCAATGGAAGGGGAAGGAAGCATTAAAGAAAGCTGGTGTCCCCTTTACTGTTTGGCATTAGACACCACAGATGTGTGGTGAAAATTAACTTGCAGATTATAGCATCCATCTGTATAAATACAGGTGCAATATTAAATATGGGATTTCTCTTTCCTAGTGTTTAAAGAAGTGTACAGTAATTTTCACTGCATGAAGTTTATGGCAGCTCTTCTGGCCAGCTGTATCGTCTCATGTTTTAACTGAGAAAGACAGATTAAAAGATGTTTTGGTCTTTTCAGGTTTTATGGAGCTGAAATTTTATGTGGGCTACAGTTTCTTCACAGCAAAGGCATTATTTATAGGTGAGTACCAGTTAGCACCAGCGTGGGACCTATGAATTGTCTTAGCACTTCATGCATGCTTGAGTTACTGATTGATGTAACAAGTAAAAACTGTCTGTCAGAGTTCTGATGTTATTCCAAGGGCATTAACATGCCTGAGATGAATCTGTATCTTTGTGTCTTTTCCTTGGCAACCAGAATGATGGAATGCTATTTACATTACACAAAAGCAGTTTTGTCTGTTATTTTTAAACACTCCCTTCACATCACAAGTCTTTCGAGTTTGGTGGCAATGGTGAGTGTCCTTGAGGGTCTCAGTTCCTACCAGTCTTGGAAAACCACTGAGGTGGAAGTCTTCTGCTTTTACTTTCCATGTGAAAGCAGAGAATTGATGCTTCTGCCTCACCAGATTCTTAAACAGCAAGGAGCAGATCCTGACCAACTGTTTCTTAATGTAAATATCCACATTACAGGAGATCAGAATTTTTTGTTTTGTTTTTAAGATGTGTTTTTTCCTCTCAATTTCCTTTCTCCAGCCTTTTCACCCCACCTCAGCTCTAAAACCCTGTTTGCTAACTACTTGCTCAGGTAGCTCTTACCTCTAACAAACAAGTATGAAGGATAACAGGTGCGTGCTTGAGAGCAAATTCTGCATAGCCTTAGGTAAAGGTGCCCCATGATGTCCGCTATTGCCCACCTCCCTTTATAGAAACAGGAAATGTCTGGTGGAGCACCGTCCTGTAAAGCAGTTTTCTGAAGTTAGACTTGTATTTCACCAAAAAAAAGTGTTTGTAAGGAGGATCAATGTTACCAGAAAACTTCTTGATGAAGAAAGGTGATTCTTCGAAGCCTTTCTGCCTCACAGAGAAGACAACCATAGCCTGGGAAGGTACTTAATGCATCCAGGTCTATTCCCACTGCCTCCTGCAGGTTTATACATGGGAAGGGACCAAACTCCAGGACGTGTTATCCGCGGGAAGTCTTTCCATCCCAAGTTTTCTATATATTTTTAGGCTTGCTGTTAAATTTCCCTGTGTTAAATTAGTGCTTCTAGAGTGAAATTTCACAGTATAAAATATTTTCAGACAAACTGGTACCGTTTATCAACAGGACATCAGCAAAACCAAAGGTACTTTTTCCCCTCTTGCACAGGAAGTTTACCAGTATAGTCACTGACCCTGACTGTAGTGGTTTTAGGTAGGTGTTGCATTGCAAGTAAATCCTTCACGCCCATACAAAAGATTTTAGAAGTTGCAGCTAGGTAAGTGCAGTGCCCTACATTACGATGAGCTTTCCCTGTCTCAGAAATATATTCAGTTTACTCAAGGTGAACAGCAGCTGATGTCCAAACACAGGTTTTATAGCACATTGCGTTAGAGCAGGGGCTCTTGGTTCAAGCTGCAGCTCACCCTTTTGGCAGCGTAAGTAGCTGATACTGTAAGCTCAAGTTAACAAAGAGAAAAGACTGCCCTGTTCCTATGTAAAATCTGCTCTATTCAAGGCTTTCTTGGTAAGCAGAAGGGCTGTTCAGTTTCTCTTCAGCCTGCCCTCTTCGGTATGCGCTTTTGCAGCCAGATGGACGAAAAACACTTTGCAGTCAAAGGGAGGGAATGTAGCTTTTGGAAACTACAGTTAAAAAGCTCTTCCTTGATTGAGGATTGTTATTCTGTAAAAAAAAAAGGCATGAATAGGCACTTCACAGACTGTGGCCGCAGCACATGAACTCCCCCTCGTGCTGTAACTAGGAGCAAGTCACACGTAATATTAAAATTGGGCAGGCTTTGAATATTCATGCTTGTGCCAAATGCCCCAAGAATCCAACAATCCTTCTTTTGAGCTACGCAGTCCGGTGCAGCGCTGCTACGTTAGCTGGTGAGGCGTTAACTCACACCTCTGTCCAGAGGCAACAGAAGCACTGGGTGTGATTTTTGGATGTAAAAGCAGATGATGAGGATTATATGGGCATGCTATATACACACCTCAGCCACTTTCTTATGCTTACAAGCGATAATTCTTCTTTTCTCCCTACCATCTTCCAAGTATCAAAGTACAATTTTGCAGGTATTATGTTGATAGATGATTATTTATTTTCTTGAAAAGCGTCTTTGTACAATGTAGGGAGGGCATTTTTAATCTGTGAAGAAACCGCATGCATCTGAATACGAAAATGACATACTTGTCCTTAAAAGATGTCTCTTTTTCTTAATATACCTTTTGCAGAGACCTAAAACTGGACAACGTGATGCTCGATAAAGAAGGCCATATCAAAATAGCTGATTTTGGAATGTGCAAAGAAAATGTAGTTGGTGAGAACAAGGCAAGCACATTCTGTGGGACCCCAGACTACATTGCTCCTGAGGTCAGTACGTCACCACCACATACTGCAGGGGCAGATTTAATAGACTGATGTTAGAATGGCCATTGTGATTTTTCTTCCCTTTAGAGAATAATCATTCCAAAATGTAATAATAATAATAACAAGCATAGAAAAAAAAATGGATGCCTTCTTCTGTAGAGGGTTCTGAAGATAGAATACTTACAAGTACTACAATGTTTTTTTAATAGGTTTTGAAATGTTAAAATTTTCAGTTGTTGAAAAACTAGTTTTCTTTTCTGCTTTTACAGCTAGCATACATGCAGGACTCCTGCAAAATGAGCATGTGCACTGCAGCTGATAAAGCAGATGCAAGCAGCCAGAATTCAAAGGAGAATCTTAGAGAGTTAAATTCCTTGTGTTCATAGTTGGCTTTTTATCTGATTTGCATAGTAGTCAAATAAGGTAGTTAGCTTTTAAAGCTATAAATGTCAAAGTCTGTTGGTTAATAATCTGCTTTCATTGCCACACGTTCCTTCCTTCCCCTACTTTATTATCTTGTAATGAAACTAGAGCAGCTGTTTTCCAAGTACATGGTATTTAAAGTCAATGGAGGAAATTTCAGAATGAGAGCAAAGATCTGTCCACTGAGCTGGCCACATTTCCACAAACAGCAGCTGAGCAGAAAACTACAGCTGTACTTCAGTGTCAACAATCCTCTCAGACTGCTGGATTTTTCCCTCTAGATATGCTAGTTATTAAAAGATTCCCTCTTAAATTCACTGATCTGTTTTTTTGTACATACTTCTGTCTTTTACTAATTACCCATATTTCTTCCCCTGCCCCTCTTCTGTGGAACAAGATTCTGCAAGGCTTGAGGTACACGTTCTCTGTGGACTGGTGGTCATTTGGGGTCCTGCTGTACGAGATGCTTATTGGACAATCCCCTTTCCATGGGGATGATGAAGATGAGTTGTTCGAGTCAATCCGAGTGGACACACCTCACTACCCACGCTGGATTACCAAGGAATCAAAAGACATACTAGAAAAGGTAAGGCTGAAGATTGATGAGTGGGTCACGGTCCATTATTTCCTCCAGGTAGGGACAAATCTAGGCTTTTAAAAGGAGCTGTTTATCCATGTTAGCAGATGACACAAATGGAAAGCCAGGTGACCTTAATACTAATGTCTGTGTACTGTTAGCAACTTTTGTTCGTTCAGCAGTATACCAGTTATTTCTTCCACTGCCACCTACCTTTTGAGCGGATGTAAGGCCTTGTTGGCTATCTTGTCTTGCAGCTATTTGAAAGAGATCCAACAAGACGACTCGGGGTCACTGGGAATATCCGAGACCATCCTTTTTTCAAAACCATCAACTGGGCAGCGTTAGAGAAGAGGGAGGTAGACCCTCCTTTCAAGCCAAAAGTGGTACGTGGATTATTCTGTGTTCCTGTAACAGTGCTGCACATGTCTGTTGGTCACCAACCTAGGGGTGATGGGTGAATCCTCCAACTTGCTCAAAACATCCTTACAGTAGTTTATTCTGAAACCTGAAATCTTTTCTACCCTAAAATCTTCCTATTAAGACCATCTTCCTATACAGCTTTAAGAAACCTCTTCACTACCGTTGTCTTCAGGAAAATAATGAATAGTGCTGCTATCCATTCTTTTCAGATCAATGGATGAATGCAGTGTTTTGTATGCATTGATGTTAGCACTGTTAGTGCTTACTGATAGTTAACTTTAACTAGAGCAGCTCAGAAAAAGATGCATTCTCCATACTGGTGAACTTACAGCTACTTCGAATGCACATCCCTAGTGTTACCTGAAAAAGTGTGTAAAGAACAAACCATCCATTGCTTGATTTGTGTCACCATAGGCTTCCACTGCTTCATCACAAAAAGTTCACATTAAAAATTCAAATCAGTTTTCCTCCACCCCAGTACCAGAATGGATAAAACAATCTGGAAGTAAAGTACATTTTAAAGAGTGCTTACATACTTGATGCAGGAGAGGTGTTCCATTCGAGAACAGGAGGCTTCATGTTGCATTTTCCCATACAGATGGGCTCTGGAAGTTTAAGAATCCTGCAACCCATAAGCTTTGGAGGTTCAGAATGTAGAATGTAGTCTTAAATAATATGAATTCTTAGGAAATATGCACAAATATTAGTTTTATCTAGACACAAAGTAGCTGCAATAGTTGAACAAATGCAGACCTTAAAATGCTTTCAGAAATTAAAAAAAAAAAATGTTGTTAATGCCAAGGAATGTTGGGTTTAAATGTAAATGCATTGATTTTTGTCAAGATAGACTCTTTGGCTAATTCATTGAAATGTTATCACATATCCAAGTGGTTCTTTTCCAAAGCAACCCAGTGCTGTTTGTTTTCAACCAACAGGTGGTAATTTCCCAGTTGTAATGTTATAGTAATGCTTAAAATAGGCAAAGGGATTTTTTTTTTCAGCAGGGTTTGAAAAATAATTTGCTAAGCTTTCATATTTAGCAATCTTTTCTGGAAAAAAAATTTGCAACTATCGTCTCAAACTATCTTCCCTCTCTGTTTAACACAGAAGTCAGCAAGTGACTACAACAACTTCGACAGAGAATTTCTAAATGAAAAGCCAAGATTATCTTACAGTGACAAAAACCTGATCGAGTCTATGGATCAGTCTGCATTTGATGGATTTTCTTTTATCAACCCTAAATTTGAACAGATCTTAGAAAAATAATCTCTGAACAGTTGGACTTTAAAGCAGGGTTAAACATTAAGAACAGAAAACTCCAAGTGCTAAGTGTTACCCTTCCAACGATGTTGTCAATACTTCAGAATAATAACACAATAGTGTGATTAATTATGTCTAGCTGCTGATTTATTGGCAGTGTTCTTTTATGCATGGTTGGGTTTAAGGTATGTGAATCATGTGCATTATTTTCTCTATTTGGGAAAATGTAAATTGTTTGGTTACTTGAATGTAGTTATGTTATATATATATATATATATATATGCTGTATATTTTGCTCGGAGGAAGACATTGGGGAACATAATATGTCTTTTTAAAAGTGTTTGAGCCCTTGGTTCTTTTATTTGTCTTCAATTAAAAGAAAGTTATGTTAAACTTTCATTCCTGACTATGAATTTTTTTCCCTAGAAATATTCAGTTAAACTCCAGTTGATTTAATCTACAGTAAAAAATAATAATTTGCAAGCCCTCTTCAATTACACAGATAATACAAATATTTTAGGAGAACTACTGGAAATGAAGAATTAAGGAAAAGCAAAGATTCACAGAACAGTCTGAAGCCTGAGATGCTTAATTGTTAGGGGCAACGGGGAAGTGCCACTCTTACACTGCAGTCTCTCACCCAAAGCAGCCAGTGCCACTCCTATGGATAATATCCTTGACTACTGCAGTTAATAAAAACCTCAAGTCTTTGGCTTTACAAGTCTGGGAAAAATTAACAAACTTTTTTTCCCTTCCACCAAAAGGGCTTTTAAAAAAACCTGCATGATAGAGTAACTCCAGTCCACTTTGACCTCTGCAGGTCTCCGGCTAGAGTGTAGCTAGGAAGTATTCTGGAGCTCCTCTCCTCTCCTCTGTGTGCCAGGCTTTGGTGGTTATTCTAAATACTTACTCTGAGGAAGCAGAAGCATTAGACAGTTTGGTCTAAGTATCCAGCAGCAGCATACCACTGGGGACTATGACTTTCCACTATTAAAAGTCCAGTTCTACAGAGGGACCTCAATTGAGGCATTTTTCCTCCAAGAAGTAGCTGCTGTATTCTTTGCCAGCGGCAGCACTGTGCCCTTTCACCAGGTGTGTCACCTTGATCGCACCATCTGAGTGGGGCACTGACCTGCTACAGGAGCCTGCTCAGGTTGGAGCGACCAGAAATGAAAGCACCGCAGGTTGTACAGTTGCACGGCCTCTGGACTGCCTCCACTGAACGGCTGTGCCCGAGGGCCACCTGGTGGGCGGTAGACAGAGAGATTAGTTCATGCATTTCAGACCAGGTGAGTCCTCACAGTACACTGAGAAATTACATATTGAAAATTCAAGTTTTTGTTTTTTTTTTTTTTGGTCCAGAAAGCAGCCTGAAAGCACTAAAACAAACAAGAAAGCCTCCCCCACAACCATACAATGTACAGTTAAAGAAAACACTAACTTATTAAACAACACCATAGCAGAGAAACTACGAGGTGAATACCACACAAAAGTATAGTGATCAACAACGTGACAATTTGAGGATGTAATTCTAAACCACAAACTATTAATTTTGTCCTTATCTTTCTGAATGACAAGTGCCCCTGCAAATTACAGGCCATCTAACCTATACATGCAAATACATACCAGAAGGCAGCGTTTTGCTGTTGATTTTCAGCCTTGTGAAAAATACCAGCAGCATCTGGAAGATTATGTCAGAAGATTGTAGCTTTAAGCGCATGAGTCAGATCTTAAAATACCCGTCACAAGGAGAAGGTAATAGTCTTCTTACCTTTCTGCTCCCCTGTGTGGACAAATCTTGATGTGCTTTTATTTAATGCATTCTTCCAACTTTTCCCTCAGTTACTGAGTTTGTTACTTAAATTACAGTTAGTTTATCTGAGTAAAGTTAGTTATTCTACCAGCTGCTTAATTCTTCTGTTTATGTATAAGCTGTTTTAAACAAGCTACAATTCCTGCACTTCAGAAAGCTGTGGAAACCAGCTGACCTGCAGGAACCCTCACCTGGCACTTCAGCTACCGTAACAGACACAGAAGGAAACACAGCAGTGCAAGGTGTAGCATTTGATCTTTATTACTTGGATCAAACGTCAAATGATTACATTTGTCTGAAAGATTACAATGAAGGCCAATGATGTAAGAAAAGATAGTTTAACCCCACTCTAAAGACTGCATCTGAGCTAGCAAGTGTACTAACAGTCAAAAGGTAGTAAAATACACATGGGTATAAATATGCAAGGCCAGGACAAGGATTTTTACCTCCCCTATCAGTGACAGATCGGTCAGTATTGCATGGTCAGGAACACGAGGGGAGGACGTACGCAGCTTTTAGACAGGGACGATGATCTGCCATTCTTAACAGTGTCTCCCCAGAAAGGTAGTTAGGCATTGGGGAGAACTGCTTCACATTTACATTCACTGTCTACATTTGCTCTTACCAGCTAGAAAGGGTTGGATGCAGTCAATGGTTTAAAAGTACCTTCCTAAAGTAGAACAGACAACTTCGTATTTTTTTCTCTTCAAGTATCAGCATAACAGTTTATTTACACTTGTATACAACTCTTTTTACTGAACACCCACTTAGTAAAACATTCATCACAGTATATTCAAAAGCAGGCTATAAAAATACCTACTATACATAAAACATTTAGCCTCAGGGAATTTTACAGCACCTCTGAAAGTTTAGAGGTAAAACAAAGAAAAGGAGAAAGGGGAGACACCTCCAGCTGTGCTTGCCAGTGCAGAAGAGCAGCCTTTTGGCTCGCCTCTCACTAGGGGAAACCTTTCCTTCCACATTTCTTCAACCAGGTTCAAGTACCACACCCTGATAGTAAAACCCTGCTTTTCTGATATAGTATCCTGGGATCTGCCGCCTGTAACGCAGAATAAACCCTGACTCTTTCAATTTAAAAGCTGTCAAACAACTCCTGGTCGTGGCTGGATGGCAGAGCTCCAGAGCAGCGAGGGCTGCCTGGAGCACTGCCCCGCTTCCCACGCGAAGCACGCACGGTATCAGACGGGGGGATGTTATTCCTACACTTTGCCACAAAGGTGGCCTTGTTTACTATGCATCAATAAATTAACTACTCTGAGTAGCGCTGTGTGGTCTCTCTCCTCAGATAAGAGCTATGAACACAGCTGAATTAATAAAGATCTGAAATGCGCGTTACTGAACTAACGGATCACACACACAAAGCTCTAGACAGCAGCACTTGAAGCAAGTGTTTCTGGTCATTTCACGCCCTACCCATTCCTCTTCTGAAATGAAACCCAGCGATGTGATATGGCTTACTTCCAGAGCTGAACATATTGCTGAAATTAGCTTATTAAAACAAATCACAACAGCAGCACGTTATCTTATAAACCCTGCACAAACAGAAGACAATGTAGCCCTTCCCTGCAAAACTACGAGGGCCCATTATTTCACACAGGAATTGAGCAAACAAACAAAAAAGTTTCTTTAAAAAAAATCAACAATGTACACGGTAAAAGTTCAATCAATTGAAGAAAAGTCCTTAAATCAAAAAAAAACAAAAGCACGGTCTATCTACAAAAAAATAGTTCTCACTTCAAGAACTACGAGCCAGCAACAGTGTTGGCAGCTCACTTCAGTTGTCTGGTAACACATACAAAATACACTGATTTAGTACAGTCAGAGGGCTGTAGCCTCAACAGACATACAAAATTCCATTTTTAGCACTGGAGTTTCACAGAGAAATATAAAAGAGCAGCAAAGAATTTAAATAGTGGAAGGTTGCTTAAAAACAATAAAAAAAAGGTAGGTGCACCTTGTTAAAAAACAATTTCAGAATTTACCTACTGTTTTTCTTGCATGAGCTGTAAGAAAGGTTAAATGCCACCTAACCTTTCTGTACTGTTTCCTGATATACGTTAGATGTGGCTATAAAGAGAATCATACATGTTGAAATTCATTCCAAAAACTGCCAAAAAAATCACAGCACTAGTAAGAAAAGCAGCTTCTCCAGCCTTTGGCAGTCTGAATCCTTCTTCCCTACCTCCCAGTCTCAGAAAGCTGCTCATCCCCTCCTGTGGCCACAGCAGAAGGGGCATTTCTCTTTCTAGTTTCATTACCCGAGGCTGCTGTCTTACACTCACACTTGTATCCCACAGCCATTACTTAATTCCGTGTCCTCCACTGTGATCTAAATACATCTGGTTCCTGGAAAACATTAAAATCTTGCTAGAACCGCAGAATCTTTCAGATAGCAAGTCTACTTTTAATGGTGTTATTTCCAAGGGGTAAGTCTCCCCATCCCATACAAATTTAAGTTGAGGTTGGTAAACCAAAAGTCACTGTAAGAGACAGAAGCTAACGTGACTGATGAGCTTTCCAATTTAATGTACTTTTGCAACGTGAATCCTCCAATGCTCAAAATGCAGAATTTCACGTGTTAAATACGCCACCAAAAAAAATCTGTGTGTAATTCTAGGCAACCATTCACAGTAAAAATAAGAGGAACTCTTACAAAAACACTAAAAGAAAGTAAAATATAGTTAAAATCTGACAGTAAAATTGACACGGGCAATTAGCCATCTTGCAGTATTCCACAGATGAACAATAAAAGCTACTGAAACTGCACAAATTTACATATGAAAACCTAAAACCAACATTACTCTGCTTCTATGAATCTTTTTACCAATACCTTTCGGCACTGGGAGTTAACCAGAACTACAGGTTTCCTCCAAAGAAGCTGAATCACATTCGAAATGTCTTAAAGTGAAGGGGAGGCGCATTTGTTCCAACTTGCTCAGCGTTCAGCACGCTGTCTCCATTCTCAGGGACCCGAGCTGCTACTTAACGCTGTCGCGGTGGAGGGAGGGCTGCTGCCAGCAGGAACTGCAGCTATAGATGGTTAGGTACTGTCCTCAGAGCTTCTTCTCTCGATCGGTCCACGCCTACGTTCTGCAAATTTAAAGACAAAAAGGGCTTTAAAGCATGAGTCTCATGATCAGCCACAGCTTGGCTCAACACACAACTATTACACAAAACAAAAATTAAGCAAGTTTTGATGCTTATTTCCTCAACGTGTCTTGTAAAACAAAACGAAAGGTCCCAGCCCAGAACAGAAATCAGAAGCCAGGCTCTGACCTCGTCCCAGCCTCCACGTGCTTTGTTGAGACGCAACAAGCCTCTCTCAAAAAGCATCTCTAAGACACACATCACACCAGGTCTGGTAGGACAATCGGTCTCTCCACACTATATGGAGATCACACTGTTATATTTAAAAAACAAATAAATAAATTATAACCACTGTTTTTAATCATTTTTTTCTAATCACTTCTAGCCTTTCAGACACGCGTACAGTATAAGAGAAGAACAAAGCCACACAGCAAAAGTCGTAAACCAGACAAAAACTGACAAAAGTTGGAGGGAGGGAAAGCCACCTCTCCTTTGTGTCAGGCATGCTTCAAGAAACAACTCAACATCGACGGCCAGAAAGCTGTTCTGGTCCTGCCTGTAAGCAGCTATCTCACTGGGAAGCCTCTGAGTAACTCCCTAAAGAGCTGGTAACGTAAAGTTTAAATGCACTTTGGGACACGTGGGCGGATTGGCATGTCACGCTGACAGCAGGTAATGTTCCAGTGGTTTTATAACCACGTTGATTAGAGTTGACTTTCAAAACAAGTCTCTCTAGTCCAGCTCAAGGAGAAGAGCCTCATGCAGAGAGGGGGACTCGGTACTGCTCTCAGCCTGCAGGCACACAACTCCGTCCGCCAAAACTATCCCACGAAAAGCAAACCACTCCCCTCTCCAACCCCAGGTTCTAGGATTTTCAGCCATTCCGTAAGTAAATGAGATAAACGAGCAGTACCTGATTTGATTCGGGGCTAAAGTGTGCCAATGTCGTTTCTGCCCTCACTGATTCTCCTGTCAGCCCTCTCCTCTCTGCTCAGCCTTCCAGCCCTCGGTAAATCAGCCCGTTTTCCACCATAAGCACACCACGCAAAGCTTTTTGAGGACACACACGAACGCTGCCTGCCCCACTCTCCAACTGCTCTCTCTGAGTAAAGAAAACAATGCTCCTGTTTCAGAAAGATGCTTCCACAGGCAGCATTTCTTCTAGAGCGACGGATACAGAGAGAGCATTGGCATCTAGGAACATGAGGAGCTGGCAAAACAAGTCACACTCTGCATGACCACAATGGGAAAAAAAAAAAAACACCGCTGCGTTGGCATTCGTTTTATTTGTTCATATTTTCTTAGCAACTGATGCAACATACCCAGAAATTCCTTGAGACTGTGGAGATGTCTCCACAGGCAATCTGAGAACACTGGCTAACATCTTTTAAGCTGAGCATCTGCTGTTGATTCAAAGAAAATTAAACAGAGCATGAAATGGAGCATCAACATGCAGGAATCTAGAGGTACTGGAAATTACGTCCACAAGCAACAAGAACTAGACAGCTACAACGCAAAACTAAGAGGAAACAACGTGGTCAAGGCAAAAGATACCTCTCATTGAGTTAAATAAGGTGCGTCAGACAAAAGCAGCATCCCAGCAGCTGGGGCAGCCACAAGAGGGAGCACTGATATGCAGTTAAAGCTGGAACAAGATGCCCTCCAGTCAGAGTGCAGGCAAAAGGGAAAAGGCTGTGGAAGCAAAGCACACCGAACTGCCACGTGGAGGAAACAAAACCTGTGTAGGACAAAGCCTAATAGATAAACCCTGGGGCTTATTAGACAAAGAAGGCACCTAGCTCAAGTCCAGATGAAGCGAGACTTAGAAAGGGACTACCACCCCCTTGAACGGAAGGTGGATTCCTACCCTCAGCGATCACGTTAGGTCTAATTACGGCAGCTGGGCCCCTGCTCCCACGTGGACTGAGAAAGACAAGTGTGCAGTGAGAACAATGCTGCTGCTTACAGAGAAGACAGAGGTTTTAGCCTTACTTTTAGGACCAAAAGGCGTCCCCACAGCCATCCAGCAGCACCTTACCCGAACACACTTGAACAAAATTACTGTCCTGGAACAGCGCTACTGCTGCTACATACTGGAGAGCACAGGAAACGCAGCAGTGGGAACCCAAACAACAGGCGCCTGGTTTTGAATGCTACTTCTACCAAGGCGTACGCGATCTCCGCAGCCTTGGAACACGACATCAAGTCAGCCAGCACCATCAGGCACGTTTCTTTTAAGATTCAGAAAGGCCAAGGTTTCTTAGACCACAAAAATATCCATAAAGAAGATAAAAAGCTCAAATTGGCCACGTGAAACAACAGAAGGTGCACCTCACCAAGTCCTCTCTGGAAAGACTCAGCACAAACAGATAAACACACGCCGACACCACTGCTTCTCCTCTCCTCATCACACTCTCCCTTGTTTTGTGTTTTTCTTTTTTTCCCCTACAGAACAAAGCATTCCCCAGAAACAAAGTGCTACAGATTTCCAAACAGGACAGCCTGCCATCTTAGTTTCATTGCTACATGCAATCCTCACAACAAAGCCAGCAGATTTTGCAATAACGGGCTCCTCCAGGGAAGAGGGTTCTGAGCCGCACAGGAGTCACAAGGAAAGCCAAAACAGATGAAGTTAATAAGGGCCATCCAGAGCCAAAGAACAAGCATAAAGTGGACAACGCGAAGAAGTGCTCTATCAGCCAGGTTCCTCCTGGTGCGCTGTACAGAGAACTCACTGTCCCTTCCCATGCAGCGTTAGGCCTTTCTTTTACTAAGAAAATAATCTAGGGAGGACTACTAAGCAATGCTGCCATAACAGGAGACCCCTTAAAGGGCAAAACTGCTTTTAAATCCCATGTTACTCCATTATACACATCTGCAAGAGGTTTTGTTTTTTGCATGGATTTTGTCTTAACCAAAAATCGAACGTGTTTAGCTTAAAAGTGCACAGTATTTCCTTAGTCACGAACCACAGAGGTGAAAGCACTCCAAGCCAGCTCTGAGTGGTTTGCCAGCACCTACGGAACGTGTCCCTGTGACCTCTCAGGGATGTCACCTCGACAGTCAGGTAGAAAGAAGCAACCGGGCTCCCTAATTAACTGTGCTAGCAGGTACAGCAGGCTCAGGTCTCCTCCTCCATGGCATATCCAAGAGGATGCAGCAATTAAACACAGAAAAGCGACAAAACCTCCCACATCATAATCACAACAAAGAGAATTCCCATTCCCCCAGGCCAAGCCCATGCTGCTTTAACTAAATATCAACTGGTACAGCAGGAGGCCCTCTGTCCAGGGGGCTCTTTAGTTATATTAGACATTCCTGAATGCTATAAACCTCAGAATACTGCGGTGTAATTTCAGAAGTGCAAATGCGTAACACTTTTTTCCAAAACCCTAGTTCTGGAAAAAACTACCGTATGAGAAACCTCCCCAGCAGATAAAAGTGTTCCACAACATGCCACTCTTGCTTACACTCAAGACACAAAGACCCCCCTCAGAAAACAGCTCAAGGACTCGGCGATTTACCGCCTTTCCCAGACTCAATGCTACATAAACAAAGCTGCTGCAATTGCACAATGCTTCAGACCATCTCGTTTTGCCCACCGTAACATTGCAGAGAAGGGAGCCAAGGCATGACACCACATCGCAAACAAGCTGCGGTCTCTCCAGCATGGGAGAAGTTTTGTTGTAATTCTGTTTAGGATGCATGCCCTGCTGCTTTGAGATCATGTGCCTGCTGGAGGGAGGAAAAACCTCCTGTTTCCATGCCTTTCAAGGCAAGTCACAACCTAGCGAGCAAATAATCTGCCTAATGCTGCTGCTGCTTTGTGAAACAGTCAACACTTCTTACTGCAGCCTAGGTAAAATTCATCGCTGTCAGAGCCAGCCAGTGGTTGCACCGAGGCACTCATCCACTCCTTGCATTTCAGCAGAACAAGTACCACCTATTTTTTCTGTCTTAGTTCCTCACTGAAAGGAAATTTAAAATCACTTCTGCCGGCAGGCAAGCTCTGAAGCCCAGTTAATGCAGAACAGCTGCTAAGGGAAGTCATTCCTATATTAAAAACACTTTTACACATTCCTGTACCTTCAATAACTGTTGCAGGCTTAAGTGAAAACTTGCTACCCTCTTCCAAACAGCATCATTGATTAGCACATCTAGAACACTAGTGCTACAGATCAGCAGGATTAAGGTTGTACAGTAACTATGGATTGTTATTTTACGCTACATAGCAGTCCAATCACTCCCAAGGGCACTGAAGTAGATAATAATGGTGCCTAGAAAACAAACTTCAGCTTTTTCGTATCTCATGCGTGATGTTGTGCTTCATAGTTTTCACAAACAAACACACTTCAGCTAACATCAAATGATTGCTGGCCATCACAATAGCTTTAAAAATTAATGCTGCAGGATCTTTACATTACAGCAATTTACAAAAACAGCTTTCCAGTGTCAGCCGATTAATGTTTGACAACCCATCCACAATAAATTAACCAGGGCGATGCAGTTTTATTGTGATTTGATAATTTTTTCAAGCCATGCACTGTACAAAGATTTACTTTGGGTTTTGAGTTGTTGGGTTTGTGGGCTTTTTGTTTGTTTTATTTCAAAGTGATTGGAATGATTTGCTTTTCAATTTATTTTGAAGTAGTAGGATGAAAACGGCACCCCAAGTTCGATAGTTGATCAGGACACAGGATTCACTGATGAGCAGGGACTGTTACAAGAGCTTCCTCAGGAGGTCTGGAAATGTCTACATTCTGTATAATAATAAAAATACAGAGGAGAATATTTATCATGCAGCAGTAAGACCAACAAAAACACCAATCACTTGTACCTTCACAGGTACACAGCTGCATTTATAGAAAAGCAGAGATTTTTATGTTTATTTTTAATGCCCCCGCCCCAGAATGCAGCAGACTGACAGCCGGCTGGTGCCCCAGAACCAGACAGCAGGAAAACGTATGTACAGTAATCACTGATCCCATGCTGATGCCACCAAAAGCTGAAGTCATTCACATTTAGGAGGGAGTCTTTTACGGGCCCAGGCAGGAATCCACTTAAACACATACTCCAGCATGTACACTTCTACCCAAATAAGCAAACTTGAAGTGCTTTGCTAAACTATGCCACGTGCTTCCTTCCCAAGCTTTAACTTTGATTGTGTGATAAGCAATGTATTATACCTGCCTCTTCCCAGACACCTTCATGGCTCAAGACTGATTGCACTGACTAGATCTCACCTCATTTTGCAGAGGTCGTATGGAGAGAGAGAAAAAAATAAGTAAGATGTTCAGTGCATCAAATTATTTAAAACAAAATCCCCCCCCCTCCAAAAAAAAAAAAAACAAACAGCACAGAAAAAAAACCACACTAGGAAGCACAGCTTTGACTCTGGCCACCCAGAACAAGTCTCAGGAATCAGGCCTGCCATGGTACCACCTCACATAAATCCAGAAGGCTGTTTAATTGCTATTCTCCGTTCTACCAAGAATGCAGATTATGAGAAACTGGGCTGAAGATCTTTCTAAGACCTTGATCTAAGATTTGGCCTACTTTAGACTAAAACACTGCCAATTCCGCTAACACATTCTTCAGGCTTCATGCTGACATGCTTGACACTGTGGTAAGCAAACTCAGCTTTCAATAATCCTCCCTCACTTCACACACACACACACACACCCCCCCCCAAAAAAAAAGGAAAAATAGGATTTGGATTTGTTGCTATGAGCAATATCCCTTTCTGTCACTTACCACCTAAGACAGAAGCACAAAGTAGATGTTTTACCCCTGCACTTGCTTTCTGACCCGAAGAGAGGACCCAAGCAATAGCTCAAGTAGTTCCCCTGATTTATATTCAGTAAAAAGACTGGACTCCTTCATTTGAAAAGGTCAGGAACTTAAGCTGCTACAATGCTGACAAACGCACAGCTTCAATCCACTTGAGACAAATCATCCCCACAGAATGAGGTTTACACAGACTGTAAACAAGTACTCCAGTACTTTGCCTGCAGTGTGAAAATACGTCTTTTCAGCTGAAGCAGATAAGGAGCACGTTGTCCTGAAACACGGACTACAAATTACTTGTGGGGGCACGGAACAGTACAGTAAGCAATTCTTAATCAAATAGTTTCATTGTTTAACAATGTCGTTATCTGTGATGCTAAACTTAATTAAATGCTTTGACTTCAATAGAGTATTTGAAAATTTAATTTAACAGAAACAATTAACATTTGAGTAGGTTATGTAAATGAAAGCTTTTGAAACTCTCAGAGCCCTCTGAGCAGTGTTTAAATGCAGACAGAATCAACCTGGCCCTCCATCCAGCTATCCTAAAACGAACAACATATCATCACCTAAACTCCACTGCTTTGGGTAACTTTGTGGGGACAGGGAGAAGGGCATCTAGGGGATTTTGATTAAAAACATCACTTATTTCTTTTAAAATTCATTATGTCATTCTATTTCTGTTCTAAACAAACAGCTTTGTGCCTTTGTGTGCACTGCAGTGCCACTGTCCGTATGATCCTCTACGTGCACCTGAAATACAACTACACTGCCATGCCAGCATAACCACACTGTTTGCTAAACATGTTAAAAGCTTTCCCCCAAAATTAATGCCTTCAGTTAGAGAAGTCGTATTTTCAACAGCAATTCCCAAGAAACTTTAGCACATTGTAAAGTCAGCACCAGTATTTTATCAGACAAACTACAGGTGTTCAATTGATCTGCCTTATTTAACATAGATGATGTTAACACCTGCCCTAAGACATCTTTTTTTATGTTCACCACGCTTTTAGGCACTGTGAAATCAGAACGGATTTCATGAATCTAACAAACTGAACGAAGACGCAAAAGTGGTAAAGCACAAAGATAAAGAGGGAAAGAGAAAGAGCGAGAGGAAATAAGTAATATGACTATCGGATGGAAAATGAATGACCAGAAGTCCATACTCTCAGAACTCATAATGCCTGTGTCGTTAAAACAAAAGTTCTCTGCAGACACTTCCAGCATTTCTGCACAACTACCAATGTGTACCCTCATGTAAGGTATTTTGTGTCTTGTGCCGTACTGTACACACACATAAAGAACACATTTATCTTTATATTCTTTTTCACCATAAGCCATTGTTCTGAATAGCCCTTTTTTCTCACTTTATCAGACTGACTTTTAATTCACTAGTAGGCATGGCTCATAACCTCAGCAAGGACTCACTGCCATACCTAGCGGCATTAGCATGAGGACATGCAAGGGAACAGGAAATTTTTAATCATGACACACTTTACATAACTTTCATAATGCAGCAATGGAAGAGTTGGACTAGATGATCTTTAAAGGCCCCTTCCAATTGAACTTTTCTATTTTAAGAGCTTTGCATGAGCAGCAGAATCAACCCAAGCACATGACACAGGGAGAATATGAAGCTAGCACAGCCTGCCATTCTACCTCCACTTCCAGTTTACACACACACTCAATTTCCTTTTCCCCAGTTCTGCTGTATCCTGAGACCTACTGTTCTGCTCCAGCCTTGGCCTCCAGCTGCTGCAGTATTGGCAGCACCACCAGTACTGCTTTACCAAGTGTACAGTAATAATCACAGTGACGAAAAAACCTAACGACTTCACTACTGACTCTCTCCAAAATAAGTAACAACAGCATATTAAAAATAATTCATAACAGTATGTATTTTTTTGACTGCACTCTACTTATGCTGAATGACAAAGCCTGGAAGAACTACAGTTTTTAGATTGATATCGTGTCTTCAAATTCTCATTCATCTCCATACATATTTTATTTTTTTAAAGATAAAACACTACTTCTGTTAGAGCTCTAGGTAAATTTGCTCAATAAAAAGGATCCCCATCCCCACAACAGCAGTAAAGCTTGTAAAATGTAAATATGTAAAATTAAATATGTTCTGCAGAGTTACCAAATCATTTCTAACCACAAGGACAACGGAAAAGAGCTCGGTACATTACGTCAAGTTGTCTGATTTAAAAATATTCTTACCTCAGGTTTATCTCTGTGTGTGTTTACAGCTTCAACATTCAGGAATATAGATTCTACTTTACATCCTGTTGACAGAAAACATTTTCAGAATTTGACCGTTTTAAAAAATGAAGTCACAGTTAAGATGCAATCTAATTAATCTAATTTTCAGTTTGTAAAGGTTAAACATTGATTCATACCTGAACTTCCCAAACTGTGAACAGATAAACCTATTGAAATGAATCTATTTCGCCAGGATGAATACAGTTCTCAGTCTGACAATCTATTCTGACCTTAGCTTTATCATTATTTTCTTTGAAACACAAATTCCCACTTTCAAACATACAGAAACAAAAGCATCCAATCAGAAAATTCTTCTCTGTAATTCTGCATTGTTTTTTAACATCCTAGACTTACTAGAATTTCACTGTAGTAGAGAAAATAAATGCTGCCATTTTTTAGAACATGAAAATGATTACAAGGTACACCTCATGTTGCTAGCAACTCCTGTTCCTCATGTGTGCAAAACAAGAGTCTTAATCCGCAGCTAAGTTGGAATTTAAAGTTGCCTTCTGGAGAGGATCTTCTCCTCTTCACCCCAAAATGGAAAACTTCAGAGAGTAAGAAAAATTAAATGCTCAGAAGACACAGCTATTGACTAGTACAAGCTGACCCACTTAGAGAATAATTACTCAATACACTGTGACCACACCATTTTAAGCAACATCAAATTGCCAAACACAGTCAGATCTCACATGAACATGATTTTTATAAAGCTATCCAATACAACATTAATAGTTAAATTCCCCTGACATGCCACACGTAAGTCCATCATCTACCACAAACGGCAGGTTAAGTTCTTAGGAAATAAGTGAACAGAAAACTGAATTCATAACATACTCCATAAGATTATTGCATGCCAGAAAAAGGTGACTTCAGCCTTTCCTTAGAAAGCCACTGCACTTCAATAGACTAATACAAAGTAATATGGCAAATATTTGCCTTTCCTTGGGGAAGCAGATTCTGAGGAACCCCATTTGTCACAAACACTGAGCAAACACCACAGGAAGGCAAACACTCAAATATCCAACAAAAAAAAGGGGGGGATGGGGGGGAAGCATGCTTCTCGCACTGGGAGAGTACCCTAGTCACCCTTCTGTTCATGGATCCCTGCAATCGAGCAAAAGAAAGCTCTGATCTCCCATGCTGGCCATTGCTGAGGCCTGGTTACACAGAGGCCTTGAAAAAAAAAAATCCCTATGGTACCTATGGTAAAGTTTAAATATAAAGCAGAGGCACATGAGTTACTCCACAGTTAACTGCTGATGCACATATTCCTAACTTATTTTTAGCTACCGATGTGCAAGTTCATAAGTACAGCAAGGTGCAGTTCCTCTCCCCTGTGTGTTCCCAACCAGACTGTCTGCTCCTCAGCCCCCCCATAAATACATTGCACTCCCTGGACTGAGCGGTAAGGGTCTAACTGATCCTCATCCATCCCTCAGGCCGTAACAGAGTTCCCCTTCTAAAGATCAGACACTGCGGCTTCAAAGGCCAGGAAGACCAAACCCCTGAGGGAGATGCTTCCCCAGAACAGGATTAGCTGGAAGGTGCGAAACACACCACGTTTGATCACGCATCCTGCCTTGCTGGGCCCAAGTGAGGCATCAACTTGAAAGGATTTTGTAGAAGAATTAGTGCAGGAATATTTCACACAGTCCCTGTATTTTAAGATGGTCAAATTCCAGGAAGTGGGTCAACTGAAACGTCCTAATCAGACACGTTTCAAACACTTTTAAAAAAGAAACATGGCACTTCTTTCACTGCAGTCAAAAAGGTCAAAGATAGTATTTCATACTACTTCTTTTCCTTCCTCATTTCGAGTGCGAGTAAACACTGAAAACATCCAGGCCCTCTTAAAGTTTATGAGCAAAGTCACGCAAGTTTCCACTAAAACAAAAAACAAACACACATACACAAACAGAAAAACAACTATACACACACACACACACACACAAAAGACCAAAGGACAACCTCTCTGTGGAAGCAGTCCACGACTACTGAGTCAACATATTCCAGCTTCCAAAAACTGACTGTATTTTAGAAAAGTATTAACTGTCCTACATCTTGATTTTCAAAACTCCAGCTTGTCATGCAAGGCTAGGAACACCAGATGTCACCAGAGCACAGAGTGTTACTACTTACTGTAGGAGCTAACTGCAATTAAAGGACAAAAATCTCTTCTGACATTTCCCAGTGTAACCACTAGTTACTGTGTCTCAACTTTATTTGAAACTAAACACAGAACAAAGTATGGTTGTAGACTGCTTCTTTCAGAGCAGATAATCAAAGACAACTTCGAATTTTCCATGAATAACTCAACTAGTTTTTGGTTGTGGGTTTTTTTGTTTGTTTGGTTGGTTTTTTTGGTAATCTATTTCATGGGTACTTTGTCTGAAGTGTGACTAGGTATCAGAGAATACAATTAAGCCATCACTTAAAGAAAATTAACAGCAGGCACATGTTAAACTTAAAACAAAACTTACTTAGCAAGCAGCCTACAACCAGTAAGAAGTACATGTTGCAACCCATACCCTGCACTCTACAAGCTAGCAACAGATCTCAGCTAAGGCCCCCAAGCTAAGCACTAATAATAGCTGCCGACAAGCATATGCCAGCAACAACAAACGAGAAAAGCTCATGTGGCAATGTGAAGGTCCACAAACAAATACTTCAGGAAAATAGAACAAAACTATTTAAAGGGTAAGGGGAACACTTCATAATATGTTAAACCTACATTAATTTAGGTTTGCTTGTTTTCTAAAGCACAATACCCTCAAACACATCAACAGAAACTGAGATCTTACTGTACTAGAGCTCAGTGGCACAAGTTTGCCAGACAAGTTAGTGAAATAGCCTACGAGCTAAATATCCAAGACAATTCTCCATTAGCAGTTTCAACCACTGGTACTTCCAGACCCTCACTAATAAAAATGTATTTTTTGGCATAACACAAAGAAAATAAAAAACAAAAGTGAGTTGATTCTAACATAGCTGCACAGGCAGACATGCAAAGTCAGACCCGTTTGATTCTCTTTTACAGCAAAACAGATGTTTTAATTGAAATACTTCACAAACTTTACCAATGGCATGGACATTAGTAACACTATATCTAGTCTTTTTGGAAACACTGCTTACCATAAGCCACTGGGGTTAGCTTTAAGACAGTATGTAGCGGGCACTTCAGGTAAGGCAGTTGCTCTGAGAAATGAAACATCAAATTATATATAAAAAACACAGATTACAAAAGCATTAACTCTATCATTATGTTACAGGCCAATCACTTAAGTTTCTTTTTATCTGACAGCGTATCTATTTTACTCCCTAACATACAACAGAAATGCTATTAAGACAGAGTAGAAAAACAAACATCACAGCGTTTCAGGTGAGAAGCAGCTCAATAAAATCACCTACCAAGCTACATGAGCACATCAAATATGAAAAATTATAGTTGTATACTTGCCTAGCACAAACAATTCCCTCTACCATCATGGCATGGTTGAATTCACTGTTTGGAACCTTAATCAGTAAATTTTCAAACTAACTTAATAGAGCAAAATAGACCATTTGTAACTTATCGAGGAAGACTTACCTGCGGGCTTGTCAAGAAAATATGCAAGCAAACAGCGCATGACAGCTTGGTGACATATGACAAGCACATTTTCCTGCCTTTCAAGTTCCATAATTACTGGCTCCAGCCTCTGAACAAGATCTTCATAGGACTGGGGATGGAGAAGCGGGGGAAGAAAAAAACATAGCACATTAAAAAGAGAACTCTTAACAGGTATATGTATATACATTGGATCTTAATTTCACATTAGCCACTTTCTAAACATTATATTAGGACGCTGGCAACTATTGCAGTAATAATTTTCCTGAAATTAAAAACCACCATTTAGATCTTCCATATATCAAAGAGTACGCATATAACTAAAAATAACAAACATCTCCTTCATGGAAAAGCTTTATTAAATTAGTCACCATGCTCAGGAATTTCCAAAAAAATCCCTAGAATTTAATTCAGAACATCTGCAGATGTACAGGTTAAGTCTTGCACAATATTTTAAATACCTCATCTTCAAAAGCATCTCTCTTCCAAGCACAAATCTGGGAAGCCCAGCCTACAGCCATCACACAAACAGTTCACAAAGCACAAAGCCTAACTTGTTCAGGCTGCCCTTTGAAAACAAACCATGGGCTAGACGAACTGGTATGGCAATGGCAGCCACCATCTCTTCAAGTCACAAAGCAGGAGGCAGGATCTCTCTCACACCACGTTGCGAATAGCACACGCACACCAAATCTGCTGCTGTAGGTCAACACCAAGGTTTCTATACGTGTGCACTCAAGTTAATCTTCACATGCACAGCAAACAATATTTCCAGGATGCGTCACGCATTACATGCAGGGAGCACAACACGTCGCCAGGGCCCAGCAGAGCAGGAAACGATGGCAGCAGGCGGCCTTCCCCTCGTCCCAGGCAGGCATGGGGCCTGCTGATCCAGCCCTCGTCATGGGAACCACCGGTACTGGCAGCATGGAAGCTGCTTGTGACAACCACCAAGATCAACCAGACAGTCTGAGGCAACGCAGTGCTTCAAGATGTTTGTCACCATCCCAGAGGAGACTTCAGTTCAAAAAAAAGAAACACTTCTTCCAATGGATTAGGAGAACTTTGCAGCTTAATGACTGCCTCATTAGTAAGACAGGGGTCGCACCTGCAAGCACATGCTCACATGCTGCTCTCATCACCCTGATTACTCTTGACCGCTAGGGAAAGAAGATCTCACAGCTCTGGTTCCTCATTACCAAGGGTGCAACACAAACAACAGAACAGCTGCTCCAATTACTCCCCTGCCCCACTGCCCTGAATCCTAAGCCTTTAGCACCCACACCCTGGCCATGTGGCAACTGGTAATTGCTCCACTGGAATGGCTTTGCTTTAGAAAAGCTGCCAGCAAGTTATTTTCCCAGAGGCAAGGAGTTTATTAAAGTGAAAGACCAATATGGCTATGGATTTCCATAGCTTTTCAGCCTTAACTGCTTGTAAAATAACTATTGTCTACAATGACAATGAATAGAAAAAGGTAATCTTGATAGTTTGCACGTGCAATATGCTGAAACCTTGCAATCAGTTTTCCTGCAGTATCACTGCAGGACCAGCATAGAAACGATGCTCGCAAGACCAAATACCTCAACTGTTTTTTTAAATCTGAATTTTCTTTTCAAACCCTGAATCAGACAAATGGTCTCAAGCGCCGTCCTTACAAGTCCCTGTGTGCCTTCTCCTGGAGACAGAGACAACCTTTTAATTAACTTTAAAACATTTTTCTTTCCTAAAGCCAGCATGCCTGCACTCAAGAAGACAAGGAATTCAGTCACCTTGGGAGAAAAAATAGCATACCTCTCCTTTAGGGTATCTGTATCTGTATTTGTCTTGGTCTCTCAGTGCAAACTCAAGTGGGTAATTTTCCTGTATTTCTTCATACGTCATTTCTTCACACACTCCCTAGAGGTAATACAAATAATCAAAATATGCATGTTTCCAACAGTGCAAAAAGCAAATATCACTCTGATAGTAAAATCATATGTAAATGTCATTTGACAATTGCTTTCACTTAATCTGGCACTTACAACATCTTTATGTGTGACAAATGCAACACTTGGCTGGACCCAGACTGTTACAATGAATTTCTAAATCACTCTATGAGTAAAGCTACATATATTGGCAAGCAAGGTCACTAGGTGAGCAAGGTTTACATGGTATCTATTGCAGCTCCTTTATATCTTAGAGGTGCAGTTGGAAAGTGCCAACCACCAGTTTGGGGTTTTTTGTTTGTTTGTTTTGTTTTTCTTTCCAATCCCCACCTACCAAAAATTTCTTAGCACTGTTTCTTCTACTAGGGAATGTTTTTACCAGGAAAGGCAAAACAAAATTAAATTAATTATTACATGTTAATAAAATATTTAACCTGGTAAACAGGAATTAGTTTTTCTAGCCTCTTAGAACCACTGCTTAAATTAATTTCTATCCCATAAAAGGCACATCATTATAAAGTGACACATTTCCTTCATCCCTAGCAAACAAAGAAACATTTAAACATTTACAAAAGATGGACTTACTGCATCTATCTCATTCAAAACCTTCCACTGTTCATAAGGCACTCCCAAAGCTTCAGCAGTCTGAATTGTCCTTTTCATCTGACTGGTCCAAACTTTCAGATCCTTGATATTTTGCTCATTAATAAACTGTGCCAAGCTCTTGGCAAACTGAAATAAAAACCATGAGACACTGGATGAGGGCTCAGAAACAGGACACAACGTTCAGTTTGGGATCTGCGGGCTCTAGCCTCTGTAAGCTCATAACAACTTTTCTACATGATCTGTCAAGTTTTTGCTGAAAAAAAAATACATGTTCTGTTAAGCCAAGAGGAACAGGGGAGGGAAGGAAAGAAGTACAAGGAAGACACAAGTGTTCTGCCATTCCCATCTTTATCTCCAGGAATTTTCCCTTCATCTTTAACTTGTGGACTTTCCCTATTAATCAAACAAGTTAGGATTTTACAAAAATATAATTAAATTTATAGCCTCCTTGACAACTGCTTTCTGATCTAGGATAAACATGAATTTAAATCAATGACAGAAAAAAGAGCTGATACCAAATCACAGCACAAAGCGTGTCCATCCACATACACATCCAATAAAATCTTTAACTTGTTAAGAGGAAAAGGGTGTAGAGGCAGAAAGTTGTAATTACACAGCACAGGCTGTACACACATGCAGAGATACAATCTAAACCCAGAGGCACGCTTTTTCTGGAGGTACTTACTTCTTTACCCCTGACAGACAGTCCAGGATCTCCTCCTATTCTCCCTTTCAGATTGAGTTCACTTTCTCCATGTCGACAGAGGTAGATTGACCGAGGAGTCACATGGATATTCATGAGGTAGTAGACAATCCGGCTCTGGATGTGATCCATCACTCTGTTCACAAGGTAACTCCTTCCAACATCCATAATTTTAATATAAGAAAGATCCCTTTCATAAGCAAACAACAACAATGAAAAATGAAGATTCCATATAGTTTCTATTACCACTTATCACAATCTTCCCACACCCTCTCTCACTATAAAACACAGAGAAAACAAGCCAAAGCAACAAATAAACCCTCAATTACCCATGGAATATGTAGTAGTCCTAAGGGATAATCCTCAAATGGTGACAGGAACATCGCAGTACCCTGGAAGTACAAGATTAATTCTATTCCTCTTCCACGTGTGAGCTCCTCACAAAACTTCCTTTTTTGTTCCCTTCACTTGCAGTCTGTCTCTCAAATCTAGATCCTGTTCTTGGGAAAACAGCCCTCTACTGACAGGAAGATTCAGTGTAGGCACTCAACAGCAGCAGCTTCAAAAAGATTTCCAGCTGTTTTATGATACTGAATATTTTTCTCCAGATTACAAACACTTTTTCCCACAGCGACTATTTGCCTGACTGCACCCAGGTTCACAAAGCCATGGTCTCTGGGAACCCTTCCAGAAAACCTGCAGCATCAGATGGACTAGGGACTAGCCTGGAGCAGGACATTTACTCAACCACTCTAACAACCATTTATTAACAGTACTGCAATTTACCCCACTACTTTCTCTCAGCCTCAGAAAGGTTATAATTTCAATTTTCTTTCCTTATCCTTTCTCATCTAAGCTACAATTTCAGAGTAGCATCTAATTTAAAGGACAAAAGTCAAATAAGCTGAAAATAACCACCACTGTTTTCTAGAGATGCATTTGAGACGTTACACTATAATAACACAAGAATATTTGTAATAAAACCAAATGGAGGTGATGAGAAACAAGCATCATCATCTCATCTTTGACTGTATTCTTTGGAGTTAATCATTACTGTTCCACACAGGCACAACAGTTAGGTCCATCACAGATATTTCATGCATGAACTGATCTAAACGAACCAGCTTCACATTGCTTACACTCAATTACATTAAAATGTAGCTCAGCCTTCCTATAGCACTGGTCCTTAAACAAACCAGGAGCCCCTGGTATGACCGCAGCTCGAAATGAAATCCTGGACTGTACCAACAAAAACGGGGTTCATCCTCACATGATTCATCCCTACCTTACTTTCAAATGTTGAAAGTTAATGAAAAACAATTGAATGCTTTGGCAGGAGGGCAGATAATCTAGATGTGAAACTTTCTCACAACTCTGCATGTACAGCATTATTTGCAAGGGTAAATGAATACATTTAGAAATCACATTTAAGAACAATGTGTTCCAAATTCGTCCTAGCCATGTCAACAAATTAAGTTATGCTTACAAATCACTCAGGCCCCTGCTACACATTAAAAATAAATTTTAAAAAAAAAGCAACAACCGACCAGTACATCTCATCTGGAATCATTTAGAAATGGTGGTTCTATCCCAGAAAAATCATACCATTCTCCAAGTGGGAAAATCAGAAAGAATATTGTCCCAGAATAAACTCATAAGCCAATTTTCCCTCAAGCAAGCAAGCTTCCAGGCTACGCCTCCAGAGTCAACTGTCTCTCATTTACCAGTGGAAAAAGATGTCCGGACATGAAAACCATGACTAGAAAGCCCCCATCCCTAATATGGGATCCTCCAACCTCTAATGAAACATCTTAATATAACCCAGTTGTGATCACAGTGTTACTGAATCTCTTACTTGTCAAGAGTTTCATCTAACGTCTCATAAGAGTTCTTGTAGCATTCTATTCTTTTCATGAAATCTTCGGTTGCTTCATCGTTACTACAATCGACATAATCTGGACTACCCAGCTTCACTTGCTGTTTAAAACAAAAACAGGAGAGTAATACATGAGTTTACTTCCCTTTTTAGTGGAAGTTTAAGTAAATGAGGGCAAGGGCAGAACACAACACAAAAAATTATTTATTTGTTAATTAGAATGTATGTAGAGCAAGAAGATTTGTTATTCACAGAATTTAACTTCTGGGATAAACGCAGATAGGAAAATAAATGAAAAGTATCACACTAAAGGGAGCTAACAGTTTTTGCTACTGGAAGTTCTTATGAATGTACCTGTAAACATACTGAGCTACTTTAAACTTCTTGACTTAGAGCAGTTAAAGCAAACTTTCCTGTACTCACCACAATGTTTGCAGCAATGACCTCTGGATCTACGCATACTGACTCAACAAAAAAAGTCTTCAGCCCAAACAGGAAGTCACATGTACAGAAAGAAGGAAGAAAGAAGATGAATTGGATGGAGACCAACATGGACAAGCAGCAGGCTGACCACTTCTATGCCCTTTTCTAACAGCGCCTTCCTTGGACTTTCCTCCATTGACTCAGAAGGTCTGTTTCTCCAGACCCTCTCAGCAGCAATGGATGGCTTACAGTTCCCTGAAGCATCATGCTTTACACCCTTTGCCCCAGCAATGCTTGTAAGTGGAAACATTTTGGAGCGAGAACAATTTAGGATGGAAGAGGGAGAAATAAATGGAGAGGACGTAAGTTCAGCCATACAAACGGTAACTAACACTTCTGAAATAATAAAGTAGGAACCTTTCAGTTAATGGAGTAGCCTCACTCAAGAGGTTTCTGTTTGGCTGTCTCAAAGGTTTGTGGAGGTGCAAGGTTAGAGCAAATGGGAGATTATTGGCAAACAGCTAAATGCAAAACAATCCTGGACGGAAGGCAGAAAGACACAGGAAGTCTTTGGTTTGCACAGAATTAACACAGATTTGCCTACATGTTTCTGCAGGAAAAACCTGGCCAACACTAAGAACCACAGTTTAAATAGCTCTTGCTAACAGTATGCTAAGAATTACAGGTCCAGGACAATGCAAGTGAAGCCCTACCATAAAAGAGATTAGCTTCAAAAAGTACAAACATTAAAAGACAAGAAAAATTAATATGGGGCAACTTTTCATCACAAACAATGCTTGAGGACACAAAACACCACACTGACTGTACATCTGGCAATGATGTGCCTAATGCTAGTGCACGTCTAAACTCAGATTACAGACAGGGCGAGGGGGCAAAACTACCATCACCATGCTTGTCCAGGCATTAACTAAGAACGCTTCTGCTTTTTGACTCACCTTATACCCATTTTCTTCTCCAAATTTGTAAATAGTTTCTCTACGTTCTCGAGTTGTATTTGTAGCATCAAAGACCTAAAAATAATTATAGAGAAAGAGCAAAGGAAGAATTAGAAAAGCATCATAGCCTGTGAAAAATGGTCAGTGACAACAAAAACAAGGGTTCAAAATCCCTCAACGTGAAGGAATGCAACAAAAATAATTCCCCTTCCCTTCATTCTGCAACCTTTTATTAAGTCAAGACACTGTTATTTCCAGAAAAAAAAAAAGACATAATTATGAAAATAAATTTATTTTATCTGACTCAAGGCCATGCTCTTCTTACATATCTCAGTCTGACCACAGATGATCACAGATGGAGGCTACATTACATTTCTATAGCAGTTTCTTTTGGTGATACACAGAAAGACATCTTTGAATTTTCACAGTCCCTTGTCAGAGATTAATGCTGTGGCTCTTAAAAGGTGCCTCAGTTCAACAGCCTAATGGCTTGAAAACAAGCCGAAGAACACATAAAAAAAGATGCTGAAATCAATGCTACTGAAAATGCAAGTGTAAAACTATGCAGAAGACCTGCAAGACTAGCAAATCCTGTCTGTGAATTATAAGGAAAAATGCAGAGGCTTTTCTGAGAAAATATGTTTAGCTTTGAACATACCAGCATTTTACCAAAGTATAAAGTTTACCTCATGCGCACAGCAGAACTTGTAATTGTAGCTAATGGTTTTCCCCGTTCATTAAAACACCAGAGTTGTGTCAGTATAGTCTTTAAAAAAGCAATGTTATATATTTCAGGTGAACGTACAACATACACAACAGTGTAGTTTGTTGAACACCTTATATTTTGCATCCCGTTAAATACTCAGATATACCATAATTTAAACTGAGTTTTTTGTGCTCTCTTCAGAGATTTCTTCAGTGTCAATAACGCAACTGCCTAGCAATACTGAGGATGCTTTTTGTTGAATAAGTCATTACCATCCACTCGAAACACTAAACTATCAAATAAAAACACAAGTGCAAAAAACCCCAAAAAACAGATGTACAGATGTGTTTAACAGAACATCATATAGAGTGGAGAAGGTAGACAATTTTCTTAGTGTCATTCTATCCCCTGTTAACCCCTCAAATCAAAGGTGATTGCCCAGTGTAATCCTCACCCTAAACTTAAGTGCTCCTTTCACTGCAGCAACAAAGCAGATCTAATTTACAATTACAAGAGAAGAAAATCTGATATACTGAAGAAATACTGGAATAACTCAGATTGCATATTACCCATCAGAGAGACACTGTTTTGTAGAGAAAGATCTCAAGACTTTGTCTTCATCAAGAAACTTACAGCCACGTGCCCGTTTTCTTCACTGAGGTACTGTCGGACGTCATTCAGCGCTGCTAAGGCACACTGTCTTAAAAATGAAAAAGAAGACAATTCAAATGCTGGTAAAAGCCATCTTATCAACGCACTTACGCCTTGAGATCAAAGTGCCCCGGAAATATTATATCATCTCCCTCAAAAACACATATTGCCAATCAGTCCCTCCGTGAGAAAACCGACAAAGGTGAACTAAGCCATAGTAAGGAAATACGGTGATGGCTATCTGCCTAAAAGACCAGTCCCATGCTCCTCTGGGCAACCAATACAACTAGACACCAACACAGAATAGCCATCATCTATTCACAGATAGTTGCTTCCTAGTTTGATTCTCAAAGAGAAAAGAAAAAAGTTAGCTTCAGCCTTTCATCTTGTTTCAACATTCACTTCAACTTGAGGCCACAACAGACCTTACAAGCATTTTTCAGTAATCTGCTTCTCTTGTTAACTATTGTGTAAAAATTGCTTATGGCAAAAAATCCGCTAAAACAGAGAGTAAAACAAAGTTAGTGTCAAGTATTAGAGAGAGACATGAAAATAATACCCCATTGTAATCACCAACCCAATGTAATTTGTACTGGAGACTGCTGAAGACACAAACACCGAAAAAAATCCAACCCCAACACTTCATACTTGTGTTAAATCTGGACAGGAATAAATTCATTATCAACTTTCCTATTTGCCCAGCATTGGTGTTATCTCCAAAGTCCATTATGATTTGTAACACACAAATAATACTGTGGGCAAAATTAACATTGTGTATGATTTGCTCATTAATAGAGCAAAGCCCCATTTATTTCAAAGAACTACAATCTGTTTGAAGGGCCAACAGAAGAATCTGCCCATTTCAACAGCCTTTCTGTGCATTACTACTCTGTTCTAACTTCCAGACTGAAACGCACCACTCTCTCTTTATGTACATTCTGCATGCAGAACTTTATTTTAAAAAGAAAACATTTCAATCCTAACAGTATTTCCATATTAGTGTGGTTAACAGATGTCAGGAACTGAGATTCATCAGTCAAATCTTCACTAAATAAATATAAACTCATTGCTAACTAGGCAAATTAGCTCACACAGCCCATTTCATGTGCTATTCCCCACCATTTAGTCTAATAGGTGACATGGAGCCACACAAAAGGTTTCGTTCTACCACTAAGCAAAAGGCAGATGCTAGCAAGGCTAATGCACCACTCATCTACACAGGTTCAGAAGCTTTTATGCAGGTTATAGCAGTCCTTAATTGCTGCTGAAGTGGAAAGGAAGGGAGAAGAGAAAGAGGACAAGCAGAAGGGGAGTCACAAAACAAAGTCCAGACAGCAGGGAAGTCCAGGTATTTTTGATGCTTGACCTGAAACAACTAAAAACAAAATACACTGTATTTTAAGCAGCCTAAACAAATGACATTTACATTCCTCTAGAAATTCTTTTCCTTATCGCTTCATGGTGTGCTAACTGTTCTCCTAAGCATACAAAAATGAAGAAAATCAAAAGATCATCCTATTGAATCTTTCATAAGAAATGCAGCTCCCCCTTGCTCTGATCTTTTCTTCATCTGTCCTTTCTTCCAAAGGTACTTTCTCTACACTGAAGAGCAGATTCTTTCCAGGAAAGAGGGGAGCCTCAAGTGCTTCTTCTGGGCACAAATGCTTATTACCCCAAGCTCACCTTCCTTTGTACAATATTAGCAAAGTATTGCAGCTGCTCAGGTACTGCACTAGTTGAGTGCATGAAGCACCTGTGTGGAGGCCAAAAAGAAACTCAGGGAGAGAATGCTAGTGCGTCACTCCTGCTCATTTGACTGGATAATGACAAATACATTCAAAGTACTGCAGCTGAAAAATCCCAGTACGCAATCCTGAAAGAAAAGGAGCTATGTGGTTTTTCTTTTCCTTTATGATCCACACAACCGTTCTGAAACGGCATGATAGGAATTAGATAGTGGAAAGGTCAAGCCTAGTAACTGGTACCTGACAAAGAGGTAAAAAAATAATAATATTCTCCTTTGTTTTGTGAGAAAATTTCCTGGAATATCCATATCAACAACAGCTTACCAAAAGGTCAAAAGGAATCAAGTTTGAGTATTTACCTTCTCCACATTTTGATGCTTCAACTGAAGCAGTTAAGAAAAAAATACCCTAGATTTTAAGGAGCCTAAATAAATCACTTTTCCATCCCTTCTAGATTTCTTTCCCTGTCATTTCATATTGCGGTCTCTTAAGGGTCTTCTGAAGCATACAAAAATGAAACTTAAAGCAGTATTCAAAAGCAAATTACAGAGTACCATTATAATACAATTAGCATTGCATAGCCAAACACATTCAAAACTTACTTCCTGATTTTCAAGCCTTCCTCATTGTCAGGCAAGAAGAATTCAAAAGATTTATATTTCTTCACCAAATCTCGACGATACTGACCGACATTAAATTCTGCCAAGAAGAAAACAGTATTAGTGGGAACTAACAGTATTCACATAAAAAGGATAAACGTTACGACAGCTTTGAAACCAAACTACCTGAGAGGATAAAATAATTCAGTGTGCTTTTTTTTCTCCTTTTAAATACAAAGACAACAATAAATCATAGAAATGGCAAAAGCATATTTGAGCTGTAGGCAGCTTCTGTGGAGTCACTTGACCATATGGCTATGCCTTTCTCTGCCAGTTTGCCTGAACAATAAAAATCTCTTTTCCTGTTTTGCGGGGGTGGCTGGAAGTCCATTTCAGTAGTCTACAATGAACAACTAATAATCTAGCTTTTCCTTCTGCACATATGTGCAATATTCTGACAGCACTTCCCAAACCTTTCAGCTCTTATTTAAGCAAGGAAGGGCTCTAAACAGGACTAGCCAATCTTGCTTTTGATAAAAGACACTCAAGTTGTGGAAACAATTTTTCTCTCTTTTTTTTTTTTTTTTTTTAAGGACCTTGCTCCTTAAAATAGTTCTGCTCCTTAAGGATCAGTATATACCATTTCACAACCCCTGTTCCTTTTGCTAAAACAAAAAATAATATTTTAAATGCTTAAATTGGGGGAAATGTCACTACAAGTACTGAACACAATCTTACTATCATCTGTTAACGGTGGTCAAAGAAAAGCTATTCCTTATCTGGGCAAAGGTCTACCTGTGTCTACATGTCACACTGTATCAGAGAGGGGATTAGGGCAAGGCAGATCTGTTTTGCCACACAGCAGGCAATGACATTGTACCTTAATTAACTTCACTCAACAGCTCTTAAAGTAGGTCTCTGAAATGCAATTAATGTTTAACTTGTTTTCTGACCTATAGGTTTTCTCTGCTGAACTGCAAAGCATTTTTGTTTAATGTTAGATCACACAAGTACTCTGAGAAGCTGCCAAGGTATCAGTACTTGCCCAACTTCATTTCTAGGGAAAGAAATAACAGACATCATTACTGAAATGAACTTAAGAATTAAAAAAAAGACACAGGATTAAAAAGTTCAATCTTAAGTTTTCCTGACAGAAGCATATAGACTGCTGTTTGGATGAGGGCAAGGAGAGGATAAAGAATAATCATTATTTGTCCCCTCCTCAAAGTTGAGTTTTGTTTCAATTCTACAATGTTGATCTATTAGGTGGATTATAGTACAAACCAGGTTATTTTGTGACAGGTTTAATGAGCGCTGGCCATACTGGCTACAGGAAAAGGTGGTTCCTTGTAAGAAAGAAAAGAAAAAAAGAAAAAGAAAGAAAGAAAGAAAGAAGAAAATGCAAGAAGTTCAGATGACCCATGTTGTCAAGCCATGGCTCTTTAAGTAAACAAAAATGAAGAATTTCATATCAAGTAATAGCTACTGCAAGAGCGTCATGCACAACAAAGGAAAAGGTGCTATCTGGTGACATAATTGTCCGTCCTTATTATTAGCACCTACCTCTGTGGAGTTTTACAATGCTAACTGCTATCACAAGTACCACACAGCTAAAACCATTCAAAAAGCTTCCGAAAGTTCAGTATCTAAAATCCACACTGAAATACAATTCTATTCAGGCATCTAATTGACCTCATTTCCTTCAAAAAGCCCAGACAAAAGTCCTTTGTGTTTTTAAGCATTTAAAATTCTTAATGACAAAGGATTTTGGAAAGAACAAAAGAGAAAACAGAACTGATGGCTTACATAATTTAAATAACATCAACCCTGGGCTATTTACCTCCAGGGTCTGTTCTTGAACTCTGCAGCTTGCTTAATGCATGTTGCATGAAAAGACAGCATTTATCTTTTCTCTGGTTTACATAAACTAATAACTTTAACCATCTGTCTCAGAGGATAAGAACTGTATTAAGTACACACTAATTTTAATGCATTAAGAGCCAGAGGATAACAGATGTTAGTAACACTTGATAGTTATCATATCACTCATCGATTCAGTCCCAAACAACAGGAAGCATGAGGCCGTGTGCAATCCAGTCCATCAGTGAGGTATTTTAAATTGATCTCCGTATCAGTAACATTGCATCACTGATGACCACAATTATCGGACTGTGGTTTTCTAAGAAAACCCTGTCACACTTTCTAACAAAGGCAAACCATAACCAGCAACCTAGGATGGAAGCCCATATACTAACTTTATGTTCCATATTTTTGTAGTAAGGCAGCAGTGTTGTAACTATTTGTTAAGCAGCACAGGCACAAATATTTTCTGATGTGCTGCTTCCTATAACTGAAACAGTCCACTGCTACTTATTTTACTTTACTCAGGATACATTCAACCAGCCACTGAGTCAGATGTGGACAATATTTTATTTGTCGCCTGGTACTACATTTCTGCTTTTCAAAGTTCACATAGTAGAATGCTCAACGCGAACACATAGCCACGGTGTAACCAGCCTAAGCCATTGCTTCCCACTCAAAACACACATATAAAGTCCTTAAGAGAATGAGAACAAGTGACTGGTTCAGTTCCTTGCACTCTTAATGTTCAGACAAAGACAGATCTGTAACCTATTCCACAAATACAGTTAAACAACGTGTTGTTACACAGAGAATTACACACTGCACAAAGTTCACAGAGAAAAGAAGACGAAGAAGCCAGAACTTTAACCCAGAAGTGCTGACTGCTCATCAGCTTGTAAACAAGCTTCCTTTTCAGCCCCATACAGAGAAGGGGGGGGAGCAGCTGAAGAACCGAAGTGTTAAGGGAAAAGGGCACTGTTGATTTAGGCGTCTGTCATAATATGGAGGTAAATGAACAGCCGCTAAAACTTGATCAATAAACATCTAAACAGAGCACAGAATGTGTATTACTTTAAAATATAAAATAAAAATAAAAATAATAAAAATAAAAATAAAGATAAAAATAAAAATAAAGCAGACATTCTAAGTAGTCAAACTGGGCAACAAAATTACTGAGAATTAGGGTTATAAAACACCTAACCTCACCCCTGCACTTCTGATGCAAACAAAAGTCAGTCCATCACCTTTTGTAGGCACTCCAATCCAATTTAAATATCGTGTCAGCTTCTTCGAGATGTAGGTTTTTCCTCTTGCTGGCAGACCCACCATGACAATCAGAGTAGGGCAGTTGGTCATACATACTGAAACAGAAAAACAAGACAGTTATTTACCAATAACATTCCCACAAAGCAAAAGCTTATACTGCAGCAGCAAATTACAATCCGTGTGCTCTCAGAGGAAGTGACTGTTCAAGCAGCTCATGCACAGTGTCTCCCTGTTTCAGGGGTTTCTTAAGCAGGACAGTGGACCTAACTGGGATTCGTAGGCTGTGTGGAATTTCAGAAAGGAAAACCAGTGGCAGTACAATGCTGGACACACAAGTTGTATATGGGTAGAAGATGAGAATCAACTGTCTTTTCAGCTATGGTTTAAGACATACAAAAACAACAGCAAAAAGGACACTGATGTCTTATGCCCCTATGCACCTCAGTTCAGTGCTTGCATTGAAAGGAAACTGCAAGGTGTACACAATTTCTAAGATAATTTTTAAATCCCTAGGACAACACCTCAACGCTGCTCAACCTTTTCTTGGTTTGGAGAAAAGCGAGGATGACATATGCAGCTTAATACATTGTGGTGTGACAAGGTGCTCAGTATTTATGATTTCTCCTTCAAATATTATTAACCAAAAATCTCTCTTGAAACAGCACAATTTAACTGCTCTTGGTTGGTTAGTAGAAGACATAAAGCACGAGTATTCTAGGCTATGAAGCACAATAATTGGATGTACAGATATATACAATCACTCTTAAATCAAAGAGATAGTTTTTAATTTAAAAAAAAATCACTGTACAAAGTTGGAGGAATTTGTGTCTATAATCTGAACACCTTGAGGCATTCCTTTCAAATGACAAGGGTTTTGCATGTTTTAATGGTACAAAACTATGGATACCTTGTATGAATCTATCACCGCTACAAGGAACTGCCTAAAAAGAAAGAAGATATTAAAGTGGCTCACAGATCGCCCACATTCTGTATTTCAAAGGGACTTTACTTGCATACCACAATCCAGATGTGCACCAATTTCCTCAGTCTCTCCATTGAGGAGTCAATTCCCTCCAAGAGACTAAACCTCAGTGTCTCACCGTAATGTGTAACTAAGCTCTGCTGCACTGCGATTGCCTGAGATTCCCAACGCTTGGACTCACCCAAAGTCCCATCCCACTACGTTACACATGTAAATCTTGCACAGCGAGTCCATCAAAAGAGAACGAACAAATTAGCTAAGACAGATGCACTTTCTTAAACACACACTGGAAGAAAAGAACACCACTTCTCACAGCAGAGCAGGCAAAAGCTGTACTTAACCTCAAACCCGTGAAAGAGAGGCTACTCTCCATGCAATGAACGTGACAGGGGACTGAATGCAAACCAAAGCAGATCCATCCACACACATGCAGGTCTCCAGAAGAACAGTGATAAAAGCCCTAAAAGTTAACTTTCCTGTGCCCAAGTCTATGAACAAGGATTACATTTTCTTGTCCATCTTCCTCTCTGTCCCACATTCGTGCCAGGGAACTCTGACTCCAGGAGGAAGGCAGGCTCTGGGGAAACGAAGTCTAGGAGGTGCAAAGAGGACAGTGCTTACTGAGCTTAACAGCTTTGCTTCTGGTTTTACAGGCACAAAAAAAAATAATAAAATTTAAAAAAAAAAGTGTGGTGAGAGAAAAACAGAGCCCCTAAAAGTTTTAAGGGAAGTCGTTGATCTTTGAAGCCAGTGTAAAAGGTCCTTCATCTGAAATATCCTGCTTGAGTTTTAAACTATCTTCCAGAGTAATACTGCAGTGAAATAACAGTTGGGAAAACGATGACAAAAATCAAGATCTGCACAGAAAGTCTACGCACACTGCCTCAGGTCCACTTGCTCTCCAATGAACCTGTGTAAGCCACACTGGCTTCCCAACCGGGCTGAGCAGAATTTACCAACTGACAATATACCCAGCCCACCTCAACTCTTTTCCTGTAGCGGGCCACACAGATCTACCCATCTCATGGAACATCTGTCTTTTAGTAATGTAACGATGGGCGAGTGCATGACTGTTTGGAGCCCCACACCGCTCCGACATGGCTGCCCCACCAATGAGGCCTGTGAGAACCCCGCGCCCCTCCGACATGGCTGCCCCACCGACGAGGCCTACAGCCTCGCGTGAAGCTCACGTCCCGTCGCTGGCACCACCCTGTACTTGGCCACCTCAGCGAGCAGCAACCAGATCTACAGCAGCATGCGAGGAGGACGCTTTCTCCCACTTATTGCCCAAGCCTGGCACCTCATGTGTATTTTCACACAGATTTCCTCACAGAATGTACGAAACCCAACAAAATTGCCTGTATCCGAGGCCTATGCGTACAGATTAGCACACAAGTCCCATCTGCTGCTCTAATCCCTCTGCACGGCTGTTCAGCGTGCGACCACAGGGCAGAACCCAAGGGACTTACCGGCTGGTCCCGATCTAACAAGTGGCATTCCTGTTCTGACAACGTGCCAAGCTGCCCGAGTGTCCCCTTCTGGCACACAAAGCAACTGTTTTTATTCCTTCTCTACCTCACTGTAGCATTATAAACACAGGTAAGACTCAGCACAACAAACACTGGTTTTTGTTTTCTTCCATATCATCACGTATAGTTCAAAGGGCTGAATTTTGCTCATTAGCTCGGTAAAAAAGTCAAGTCTAAAGCAAAACGGTAAGTTCTAAAGATGTACCAAACACTCAAAAGTTAAAGTTAATTCAAGCATCCTCCATGTTATCTGATTGCAACTTTCTCAATAATGTTGCAAACACTTATTACTGCAAGTGGGAAAGAACATCCATTCAAATAACATTTAAAATGTCAATGTCTCAAAACTCACACCTTCCTTTAAAGAAATGTACGCAATTTTGACATGAGGATGTGAACTGATGAAAAACAAACAAAAAAACCACAACCACACAAGTAGCATATAACTAACTCCCAAAATAAAAAAGCCTCTATGGTTCAACATCTTTCCCAATGGCTCAATGCTCAACTTCCCTTTACACAGCACCCCTCCATCATTCGCTTCACCTAAAAAAAGCTTGCAGCACAAAAGCAAAAGGAGCATATAATTGCAAGCTGCAGAAACAAGGCACAATCTACTCTCAAGAAACCAAACTCATTTTTTAACACCGCTTCAGGTAGACAAACCCTGAGGGTTTCTGACAGCGCCGACCTGGGATGTGCCATCAACGTTAACTAAATTTGCTAGAGGAACATACACATTCAGAACAGCAAAACAAAACTTAGAGGGCTGTATGTTATCACTTAAGAAAGATGTTCTACTGCTTTATTCATTTTTTTTCTTTAAAATAGACGTTTGCAATACATGCACATAAGTTTGCAAGCTTACAAACAGCAGCATCCAAAGGAAATGTATGTTGTGTCCCCTCAGTCAAAAAAAAGCACACACACACATAGAATCATGGAATATCCCGAGTTGGAAGGGACCCATAAGGATCATCATCTAGTCCAACTCCTGGCTCCACACAGGTCTACCCAAAAATTTAGACCAGATCACTAAGAGCACAGTCCAAATGCTTCTTAAACTGTGACAAGCTCAGTGCTGTGACTACGTCCCTGGGGAGCCTGTTCCAGCGCGCGACCACCCTCTCAGTAAACAACGTTGTGAAGAACACACAACACCAATCAGTGAAGGGAAATGGCCAAGTGACAAAGCACATTAAAATCAAATATCAAAATTTAAGCAAAGTCATTACCTCAGCTAAAAAAAAATAAAAATATATACTGAACAACACAGCAGGCTACATCTCAGTGTAAAATTATGACTGCCTATCCTTCTAATGTTATACACTGAACAGTCAAGGAAAAAATAAACTACATACTCGTTTCTTGCCTCTTAAGACTCTGTTGCGAAATAATGCAAGATACTGAAGAAGGTTTTGAATATGAGCTGGGACATTGTATGTCCTAGATCAGCTGCACAGAATTTCAATAGCCCTCCAAGCTTGCATCATCACGTGAAAACAGAGTTGATTATTTTCAAGTTCATCTACTACCTACCATATCATCAACTATCCCTTTTCATCTAAAAGGAGACTTTTTTCCCCCATATTTGTTAATATTTATGGTGAGGTAGTTTTTTTGTATTAGGCTGCTCTAGTTAGCCATGTGAAGTTTATTGAAGGATTCCTGCTGTTCCAATGGCCTTCAATGCAAGGCCTGCTCCTGTACTATTTAGAGGCTCATACACAAATATCTTTAACTATATGCCAACACAACCACTCTTCCGAATCACACTAGGCTTACATGTTTTCCCATATCATCTATCCAATTTAACTAATTCTTTTTCTTTTCCTGTTGATCAATACCAACAGTTTGTCAACCTTCTTTGCATGTTGCAGGGAAAAGTCCCCCATTCGATGCTCTTTCTCCCTCTCCTATACCTGAAGAAGTCCATCCTCTTCTATTTCTCTCCTCTCTTTTTTCCAAGCCACTGGTTTCGAACAGCACTTTGGTACGAGGGGTTCATACTTGTCCTCTGGCGGCCAGCCTTGTGCCACCATCTGCTCACAGCAGCTCTGCCACCCACTTGCTCTGGGCTAACATTTGCTTCCTACAGCTTTGACACCATCAGTGATCGCCCTATTGTACATCCCGACCTCATTCACTTTCTCCATCTTCAGTTCCTAGGGCTGGGACTACTGATACGTAAAAGCAGCGTCAGCTCACAGGGCAGAGTTCTCTAGAGCAAAGATGACCTCATTTTGATACTCCTCTTTTCTTTTTGGACCTGAAGTACATCCACGCTGCTGTAGGAACAGCAAATAAAACTCATTAGAACGACCAAATTCCAGCTCTGGGAAAACAAAGCTGTTAACTGCAGTTGGGGGGGAATAATCTTTAACCATAGGAAGCTCAACGTTTATCTGCCACTCTGTAAACATCCTCTGCTAGTCTCTCAAAACAGCTTTCGCTGTAGCATACTTTGCTATTTATTTTTAATTCCTGTGCTTGAAGCCCATTCATTGAGCTTGTACAAGTCCAACAGCCAATGCCAAGAGTAGCTCCAGTGCAACCCATTTAGAGACAAAACCTTTCACAAAAGACCACAGAAGATGAGTGGAAGCTATCAATAGAAATGAACATCTCTCTACTGCCCACGTCTTACTTTGGTAGGTCCTTTAGAATAGTTATCTCTATTTTCCTCATCTCAGCAGCCGTAAAAGCGCAGTCTGCTGGGTAGGGTACATGCAGTCAGAACTCCTTGATCTTCCTCAGAGAGCTCGTGATGCACAGACTAAAAGAACCAGTGCTTCAAAGACCTGCAACAGCTACAACCCAGACATACCTAACCAGGTTTCTTCTTCCTCAGATAATTTCAGCTGTTAAAACTTTTTAGAAATACACAGAAACAACACTTAGAGTAGGAAGGTCCTTTTGAATGCAGATCTGCTATGTCCTCCACTGGAAGCATGCACAATTCTGCTCAGCCACCTTCTAGAACAATAAAGACTAACAGGTGGTGCAGATCAATGTCATCAGCAGTACGATGACCAAAAAGACACTTTAAGAGTTCATTTTGCTCAGCCAAGAAACAGAGAAGATGTCAGAGAAACTAGCTTCACTGCACCCACCGGGAAGCTGAGGACCAGAGATCTATTCCAGACTTGAGCTCACCGTTTCTGAGCAACGATCCTTAACCTAGGTACCTGCAACAGCAGAGGACTGGAACTGGTCAACCCAGCAGTGCCAAGGCATCGCCCCGTCAGGGCAGTGCTGAGTCCCACAGCTCGGCCACAGGGCCCGCAGGTCACGCTGCTCCTCAGAGCACGAGGCGACACGTCCTACACAGACACGGAGGATAAAGGACACGGACAAGGCCCCTGCAAGGGAAAAACTACAGCGTGTTCTCAGCGGGCTGATGCAAGGGAGATGGCTTTTAACACAGAAGAGCAAGTCCTGCCCCTCTCCAGGCTGTCTGAACTTAGTGGCTAGCACAAATGGCTGGAGACGTACCAGAGGTACACTGCAAGAGCAAATACCAGCAGGATAAGAAAAACAATCTCCAAACCTGGCTTTCTAGCTAAAAGGCTTCTCAATTATAACGGGTCTTGGGCATCCAAAAATTGCTGAAAATCTACAAAAATAAAAAGACTTGGGAAACAAATTCTAAAAATCTAATTTCTTAGTCAAGAGAAACTAAATAATTCCATCATGGAGACTCCATATGTCACCAGATTACACGTGACCAATGTGCGATTTCGTACTTGGTTCTTTTATTTTTATTCATTTATTGGTAAAGCACTGTGTTTGCATCAAAGCCATAATAAATGCTATTTTGTTTGGAAAAGAGATGCCGTGTTACAGCCAAAATGAAACGTTCTCCTTAGCCTGTTTACAAAGGCAATCGCATACACTGCCCGAACCTTTTCTTATTGCGGCATTCTCCTCCTATTAATGCCTGCTATTCTGCAGACGCTGGAGCAACGTTTCACACCGAAATACAAGCCTGCTTACCTAGCAGAAATCAAGACGGTTTGGGCTATTTTTTTTTTTTTGTCCTTTTAAAAAAGCACAGGCTGAAAAGCAAAGCACCGATGAAGAAGCCCGTGGCCGCCTGCCACGGCGGCGGAGCCCGCAGCCCATCCTGCATGCCAGCCGCGAACAATTCCTCGCCACAAAGCCCCTTTTGTCTCCAGGGCCGCCGCAACCTGGAGGGGAGGGAACGAACCTCTGCGAGACCTAAATAAGAGTTAAATAAGTATGAAATAAAATAAAAAAATAAGAAAAAAAAACAAGCTGCAAGGCAGCTTGCTAACAAGCGATGGTTTACGAACGCCACAGCCCAAACCCTCAGAGCCCGGTGCCTTGCTCGGCTGCGCCTCGGATAAGAGGAGCCATTAACCCACACGCCAGATGGCCGATAAAGCATCGGCTTTAAGGAACAGCACAGTAACGTGTTCAGGCCTTTCTTCTGGAAGAATCTACCGAAGGCGGAACCAGAGAGACTGCAAGCAAGCAATGCCCCACACGATGCCCCTTCCAGCCTTCCCCCCCCCCACCCCCCGGCCGCCCTCCCGGCTCGGGGGCTCGGTGTCCGCGGCCCCCGCGGGCGCTGCGCTGCCCGCCCCGCCCCGCTCACCGCCGCGCTGGGCGCTGTGCCCCGCCGGCAGCCCGTTGTCGTACGGCTCCCACGTCTTCTGCAGCGGGTTCTGCGTGAGCTCCCGCGACGGCGACGCCGCCGCCGCCGCCATCCTCGGCCGCCTCCCGGCTCCCGGCGGCGCCGCCCCCTCGGCCCGGCCCGGCCCGGCCCGGCCCGGCCCGGGCGGGGAGCTGCCCGCCCCTCAGGCGGCGGCCCCTCAGGCCCGCTGCCGCCCCCCAGAGCCTCGAGCCCCCGCTGCCGCCCGCAGCCCGCGCTAGGTGGGCGGGCCGCGCGGCCCCGTCACGGCGCCAGCCTGCTGCGCCGCCTGCCTGTGGGCAGGCCACGCGGGACACCCGGGTTTTGACAGGGCGCCCCTCGCAGCGCAGCCGGGACAGAGGGACGTGGATGCGGGGTTCCTTCCACGGGGGACAGACCTCAGCGACTCTGGGTGGCCGATGGGCACGGGAGGGGACTGCGCTCTCAGCAGCCAGCACAGTCAGCCCACAGAGCGATATCACAATACTTCCAAAAGGAATGATAGGGCTTAGCAGAGTCCCACGGCCGGTCAGCAAACATTGGTTTAGAAAACCAGACACTGAATAATACATGTGTTCAATTACACTCTACGTCACAAGGAAGGCTAAATTAATACCAGTGCAGAAAATCATAAGTAAACAGCAAGTTCCTAACATCTTGTTTAGCCATAAAATAAACTCACAGCATGCAGTGGAAGAATACAGTTCTGCAGTAGAAATGGTGTGGCTTAAATACAGCATCCAGCTGCCCTGTTTCACATCAACTTTACCAGCTTTAGGGCTCCGAGAAATCCCACACCTACGTTCATTGGTGGACTTGCTGGGTTAGCTTCACCTGGGCTAAGCAAAGTCCTTAAAGAGGTGAATATTTCACTATTGCATACACCTCCATCTTCGTATTTTACACGCAGATTCTCAGGGCACTTAGCTTATGGTGGTCAAACGCAACATGCGTTTTTGTTCTTGTTACCTATCAGGTACTCAGACACTTTGACATTAGCATATATATAAACATGACTCAATATGTCTGCAAACGTGTATATACATATATTCAAATACTAGTCAGAGTCCGAGCATCTGAGGATCATTTTCAGCTTTTCTACTCCACCACAAGCCAAAAGGTAGCTTTTTAAACAAGAAAAAATCTGTCCTCGGAGACGTTAGGCAAGACGCTCACAGGAAAGTTGATGCTGTTCTTCCAAAACCACGTGTGCTTGACCTGCCCTTCCCTCTTCACAAAGTTCATTTCCTTCTCTTCAAGACTGATTATAGTTTTCAACCCTTGGGGCCCGCACTATGTTTTTATGTTAGCAATTCTTTCTTGATTTTGTTTTGACTCTATAGCTGACGCAGGGGGGCAGAGGGGTTACAGGATTTACGTTATAAGGGTCAGAAAACAAGGAGCAGAGAGAGGAAGGACTTTATGAACATTTAAAGGCTTCTGTCTTTTTTCTGTTAAGCATGTATTTACTTCCAAAAGATACCAAAAGCCCCGTGAGCAGGAGCAGCTTAATCTGTGTTTCAGGCCGAATCCATCGCCCCGTCGCCTGTGTGTAGACGTTGCATCGCAGCCAGCTGATCACTGACTGAAGAGCAGTCCAGCAGTCCAGCATCAGTCCAGCAGTCCAGCATCAGCCCTGATGTGTCTGCCTCAGACTTCTGATCAGGGCAATGACACGGGGATGCTCCAGCTTTCCTAACAGTTCCTCCAGTAAAGACGGCAAGTCCACAATTAACAGAAAAAAGTATTAAGAGAAAAAGGAGATTCATGCCAGCTTTGGAAAGGCACTTCTCAGGCCTGTCGTGCATTCATTAAGTAGAAAACAGCAAGGTGCCATCTCCCTCCAGCCTCTACAAATGAAGTTTGTTTCTCCTTTCTGCAAATCCACTCAGCACACAAGAATCGAACTCCACTCACTGACCTACCCACCTCACACCTGAAAGCGCTGACCTGATGTTGTTAATACAAGAACAGCATTCCTCAAAGGCCTGCAGGGTAAATTACCACATTTCTAAATCTTGCCCCAAACATTAGGCGCACCACACACAAACTCTCTTGCTCTGGCAGATTTAAGGCTTTGGCACCTGTGCAAAACTTAAATAAGGGTTTGTCCAGCTGTTATAACCTCATGGTTATGGCCATGGGCTGCTTTACTGAGAAGACAGTGAATACAGAAATATTGTGCCACTCCTGAGGTCTTCTTTCAGAACATGGTTTTCAAGGGTACTACGTTGAATTCCTAGACAAAGACAAAACAAACGTTGCTCAAGTACACTCCAGATTAGTGATGGAGATCAGCTTCTACACAATCACCTTGTCATCAACCCCTGTCCTAATACAAAGGCTGGAGAAGCAAGGTTGGTTTCTGCAGGTGAGCTGTTGCAGACTTGGCTTTGCTACAGGGAAACCACAAATAAGCCTCTACTCTTTGGAAGGGTTTTACACAAAGCTTCTGCTCTCAGGGCCATGCTGAGCTGAAATCTGACCTGCAAAAACACACTCTGAAGAGAGAAAATGCCACAGAGAAAGGTAGCCTTCGAAAGGAACTGCTGCATAGAAACAGAGCACGCTTGAGCCAACTAACCAAGCTTTCCTTATTGTTTTCAAACAACCGGCTGACAAGACAGGAAAGTCTTACGTCTTCATGCATACAGCAAGTGGTAATTATTTCTCTGAGACAAGGAAAGAGAAAAGAGGAGACTGCAACAAGGCTTCTGCCTGATTGTACAGGAACCCTACCTTCTATCTGTAAATAAGCGGGATCGTATTTTAACTATATAATAGAGTTCCACTGTACCTGCAGTTTACTTTCATGGGTCTCTTTTCCCTGCTCAAGATGTCACTTTGTAGCCTGACAGCCTATAAGACATCCATAAACCACCCAACATCTGTGGCTTCTGTCTTTCTACCATTTCTCTGACAGCACCAGCTCACTGCTTGGAGTGAGAAAAGACGACTTTCCAGTCCTCCAGGTGTCCACACCCTCGCTACGCCAAGCTCAACAGATACAGGTCATGAAAAACCAGTTCACAAACCTTTCTGCAGAGCAGAAGATTCTGCTACTTGAAAATATATTTGTAAAATGCTTAAAGAACACGCCGCCAGCCAGAGGTCACAACGCACGCTGTACATAAACAGGATATTTACAAAGAAGTCACCACACTGAGCCAAGCCCTGGAGATGAAGCATGTGCAACGTTTCAGCTGAGGCTGACCAGAGCTGGGAGCGCTGTGACAATATCCTGTTCCTACTCGCAGCAAAACGAGAAACGGCTTCTTCGGGGAAGTTCCTGAAATACACGCGGGAACGCCTCCACGATAAAAAGACGGTAAAACACAGGCTTTCCGTTCTCACTCCCCTCTTATCACCCTTGTTTAAACAAGCCCCGTGATGCCGGCCGTGCTTTCCAAGACACCGCGAGCCGCAAGCCAACGGCACGTAGAGACCCACCGGGCGTTGCGTTACCGGGATCACCGGCACGCCTGCAGGGAGGACGCAACCCCAAAACCCCGAGACCTTTCGCACCACAGAGGCCAGCCTCCGCGGCCCGTGTCACCGGGGGGCCCGGCCTCCCCTCTCCCTGGGGAAGCCTCGCGCTCCCCCCCCCCCCCCCCAGCCCGGGCACCGGCCTCGCAGCCCCGCGGGGCCGAGCTCCGCGGGCGGCCGGCAGGCGGCACCCCGGCACCGCCCGGCGCCCAGCGGGCGCGCAGGCACCGCGCCGGCCTCGGGCCGCGGAGCTCGGGCAGCCTCCGGCAACCACACCGAAAGCGAAGCGGCTTCGCGCTTCCCAAACCCGGCACCTAACCTGCCCGCCGCCCCCTTCCCGCGGTCCTGACTGGTATTAAAGGGTGCCAGCCCTGGGTTCCGAGCTCCCAACGCGGAGTTAAAGGCTGCAGAAGGGTTATCAGGAAGAAAAGTCTTACCTGCTAATCCTGACTTTTTTCCCCTTAACCAAACACATTAAAAAACCAGACATTATATTATTGGGTGGGGGGGAGATCCCCAGGCAGTCTTAGAACTAAATAGTCCCCCTTTATTTTTTATATGTATCACTAACAAATGATATTTCTTCATTAACCTAACACTTCCATTTCTCTAAAGCAATTCTCTTCCCACAATGTCATGAGGTACATTTTTTTCCCTGCAGTATCAGTTGTTTACTCAGCACTTTGAGGAAACCAACAGCATCCAACCTCTACGCACACAACTGGCAATAAAGAGCTAGCAAAAGCCTAAATCCAAGCGTTCCCTATTGCAAGTAGCAGGCTGCTCTAGCTGAAAGTAGCAGGTAGGAATTAGCATAGATGATCCCACCTTTAAATAGGCATCCTCATTGTCTACATATCACAATGGTGAGAGGAAAGAGAAGAGCTAACAGTCCTTCTTCCCCCTTTAAAAAGTTGTACAGACAGGGCTGTATATTTCTGCAGCTTACAACTCTGAAAGACTTCAGCCACACAACACAAGCTTATTTTAAAACAAGCTAAGGAGGCACAGAAGAATACAGATTTTGCAAAGATCTTTAGCATGAACGTTATTTCAGAAACACAGGCACGCACCAGCACAGTCTTCAGGCACACGCATCTCTCGCCTATCCAGCGTCAGCGTCCAACCAACGCTCCCTGCTTCCACGCGGGCTGGGCGGCCGTACCCAGCTAACTGGCAGCCTGCTGTGCTTGAGTCACAATATTTGTATGAAGCCCACAGGATAATTCCTACCGAAGTTATAACCGATTTTCTATTTTAATGAAGAAATGATGTCACATCTACCTTTAGCAGGCTTGCAGTGGTCCTTCATTGGCCAGATCTGTGCAGCTGGAAGGAGGATTAGAGGATCACAAAACTAATTCAGCTAAACAACCTGAGGACAGCCAGCAACAGCTATCTAATATACAAGGCAGTTGCAACACTGCGAGCCAATTAAAAGAGATGGTGACCAAACACACAGCTATGCTTCACCCTTTTTGTTCACAAGCAACAACACTCCAGCATTTCAGAACCAGATTTTGGGTGGAACGGGAGAGATTTCTCCCCACGCACCTTATAAGCAACAGTGCTGCTTTCATTTTGACCAAGCACTTGCTGCGGTGCTGATACATGGTGAAAAGCTGCTGCTTGAGGGTAATGACGGCATCCAAGCTTGCACCTGCACTGAGTTTCAGCTATAATGACCAAAACTACCATAGAGCAGATGGGACACTTGGCCCTCTCTGTGACAACCCTTATTACATCAGCTCCTCGGCTGGGAACACTCTGTTCCCTCCCCTGGGCAATTCCTATATTCCTGAAGTATGGATCAGGCCCAGCAGGTTTTTCTCTCAGTGGAAGAGATGCCTTTAACAAGCTGCGTAGGTATGTTGTCACCTTTGCAAGGCAAGAACTAACCCAACCTTGCTGTGAAAGGAGCCAAAAAGGCAGCTCTCTTCCTCCCGGGCTGTTTGTGAGTTCCTGGATGATGACAAAGATGATGCCTTCAGAACCATCATCCTGCCTTCGGAACCATGCATCCTTTAACTCATGATTCCTCATGAGTTAAAGGACTTCTCACACAGCTTCCCACAGAGAACAGGATGAGTTCCCTCCATAGCGAGCTTAGCAAGCACAGTGAGCAAACGGGGAAGAGAGCTGTAATACCACCTTAGCAAAACGACATACATTGATTCATGCCTTCTAAAGTCAGTTTCCCAGAACTTTCAATTACGTCACCATCTTAAATGAAGATTTCCCATCTCATCAAGATTGCCAATGGTTATCTCCACAACCAAAAGTACCATCCATTTTGTTTTCCTATTCAGCCTAATATCACAGGAGTCAAACCAACAAAAATGAGGAATAGCCCACTAAGTCCTGAAAAAATGTCAAGCATCCCACATTACGAGTTCAGCAGGTTCCCCATACCATCTCCACTTGTCTTTCCATTTAGCACCTGATTCCAGATCAACTGTAATCAAGAGGACCAGATATTTTGATACACAGGCCTAGCACTTACTCCATTTCTTTTGAGAAGAAAACAGTGCATTACTGGTACCATTCACTCCATGTCCTATTTCATATCACTGCCTAAAGGGAAAAAAGTTTTAGTTCTTTTGAAGTGGACCTGCTACATCAAAGACAAGCATAGCCTTAAGGATTCAGAACTTTAAAAAGAATCTGGCCTCAACAACACACACCTATAGATGTTATTTTTATGAGTGTTTATTTTATTATTGGACTTCCTGGCTACAGTTCAAGCTACTAATGAGATTTGGGGGGGAAAAAAAAAAAAAAAACACAACATCACGCTCTACATGAGAATGAGCTACTATCAGGAGCAAGACATCTCTTCAGTGCTAATTGGGGATTAAATTTAAACAACACCCTAGTTCCCACATTGACAAAGCTGTATAAATACACACACTAGAGAGATTTCTTAAGCTGAAACAAAACAATATTCCTTAGCATACATAAGAAAAACAAAAAAATCATCTAAACAGAAAACATTGGTATAAAGTACATCAGTGAGAAAACGAGCTCATACCTATTCTAACAGGTCTGACACAAGGAGAGATCTTACAGGGCTCAGGCACTCAGAAGCCTCAGCCACACTTCTTGGCTGGAGAGAGGACTAATTCCCACACTAATTTGCATTCATTATATTTTCTTTATCATCTGCTGAAACATCATAATAGATATTCATCATGCATGCAAAACAATGATGTATCCCTTACAGCACTATTTATGTGTGGCTTGATTCCAGCATGGTTATGTGCTTTCAAAAGCATAACAACCTAGCGATCAAGAAGCAAGCACTTGCTATATAAGCGTTTTTATTGCAAGAATTCTATCAATAAAGCCTTGAACAGCTTTCTACTGAACTCATGCATTGTGTTGTATGCATATAAAACCTATCAGGCAATCAAGATAACTTGGGGGTAGATGTGTTATCAGCAGAAGGTCATGTCACCAACACAGGGACCGCATGAGAGTCCAGGGATATTCACATGCACATTACTGACGTCAGCAACAACAGCAAAATACACCTTGCTACACTGACACTCTGATCCTTGTTATCTTTACGTGAACCACTCTTGAAAGCATGGCCTTTCAGAGTAGTTTTATTATTTCTGAATGTATAAACATGTTAATTTAGATATTTTTTACATTCCAGAAGAAATAATCGCTTTATCTTAAACATGGGAAAAACCTAACACCTGGAGAAAACCACGTTGATTGGACGCCGTGGTTTTCCTGCAAGGAAGGCTAGATCGCTAATCCATTACACCTCCCATCCAAGCAGCCACCTCCCACCTTCGACTCAGAGCATGCTGAAATGAGTTCCCTGAAAAATTAGGCTAGATCCTCAAGTGATGCTCCCAGGTATGGCTTAAAACTATTTCCATCATCACAACATTAAAGCAATGTTTTAAATCTTCCTGTTATGATGCAAGATAAAGGAAAGAAGGCATCCATTATTCATGCTATCTGAGTGCAACCCAGTTTTAAGAAACCCTTTGTAGCTTACTGTACACCAGCAACTTCAAACTATTTACACGAGGGGGTGGCTGCTCCTAAGAAGAGCAGAAAGAGAACATTAAAACTGGTGGCGTTTGCACAAATTGCCCATTTGCATTCACAGGTCTAGAGGGTAACTGGAAATACAGTTTCCAAGACGGTAAGCCTGCCATAGAAAGTCGTTCCTACACATTGTTCCGGTAGTGTCCGATGTTGTTACTACAGCAACAGCACGTACAGCATTGCACAATCTCTGGACGGCGGGTGGGTGTACCCTGAAACATTTTCCTCTTCCTTGGTAGTGTGATGCAGCAGCAAGGCCGCTTCCCCCAGCTGCATCAGTTACCTGGAATCCGTGATGCAACCCAGGACAGCCAAGGCTAGAGAAGCTTGAAATATTTGAACAAGAAAACACAAACACACGCTTGCATTCACCAGCGTGTTTGTCTTTGCGCCTCTTGAAGCTACATGAAAACAACGTCTACAAAGTGGTCTGAAAGTGTACCTATCGCCTTGAACCTCTCTATTCCTTTGCGGACACATGAGCATATTAGAAAAATCTTCCCAATTCCTAGCGTTTGGGTTTGCTGTTATGAGTAAAAGTATACTTAAAAGAAGCATGAGAGAAGGATTAGCAATTTTAAATAAAAGAGAGAACCCTTCTCTAGGCTGAAAGGCTTATGAATTATGTTCACTTACAGCTAGTTTTGTATTAGGTATTTTAACATTTATTATGTATACATATCCTTTGTATACATATCCTTCATTCAGCTAGGACACGATGAATGCCACTTGTTTACAACAGCTAAAGCTGTGCTGCTAAATGTAAAAAACAGCAGGGCAAGGACAGCTGACTTCTAAGAGAAGAACTTAACACTATCTAAAACCAAACGCTATCGGCTGACTTCAGCAGTAGAATTTCTCAAGACATCCATTTAAAATAAAAACAGCTGAGAAGACTTACTATATGCATTAGGAAAGAACAGTTATATGGTGAGCTGGAAAAGGAGAAATACATTGACAATAAAGAATGTGCAGAATTTGTACGGGATTCAAGCACATGAAGTAAGCCAAAGGAATAAAAACAACCTAACAGGCTTTAGGACGAAGCTACCCATCAGATGGCAGCGTTTTAAAAGACAAGAGAGAAAGGGAACTCGTGAAGCATGGTAAGGGGCGTTGGGGTTTGAAATATCGAGTTACTACTGATGGAGAAATCAAAGAGAAAAACACCAGCAGAAAGACAGATGCTGGTCTGGACGAAGCAAACCGTCAGAGGTATAGAGTGCATCTGTGAGTCATCAGCACATAATAGAAGTTGAAGCCATGTGAATGCCTGAAATAGGGCATGGGGAGACAAGAGCAAAGCAAGGTCATGTTGTGGGAGGAGGAGGAGGAAACATGGGCTAGGGGGTGGAAAGAGTATCATAAAAGCAAAAACAACAAGACGTTAGAAGAAGCAGTGACTATGCAGAGAGGTCGGGGAGGACAAGAAAAAAACATGGCTCTTTGAACATTCTGGTTCCATCAGTAAGGTGTAAATTGGCAGAGACCAGTTTGAAAACATCTAAAGCGGACTCAGAGCAGACATTGAGTTGGAGGTTGTACAATCTCACGTTGTTAGAGGGACAGGACTTGTCCAATAGCTAGAACAAACAAACAAAAAAAGAGGTGAGTACAGTTCCAACAGAGTATAGCATTCAGCATGTATTACCGTATGGGATAAGCGGGTCACTAATGGAAAAGCCCATGGCGATGGAAACAATAGCAAACAAGTTAATGGGGCAGCAACTGGGCCTGAAGTCCTGCGCCCACACCTACAGTTACTCCTGGTTTCATGTGCATGCTGTAGGCAGCAGAGATTGGAAGGCAGGTTTTTGAAAATGAGGAATAAATCCCCCTGGAAAGGCAGCATGGAAAACTGACACTGACACAAGGAGCAAAAAAAACCTCGCAGCATACATGACGCCAGCTGCCTCTGGAACTGTTCTTGAGCTCTGTGGAAAAGGAGCATATTCATCCAAACAAAAAAACAAGAGAGCTAGAGCAAAGCTTCTCAGCAGAGTTTATAATAAAAGCAAATTTCACCTCAATTTAGCTAGCTGCAATGCTGTCATACAGTCTAAAACCTAGCACTGGAGGTGACAGAACACCGGACAGACATACCGTGATCCCAGTCACAAGCAAATCTGTGTCTTCATAGCCTCCAGGGCAGATTTCTCATTTTCTGTGTGTTTTGCAAGTACAGCTAGATGGCTTATCAGCTTCCTGAGACTAACAGGATCAATACGTAGATGAGGAAGCTTAATAAGGATAATAAAATTACAACAGCCAAAATAATCTAATTTGTGAAGTGCAGGCAGGCTAAACAACAGAAATATTACAAATAAAAACTGCTGCAAAGGCAAAACATTTACCAAACGACAGTTGCCATCATAATATTAGCAAAGAAACCTTTTTTGTTTGTATTTAAAAACAAAATCCCTCAATTCTCAATTATATTTCTAAAAAGAGCTTTGTTTCAGCACCAGTCTCTGTAGAGAAAATAAATCATAACGAATGACTGCAGAGTGGAGAAGGCCATACTCCAGCATGTACAGCATACGGGAGAGACTGGCACCACAATATGTAAATACACATCCAAAGAATTAGATTTTAATACAAATTGAAAGCAAATAGCACACGCAGCAGCAGTGGTAGCAACCTGACAAGCAGGGGACGGATGCTTCAGGTTAGGAGCACCCACGTTATTTTGTCAAAGTGCATTAGCCACAGCCTGAAAAGTAGCTCCAGAAAGAGACAACACTCGAGGAAACTGGAAAAAAAAAAAAAGGTTCCCTGTGATGTAAAGCAGAGAGGTTTGCTAGAGGAAAAGGAAACCAAGAAGCTTAGGTGCCCAAACACAATCCTGAATATTAATGTTGTTAGAAGACTTTCATGTCCCAGCATAAACAGCCTCCCTCCAGTATGTGAGTGGGGATGGGCTTGATATAATTCACTTCATGTTAGTATTCGGCTATGTAAACGGGATATGATGGTGGAGCAAAACCAAAACAGATCAAATGCAAACGCATGCACTCTCCACGTCCCATGAAACATCAGCTGTTCAGGCTCGCTTGCTCGAGCCCTGTCCCTTCAGGAATCACATGGCCAGGTCATCCATTAATTTGAACCTTTTTGGACACAGGTCTCAAAAACATTAAAATCTCCTACATTTTAGTGAAAACTGGCTACCAAGAGAAAAAAGATACCCTGCCTGCACTTCAGCCTTCCCCATCAGACACGAGACTGGCACTGGATGAGCCCAGGTCCTCAGACCTGACCCAGACCTGGGGAAGAACAAACAGTTACAGCCACAAGACCTATATCCATGGGAGACATCTCTTCCAGAACTGCTTGAATTTTACGTTTCCATACCCTAACCCCCAAGTGGAGCATTTCTCAGAGATAAAATAAAATAAAATGAAAGAGAGGGAGAGAAGAAAAAGAAAAAAAATACAGCTAGATCAATCTTCTACAAAAAATGAGGAATGACTTTGACTAACAGGAGAGCTGCTTTCCTCCACAACGAGGGCTGCCTTGGTGCTTGTTCCACTCCTCCTTCATCCCTACCAGCCTGCCTCTTGCAAGCCACCTAAATTTTTTTGATTGCAAGAGGTCATGAACCCCTGAAATCCCCCCACTGTTTTGGGGAAACTGGTTTCACACTGATAATAGAAAAACTACAAAGCTCTTCTGTTTTTCTCCCTCCTCAGCACAGAAGGTGGATGTTGCAGAGCTCCAAGCTGAAGAATATCCGTCGGGTTCCCATGAATGACAAATGTTGCTTGTTATTAACTGACAATATCGATTAGATCTCCAGGGATATATGATCATAAGAGAGGAAGAAAAAGGCACCCTTAAATCCAAATATTGTTGTGGCAGCAATAATTGTCAAAAACAACTTCAGATGAGTTAAAACAACTCAAATTTTTAATTTATGTCAAAAGAGGTGTGCGTAGCCATACGGAAGCTTTTAACTATAAATCAATCGCTACAAATATTTTGTCCCTTGCATCATTTGACATAAACTACCCATGGGCAAACTGGGTATGTCATCCAGCAGTGAGGATTTCTTGCTGTTTAAGGAAACTTTGCTGTTTATGCACCTAAATACACGCAGGATCAAACCAAGCCTCGGCAGTTTCGGTACAGACGAATCCAGCTCACAAAACTTACTGCTATCTGCAGATGGAGAAACCATCCGAGTGTGAACCCATCTCAAAAGATGCCACTCCGCAGCCTGAGCGGGGCAGGACCAGCGCGTCCGAGTGACGTGTCGCCGTCACCACGCGGCTTCGCGCCAACCCCGCAGCAATCTGAGAGCCCCCGAGCCCCGGCAGCCCAATGATCCCTGTCCTGGGGCACAACACGCACACAGCCAGCCCCAAGCCCATGGAGAAGAGAGAGGCTTGACGCTACACAGAGAGAGGAGAAAACGCACATCAGAAAAAAGAATAAGGTTGGGAAGAAGTTTGGTAGTCCACTGTCTAGTGACAAGGGGAACTAAGGGCTTCATGGCCTGTAAATAAGATAGTAACGTCCTGAATCATCTGAAAACTAATGCCACGCAGTCATTTTGGATATCTAAGTAACCAGTCGTGCTGAAATTATACCCACACGCACAGATTTAAAGCTGCAACAGGCACATTATATCCACAAGGGCAGTCACGACAAATCCATCCCATTTTATTAATAAAACATTACAAAACAACCCTCTTATCCATCACGTGGAGAAAAGTCAGTGCAATTAGGAGACTCGTCGTCTGCATTCAGGCCCTACCACAGAAGTCGCTCACTGAAAGATTTCAGGCTCATCGCAGCGCGCAGATTCAGCTCCTCAAACGTTACGGATGCCAGTGCCCCGAGGAGCCCCCCCTTCACCAGCCTCTCAAATGAGAGACGAGTTTTTTGGACATAGCAGAACCTCAAGGGCACTTCAAACACGACACACTTCATGCAAAACCAGAAACATCGCTTCTCGTCGCGGCGACACAAACTCACGGACCCACCAGGTCGGAGCGATTCTACCCAAACCACGCTGCTACACTCAGCGACTCCAAGGTTAGCACTTCACCTGGCAGCACATTAAATACGTCTGGGGATCAGTATTCATAATTAGCGTGCGATTACAATATTTAGGGCCAGGGTTTGGCAGGCACCCAAGAACAAGCCTGGTTATTAGCCAGCCCGAGCCAGCGCGGTCTCTTGGAGTGAGCCAGGCCAGCACTCCACCGGAAACTTCCCCTCCGCGCAACCAAATCACGCCAAAATAACCCCCCGGCCTCTGCAAATACCAACGCGTGTGGCTCCTTTCCACGTCCCCACTTTGAGCACCTAATAAAAATTGAATAAAACCAGGAATCCACTTAGCTTACTTAATTTCAGCTGCTAGAGTGCCCAACAAGACAGATGAGCGACTTCAGACTTCTTTATTCCCTTTTACCCCCTTGTAGGATTTAATCACTGGACCTCTTATGCTCTCAGAGAGCACAAGTCAAGCACTGTCTGCGACAAAAGGTTAGCGGACAATTATTTGACCAAAAATGGGACAAAAAAAGGCTTCTGGGGAAAACCAGAGCAGGCACAAGGAACACAGCACTTCCCATATCTGTGGCTGCTGCTTCCTCCACTGCACGTTGGGAGTTTTTGTCATCTCTGCAACATTTGCCTTGTGAACTTTTCCATGGACCTGCCCCACGCAGGGCGTGGGGACAACAAGCCTACCCTATATTCCGTACGCAAAACAATAATCAAAAATAACACACAGAGCGAGAAGGTGAGCGTACCCCACCAAGTCTTTTCCTTCAGAAAAAAAAAAAGCAGAAACCCTCCCTACAACGCCTTCCAGTGTTGAAAGTCCGATGCAGAGACAAACGGCCGGGCCAGCGTGCGGCTCGAGCCCTGAGGAAACCACACAGCCTCAGCCAGCAATCTGGGATGCAGCCGCGCTGCTCCGCCGGCAGCGAGACACCAGACACAAGCTGCACTGACCAAATCTCTGATTCAGAAGAGCAGAAGGAACGTTGATGCAATCCAATTGAGAAATAGGCTGGTGTAACCAAGCTGATTTTTTTTTTTTTTAATTAGATGGATGACACAAAACCCATAAAACTGCTAAAAGCACTTCATTTAATCCAACAACACCCTGCTGCTGGGCTGCGTTGGTAAAACTTTGCGCTTTTTCCTAACAAAATGTCCTATTTCACTCAATCCGAGCAGACCCTCCCTCCGAGTGACCTCGACCAAGCTCCCAAACAAAAACCCTCCCCGAGCAGCTCCCCGCGCAGTGCCCTCATCCTGCATAGCTATCCCTACACGAACGCCCTCATTAGATGATGGTTCAAAACGACCGGGACCTGATGTAAATGGATGCTGCTGCTTTTAATTGCAGCCGTAATTACGGGAGTGCCTCGCAGCTGAGTAAGGCCACGCGAAGCAAACTTACGGGAAGCCTCGCCGCGAGCCCCGCGCTCTCCCCCCCCGGGTGACCCCACGCGGGATCGCTCCCGCTCGGCTCGGACCGGTTCCGCCCCGCGCTGCCCGGCTGCTGCCGGACACCTGCGGAGGTTTAACTGGAAACGAGCGGGGGTTTGAAGCCCGAGCCAGGTTCTGCCCCGGCTCCCCCTCCTGCCCCGGGCTGCGGCAGAGCCCGGGAGGAGCGGGGCTCGCCCTCCGCAGCCCGGTACCCTGCGGGGGGGGGCCGGATCCCGCCGCCCCCCGCTGACCCGGGGCCGTGGCCATCGCTCTCCCCCCCCTCCAAAACCCCCCCCCGTGGGCCTCCGCCGCCCCCCAGCGCCCCCCCCGGTCCTACCTCTGCGGTGCCGGCCCTGCGGGCGGCGGCGGCCCCACATCGGCGCCGCTGCCTCCGCTCCTGCGGAGCTGCCCGCGGCTGGGCGCGGAGCGGGGGCGGGACCGGGCCGGGGCCGGGGCCGAACGGGAGCGGCCCCGGGCAGCGCCCCCCCCCCCCCCCCCCCCGCCGCCCGCCCCCGGGCAGCGCCCGCCGCGGAGGAAGGGGCAGGTGCGGGAGCGGGGAGGGCGCTCGGAGCCCCCCGCGGGGGCCGCGGCCGGGGCCGGGTGGCTCCGAGCCCCCCGCGGCGCTGGGCAGGGAGCCCGAGGGGCAGCAGCCCGGCGGGGGGGTGGGGGTGGGCAGGAGGATTTCACCTTAAGATCGAAAGGGTCGACACAGGGAACGGAATTTGTAGGGTTGGTGGTTTTTTTTTTTGGTTAAACTTCACGTGCCGTTTTATTTATTACCGCGGCAGGATGGTTTTTAGTCAATGCCTTCGTCCTCCTGCCTGGCTCCCTCCAAGAGGGCTCAAGCCATCGCTGCGTGCTGCCTGGGCGCCTGGTTCCAGGCCGACACAGGTACCGAAAGCGCCGCAACCGCCCTGGCTCTGCCTGGGAATCACCAGAGGTTTAAACCTTCAGTTACCAACGTGCAGCTTCTTAAACGTTAATCACTTACAGAGAGATGAAGTCAT